>NC_068439.1:28446003-28781003 GCF_023373465.1 Oncorhynchus keta
TAGAAAGGTGGCATTCTTACGTCAGTAAGGCCATTCTACTGCCAATGTTTGTCTATTGAGATTGCATGGCTGTGTGCTCAATTTATACACTTGTCAGCAATGGGTGTGCCTGAAATAGCCAAATACAGTCATTTGTATATATAGTGTATGTTGTCATTTAGGATTTATAAAAGGAACCACTAATCCTTACTAATGTGATGTACAGTTGAAGTCGGAAGTTTATTTATACTTAGGTTGGAGTCATTAAAACTCGTTTTCAACCACTTCACAAATTTCTTATTAACAAACTATAGTTTTGCCTGGTTCCTCTCTAGCTTTCTTCCTAGGTTTTGGCCTTTCTAGGGAGTTTTTCCTAGCCACCGTGCTTCTACACCTGCATTGCTTGCTGTTTGGGGTTTTAGGCTGGGTTTCTGTACAGCATTTTGAGATATCAGCTGATGTACGAAGGGCTATATAAATACATTTGATTCGATTTGATTTGATTTTGGCAAGTCGGATAGGACATCTACTTTGTGGATGACGCAAGTAATTATTCCAACAATTGTTTACAGAAAGATTATTTCACTTATAATTCACTGTATCACAATTCCAGTGGGTCAGAAGTTTACATACACTAAGTTGACTGTGCCTTTATACAGCTTGGAAAATTCCAGAAAATGATATCATGGCTTTAGAAGCTTCTGATTGGCTAATTGACATAATTTGAGTCATTTGAATGTGTACCTGTGGATGTATGTCAAGGCCTACCTTCAAACTCAGTGCCTCTTCGCTTGACATAATGGGAAAATCAAAAGAAATCAGCCAAGACCTCAGAAAAAAATGTAGACCTCCACAAGTCTGGTTCATCCTTAGGAGCAATTTCCAAACGCCTGAAAGTACCACGTTCATCTGTACAAACAATAGTACGCAAGTATAAACACCATGGGACCACGCAGCCGTCATACCGCTCAGGAAGGAGACACATTCTGTCTCCTAGAGATGAATGTACTCTGGTGCGAAAAGTGCACATCAATCCCAGAACAACAGCAAAGGATCTTGTGAAGATGCTGGAGGAAACAGGTACAAAAATATCTATATCCATAGTAAAACAAGTCCTATATCGACATAACCTGAAAGGCCACTCAGCAAGAAAGAAGCCACTGCTCCAAAACTGTCAGAAAAAAGCCAGACTTACGTTTGCAACTGCACATGGGGGCAAAGATCATACTTTTTGGAGAAATGTCCTTTGGTCTGATGAAACAAAAATATAACTTTTTGGCAATAATGACCATCGTTATGTTTGGCGGAAAAAGGGGGAGGTTTGCAAGCCAAAGAACACCATCCCAACCATGAAGCACGGGGGTGGCAGCATCATGTTGTGGGGGTGCTTTGCTGGAGGAGGGACTGGTGCACTTCACAAAATAGATGGCATCATGAGGCAGGAAAATGATGTGGATATCTTGAAGCAACATCTCAAGACATCAGTCAGGAAGTTAAAGCTTGGTCGCAAATGGGTCTTCCAAATGGACAATGACTCCAAGCATACTTCCAAAGTTGTGGCAAAATGGCTTAAGGACAACAAAGTCAAGGTATTGGAGTGGCCATCACAAAGCCCTGGCCATCACAAAGCCCTGACTGAAAAAGTGTGTGCGAGCAAGGAGGCCTACAAACCTGACTCAGTTACACCAGCTCTGTCATGAGGAATGGGCCAAAATTCACCCAATTTATTGTGGGAAGCTTGTGGAAGACTATCCAAAACGTTTGACCCAAGTTAAACAATTTAAAGGCAATGCTACCAAATACTAATTGAGTGTATGCAAACTTCTGACCCTTTGGGAATGTGATGAAAGAAATAAAAGCTGAAATAAATCACTCTCAACTATAAATTCTGACATTTCACATTCTTAAAATAAAGTAGTGATCCTAACTGACCTAAGAATGAATTTTTACTAGGATTAAACGTCAGGAATTGTGAAAAACTGAGTTTAAATGTATGTGGCTAAGGTGTATGTAAACTTCCGACTTCAACTGTATGTCAATAGTGATACATTGACTGTCTGTCTATGAAATGACCACTTGCAGCTTATTGATAACAGATACTCCTGTCCTGAGTCATGACTTGGGTTCAGGGTCAACAAAAGGTTGTACGCACTCCGTAGCCACACACACGCATGACACACACACGCATAAGCCCCCCTGCCCAACACCTATATCAACCCACATGACACCTCCCAGAAAAGTATTGGGGATGGCTAATACCTCAGCATGTACTGTTAGAGACCTAGGCTGCCCTATAGGCGCTGGTCAAAAGTACTTCAGTAATATAGAACAGGGTGCAGTCTGAGACGCAGCCTGACTGTTGTGATATGAAAGCAGCATTGCAGGATTGGCGGTATCACAGGATTAGAGCTATTTAAAGAGCTGCACGTCTGTCTGTCTCACTCCAGGCCCAGGCACTTTATACAGCACACACTCATGCATGCATGCACGTACCCTTACACACAAAAACAACACACACAAAAACAACTACACCCCCCCCCCCCATTGCTGTGGTATTCACAGAAGAAGAGGTCGGTGAGTACAATAGCCCAAGGCCCAGATGATTCTACTTCCAGGTGTTACATAAGTGAATCTAGCTCAGAAGACCTGTCTCTCATCCTGCCTAGCCTAGCTGGAATGTGTGTGTGTGTTAGAGAAAGATAGAGATTGAGAATAGAATGTGAAGGACAGCGCGAGAGAGTGAGTGAGAGAGCACCAGAGACAGACAGAGCTTTAGTTCCATAAGGGTTTCAGTCTCACAAATCACCTATGAGCTATGATGAGGTGGAACTGTTGGACATTCTCTCACAAAATGTCCCCGCTTTCTCTCTAACTACAGGAATTCTCCTCAGCACATCTGGTTGGGGTGGGGAGGGGAGGGGAGGGGGGGAGGGGTCGAGAGGGGGATGGGCACTATTGACTGATGGAGGGATGACAGTCTGACGTGTGTCCTTGTATCGAGGTTAACACAAGCTGTAGTTCTGACTGAAGCATGCAGAATGGAGATGTCTGTTTGTCGGTCTATCTGTCTGCTTCTCTCTGTTTGAAGGGAACCCACCGCACAACGGACATGGATTGAAATACAGTATTACAAATATTTCAAAGAAACGTATGCTGTGCTTGATTGAGCTTGTCTGACTCAAAGGAGCCAATGGAATAATACCAAAAGTGCAAACACAGGGCAGGTTCAAGCAGGTTCAAGTCTTCCTTTCCCTGACACCCAAGATTATGGAATTATGTAGCTTAGAGGGTTTCTCCCTTTGGGGATTCAAAACTCTTTCAACATCCTTTGAAAATGACTTCACTTGCAGGATGAGAAGCAGACTGTGTGCATGTCTCTCCATCTTTCAGTTTCTCTCTGTTACATCTGAGCTGGGGTTTCACTGTTTGACAGGTTTGATCTTTGAAAGGGGTCATGGCTGTGTTTTGATGCTGCCTTCCTGCCTGCAGCCTCACACTGCTACGGCTTCAGACCATCACCAGTGAGACTCCTGCTCTATTTCTACAGCAGGCAGCTTTTCTGTTGAGGCCATTGAGCAGCCTAAAGCTGGAGATCTGCTGGTAGGAAATAGCCTTGTAGAAAGCAGTGAATGTGAGGTACTGTTCAATGTGTTTCTTCCTGTCCTGTCTCTCTTTCTCTTGTGCAACAAGGCTAGCATTAATTTCCTCCCCCCAATACCACAGAGCCTGGGGCTGAGACAGAGGATTTAGCAAAACGTTTTGCTCCATTTTTTTCTTCTTCAATATTTGCTTGCCCTACTGAACACAACCATGCTCTATTTGGTAGCAAGACTGAGGTAGAGCACCTTCAGCCTGACCCAGGGCTGAGGCTCATCAGTAATGACCTCCCTCCCTTCCTCAGCCTGGCCATGGCCTGGCCCTGGAGCCTGGGGGAAGGGAGCTGGGAGCTGACTGAGGCAATCTGTCGCTTGTTTGTGCCTGTGACATCTGCTCCCATGGGGACCAGGATTAGTGTTCTCTCCCCGAGAGAGAGAGAGAGAGAGAGAGAGAGAGAGAGAGAGAGAGAGAGAGAGAGAGAGAGAGAGACCATAAACAGGAATACGGACACTGGCACATGGATGCGTGTGTGTTCATTTGGGAGGTTGATATTTTTATGGCCTCTGTAAAGGTCTTGTGGAGACCTGATCATTTATAACAAGGCACAACACCACACAGGGACAGTGCAGTGTGACATGTATAGCAGCTCTGAGAGAGAGGAGTAGAGCGTAGAGAGATAGAAGGAGAAAAGGAGAGAATGAGAATGAGAAGAGGAGAAGAGTGAGTTCCACAGACAGGGGAAGATGCCATTTCCTGAGTGAAAAAAAGATAGCGTGCATATTGGTTTTTCAGTATTCATCACACGTCGACTAAGCAGTTCTATGGCCTTAATCACGACTTACACACAGTCAGCTAACACACTCACGACTACCCATCCATAGAGAGAGAGGCGGAGAAAGGGGGGTAGAGAGAGACAGACAGAGGGGGAAAGAGAGGAGGAAAGAGAGGAGTGAGGGGGAGGGTTTGAGAGAGTAAGAGGAGGGAGGGAAAGAGGGAGAGAGAAAGAGATGGCTGGAGAGAGGAAAAGAGAAACAGGGGGCTTGAACAACATTGAGTCACTGAGGATTAAAACCAATTGTCTTATTCTCACCTTAGCAATGAAGATACAATTAGAGGGAAAGAGAGAGGGAGAGAGAAAATTATAGAAAGTAAAAAACAAGACAATGAGAGGGGTAGCCTATCCATTTTTAATATTTGATGTTTTTTTTGAAGTGTCATGTTATCATAGGAAGACCCTACTGCTGGTCATGAGGTGACCGAACCGTTGCCTTACTTTCCATTGATGTGACACACATCAGCTCTCCAAACACACTGGCCAGTTCTGGAGCTCTCCAGTGTCCTGTGGCCTGCATGCTGAGTCCCAGCCTGCTGGTTGCATGCTATGCTGCTCAGAACAGCTCTGACAACAAAGAGATACAGGATTGTGTTATGGTGGTGAGGGGGAGTTCAGTAAGGAGCATGAGTAACTAATATCTCTCTCACACACACACACACACACACACACACACACACACACACACACACACACACACACACACACACACACACACACACACACACACACACACACACACACACACACACACACACCCACACATACACACATACACACACCCACACATACACACACACCCACACATACACATACAGGACGTCTCGCTGCTTGCTTAGCAAATACAACTTCCTCGTGGTTCAGCTCACACCGAGGCTCAAACCCAGGACCCCTGCTAGCACACGTGACAGCCGTCTTACCATTTGCACCATGAGGAAAGCTAGCTACTCGCTGGCGCTAGTGGGGACACATCAGGCTGAGGGGTAAGTTGCACACATCCCCATATGCAATACACACACACACTTATCTCTCTCTCACTAGTTCTTGGAACGGAAACAAACAGACATAGGACATAGATATCGTTGTTCTCCCTTCTTCCTCTCCTCCTCCCCTCCTCTCATTCTGTTTTCTCTTGCAGTGAGCTCTGAGAAAAACAGAACATTCTCAACATTCCAAACGTTCAGTGTGGATGTAGCTGGCCGCCCTTGAGTTGAGGTCACTGCCGTGACCCTGGGACTCATTCACAACTATCACCACCTTCATCTTCATCACAAGTATCATTATCATTTCCTGGACAGGACACCCTGAACTATAAACACATGACTCAACTGAACACATCCTACTAACCGTAATGGTTCTGGAACTATAAACAATAACAGGTTGTTGTCTCAATGTCCTCAATAACCTTCACTGACCAGTTCTTTGATTTGGAATATGACATTATAATAACGGGGAAAAGAGATTACTAGGTGACAAAGAAAGTGAGTCACTGAATCTTTATTCCATGTACACAAAGGTCTACGGAAGGTTGACTCTTTTTTGTTGTCACAAACGAGATACAAGTTAGGCAACATGGCATACCCGTGAAGTGCATAGCCTACATACCTACTAGGTACTACACCCCTGTCCCACACCGGCAATCCATTACTGTAGAAAGGCATGTGGGTTGTGAACTGCAACTAGCTTAGACCGTATGCAAGTACAAAGCATTCAATTAAATGTTTTGTGTTGTTACACATGTACTAAGGCATAAAGTGTTAAAGAATCTGTCAGATAGCTCATGTTTCATGGGGCTTCTAAGGATTCATGTCACTTGTCCTTCAGTACAGTCGTGACTCATATTGTTACCATTGTGCCTACGCAAACATCCCTCCCTGTCTCTCCTGCCCACTCTCCCTAACACACACACACACACACACACACACACACACACAGTGAAGCTAGAACACTCCCACCTCCGTGTGCCACCAATCCCCACTGCTGCCCTAGAACACTCCCACCTCCGTGCGCCACCAATCCCCCTGCTGCCCTAGAACACTCCCACCTCCGTGTACCACCAATCCCCCTGCTGCCCTAGAACACTCCCACCTCCGTGTGCCACCGATCCCCACTGCTGCCCTAGAACACTCCCACCTCCGTGCGCCACCAATCCCCACTGCTGCCCTAGAACACTCCCACCTCCGTGCGCCACCAATCCCCACCTGCCCTAGAACACTCCCACCTCCGTGCTCCCCACTGCTGCCCTAGAACACTCCCACCTCCGTGCGCCACCAATCCCCACTGCTGCCCTAGAACACTCCCACCTCCGTGCGCCACCAATCCCCACTGCTGCCCTAGAACACTCCCACCTCCGTGCGCCACCAATCCCCACTGCTGCCCTAGAACACTCCCACCTCCGTACGCCACCAATCCCCACTGCTGCCCTAGAACACTCCCACCTCCGTGCGCCACCAATCCCCACTGCTGCCCTAGAACACTCCCACCTCCGTGCGCCACCAATCCCCACTGCTGCCCTAGAACACTCCCACCTCCGTGCGCCACCAATCCCCACTGCTGCCCTAGAACACTCCCACCTCCGTGCGCCACCAATCCCCACTGCTGCCCTAGAACACTCCCACCTCCGTGCGCCACCAATCCCCACTGCTGCCCTAGAACACTCCCACCTCCGTGCGCCACCAATCCCCACTGCTGCCCTAGAACACTCCCACCTCCGTGCGCCACCAATCCCCACTGCTGCCCTAGAACACTCCCACCTCCGTGCGCCACCAATCCCCACTGCTGCCCTAGAACACTCCCACCTCCGTGCGCCACCAATCCCCACTGCTGCCCTAGAACACTCCCACCTCCGTGCGCCACCAATCCCCACTGCTGCCCTAGAACACTCCCACCTCCGTGCGCCACCAATCCCCACTGCTGCCCTAGAACACTCCCACCTCCGTGCGCCACCAATCCCCACTGCTGCCCTAGAACACTCCCACCTCCGTGCGCCACCAATCCCCACTGCTGCCCTAGAACACTCCCACCTCCGTGCGCCACCAATCCCCACTGCTGCCCTAGAACACTCCCACCTCCGTGCGCCACCAATCCCCACTGCTGCCCTAGAACACTCCCACCTCCGTGCGCCACCAATCCCCACTGCTGCCCTCTAGAACACTCCCACCTCCGTGCGCCACCAATCCCCACTGCTGCCCTAGAACACTCCCACCTCCGTGCGCCACCAATCCCCACTGCTGCCCTAGAACACTCCCACCTCCGTGCGCCACCAATCCCCACTGCTGCCCTAGAACACTCCCACCTCCGTGCGCCACCAATCCCCACTGCTGCCCTAGAACACTCCCACCTCCGTGCGCCACCAATCCCCACTGCTGCCCTAGAACACTCCCACCTCCGTGCGCCACCAATCCCCACTGCTGCCCTAGAACACTCCCACCTCCGTGCGCCACCAATCCCCACTGCTGCCCTAGAACACTCCCACCTCCGTGCGCCACCAATCCCCACTGCTGCCCTAGAACACTCCCACCTCCGTGCGCCACCAATCCCCACTGCTGCCCTAGAACACTCCCACCTCCGTGCGCCACCAATCCCCACTGCTGCCCTAGAACACTCCCACCTCCGTGCGCCACCAATCCCCACTGCTGCCCTAGAACACTCCCACCTCCGTGCGCCACCAATCCCCACTGCTGCCCTAGAACACTCCCACCTCCGTGCGCCACCAATCCCCACTGCTGCCCTAGAACACTCCCACCTCCGTGCGCCACCAATCCCCCTGCTGCCCTAGAACACTCCCACCTCCGTGCGCCACCAATCCCCACTGCTGCCCTAGAACACTCCCACCTCCGTGCGCCACCAATCCCCACTGCTGCCCTAGAACACTCCCACCTCCGTGCGCCACCAATCCCCACTGCTGCCCTAGAACACTCCCACCTCCGTGCGCCACCAATCCCCACTGCTGCCCTAGAACACTCCCACCTCCGTGCGCCACCAATCCCCACTGCTGCCCTAGAACACTCCCACCTCCGTGCGCCACCAATCCCCACTGCTGCCCTAGAACACTCCCACCTCCGTGCGCCACCAATCCCCACTGCTGCCCTAGAACACTCCCACCTCCGTGCGCCACCAATCCCCACTGCTGCCCTAGAACACTCCCACCTCCGTGCGCCACCAATCCCCACTGCTGCCCTAGAACACTCCCACCTCCGTGCGCCACCAATCCCCACTGCTGCCCTAGAACACTCCCACCTCCGTGCGCCACCAATCCCCACTGCTGCCCTAGAACACTCCCACCTCCGTGCGCCACCAATCCCCACTGCTGCCCTAGAACACTCCCACCTCCGTGCGCCACCAATCCCCACTGCTGCCATCGCATTAAACATATTTCCTGCTTAATTCACTGTTACATAAGAGACAATTATACAACAAATTCACTGGGCTTCTCAGAGACTGCGCCTGCCTGGCGTCACAAGGGCACTTCAAACAGAGAGACGGGAAAGGAAGGGGGCAGGGGTGAGAGAGTGAGAGGAGGAGGAAGAGAGAGAGAGAGAGACAGGGAGGGCAGCAGTGTGAGAGTGAGAGGAGGAGGAAGAGAGCGAGAGAGAGACAGGGAGGGCAGGAGAGAGAGCGAGAGCAAGTGAGAGAGAGAGAGAGAGCAAGAGAGAGGGAGAGAGAGGGAGTGTGGGGTAAAGCTACATTGAGAAAAAAATGGAGGGGGAAAGGTGGTGATTAAATCCAGTAAAGAAGACGAATAGAGCTTTTCCCTCACAGAGAAATGGGAATGAGGGAGGACAGAGAGAAGTGGGGATAAGAAGGAGAGATCACCATTAACCGTTACAGTCTGCGGAAGACCTTCTCTATTTATCTCACTGTTCCATTCCTCTCCTGCCCCTCCAGATAATAGTGTGGACATAGTGTGTTAAAACATGGCCAGCGATGCTGTGCCTAAAAGCCATTTGCTTCCTCTTTGCAATTCTGTACACTGATGACTGTGTGTCCGGCCTTTTCACAGCAGCCTAACATTCCAGTAAACATGTGACTGATCCTCCTCTCCATAGTACCTTCTTACACCAGACCACGTGACTTCAAGCCTCAACTAGCCATCGACAACGTTGATAAGGAATTGGATGTAAGCAAGTTGGGCCAGTGCCAAAGGTATTATAATGAATCATCACTATCCCCCCCCCAACACACACACACACACCATCCCACAGGTGGGACAGACATATTGATTGCATCTCTCTACCACTAAAGACAGTGAATCATACACCTGTTGAAGACTGCAGTGATTTCCATTCATCTGGCCTGGCCATCATGTCGAGGAAGGTCACTAATACAGCCAGACCTCTCACAGAGAAATAATAGTCCTGTGTGGGTCAATTGGTAAAAGCGTGATTCCATTCCAGCCCTTACTATGAGCCAGTATGTCCAAGAGTGAATGATATAAAGGACACCTTGGGATAATACAATACGTGAAACCTGCAGCTTGTGAATGAACCATTATGCTGTACAAGGTCGTAGATGCATACATAGGTTAGGAAGACCCCACACAATGTAATGTCCTAGAACATTTCATGGGATTTATTTATCAGCATAAATGTATTTTGTCCCTGTCTCTTTTTCCTTCCCCCTCACCAGCTGCATCATGTTGTTCTGTTGGGCCAGGAAGACACCCGACCAGCTGCATCATGCTGTTCTGTTGGGCCAGGAAGACACCCAACCAGCTGCATCATGTTGTTCTGTTGGGCCAGGAAGACACCCAACCAGCTGCATCATGTTGTTCTGTTGGGCCAGGAAGACACCCGACCAGCTGCATCATGTTGTTCTGTTGGGCCAGGAAGACACCCAACCAGCTGCATTATGTTGTTCTGTTGGGCCAGGAAGACACCCGACCAGCTGCATCATGCTGTTCTGTTGGGCCAGGAAGACACCCAACCAGCTGCATCATGTTGTTCTGTTGGGCCAGGAAGACACCCAACCAGCTGCATCATGCTGTTCTGTTGGGCCAGGAAGACACCCAACCAGCTGCATCATGTTGTTCTGTTGGGCCAGGAAGACACCCAACCAGCTGCATCATGTTGTTCTGTTGGGCCAGGAAGACACCCAACCAGCTGCATCATGTTGTTCAGTTGGGCCAGGAAGAAACCCAACCAGCTGCATCATGTTGTAATGTTGGGCCAGGAAGACACCCAACCAGCTGCATCATGCTGTTCTGTTGGGCCAGGAAGACACCCAACCAGCTGCATCATGTTGTTCTGTTGGGCCAGGAAGACACCCAACCAGCTGCATCATGTTGTTCAGTTGGGCCAGGAAGACACCCAACCAGCTGCATCATGTTGTTCTGCTGGGCCAGGAAGACACCCAACCAGCTGCATCATGTTGTTCAGTTGGGCCAGGAAGACACCCAACCAGCTGCATCATGTTGTTCTGCTGGGCCAGGAAGACACCCAACCAGCTGCATCATGCTGTTCTGTTGGACCAGGAAAATGAAACCGTCATATGCTGGCCTGTCTCTCGATCTGTGGGGGGTGAGGCTTTATATGCTATCACTGTGTCCTTGTCGCCTCCCCCTCTATCCGTGGCAGCAGCAGTAGTTTGATTCATGGTTTGTGATATCTGTTCTCCAGGAACAACCAAGCCCAGCTGTTCCAACAGTCACTGTGGAGCAGGGGGCTAAATGTAATTAGCCGATGGATGGGAGAGTGGGAAAAGGGGGTTTGGCTGTGTGTTTGTTTGTGTTTGTGTGTGTGATGCTCCAATATGGCAGTGTGATATCTCACCATGTACAAACCCCCTGGTCGAATGTCATCCTCTCAGAATAATGCAATTAAAGTGGGTGGAGGACAGCCCCACACACACACGCACGCACGCACGCATGTCACACACACACACACACACACACACACACACACACACACACACACACGCACGCACGCACGCACACGCACGCACACACACACACACACACACACACGGCCACATGTATCCACACACACATGTATCACACACGTGTGTGTGTGTGTGTGTGTGTGTGTGTGTGTGTGTGTGTGTGTGTGTGTGTGTGTGTGTGTGTGTGTGTGTGTGTGTGTGTGTGTGTGTGTGTGTGTGTGTGTGTGTGATACATGTGTGTGTGGATACATGTGGCCGTCCTCTGACTTGGGACCCTAGGGAGATAGCTTTGGATTAGAAAGTGAAAGAGAGACGGAAAGAGAGAGAGCACCCAGTCCTCACTACCCATCCAGCATCACATACATACTCATCCCATCAGCCTGGTCAGTGATAGGCTCAGAGAATAGCATGTAAAGGTAATCCATACCACCATTAAAGGACCTCCGTTAGGTCCGACTCCTACCTTTATTACAACCCAGCTTGACCCAAAGTTATTACTCTCTGTTCACATCCCCTATGTTATTACCTCCACCTCCCAGCCTCCAGTCTCACAGATCAGGAAGGGAGGTTTTCATCTAAAAGATTGAGAAAGGGCTGAAACCCTGTTCTTTTCTTTAATCACACAAGGCCTAGCGCACCATGTGCTTCATCAGCCGCTCTGATACCTTTCCATTTCTAACCAGAGGAAATAGCTTGTGGAGGAGGCAGGCAGCCAATCAGGCAGTCCTACTGTGGGAGTTTAATGAGATCATCGCCATGGTCAGATATGAATTAAAATGGACTCATTAAGCGTTACGTCCCTGAGACAGCGGCCTGATGATAATATTCACTAGCGTGTATGACTGTTTCCGGACTAAAGCAATCAGTTAGCCCTAGGAAGTGCTGTGGTTGTCATCCCCTCTGGTCCAGCTGTCAGTCAGTGACTCCAATCTCCAATACTCAATTACCAGGGTCTTGTTTATTCCACAAAAACGTTCTGAAACGGGAAGGTATTACCCGAACACATCTTTTCATTGTCTGTTGCTACATTTTTTCCTACTGTGTGCCTTATGGAACATTGAACATAACCCTGCTCAACTGTATAACAGCCTACTGCCGTTGTCACATCACACAACACTGGATACAGAACAAAAACATTGTCTGACACACACGCGCACATACACGCACACACGGGGCCAGTGTGTTGGAGTGGAGAACATCATGTGAGTGTTGTGCTACTATGAATTACCATACGTCAGAAGGAGCTCATGCAACACACACACACCCCTCTGTCCTGCACACAAACATTCACAAACACACACCCTTCTGTCCTGCACACTAACATTCACACACACACACCCTTCTGTCCTGCACACTAACATTCACACACACACACACCCTCTGTCCTGCACACTAACCTTCGCACGCACACACACACACACACACCCTTCTGTCCAGCACACTAACATTCACACACACACACACACCCCTCTGTCCTGCCTACATAAGAGGGTGCCCTTACTCACTGAACTGAACTGAACTGAAACTCACCCTAAAACATGTGCTTTTTGTATATGTGTGTGTGTGTGTGTGTGTGTGTGTGTGTGTGTGTGTGTGTGTGTGTGTGTGTGTGTGTGTGTGTGTGTGTGTGTGTGTGTGTGTGTGTGTGTGTGTGTGTGTGTGTGTGTGTGTGTGTGTGTGTGTTTACGTAAGCGGGTGTGTCAGCCCCACAGAGGAAAACTGGTTTCTACATCCGACCTCCCTTTAACTTTTTCTAACAACAAACACACACAGTGTTTACTGCACATGTCAATGATACTAGCCGACTCGTGAACAAGGAAGTAAGTGTTACTGTACTGCTTGTGCTGTACCCTGATAAACTGCCTGCATGCTTGGAAGCACAGGGCACATGTCAACATCAACAGGACAGCTAACAGCCCCCCAGATAGAACAGATGAGTTTGAAAGTGGATGTGATATTGTGTTTTTATGTAAACAGAATTATTAAGGCCTAGGTGCCAGGGGAAAGGCCTAGGTGCCAGGGGAAAGGCCTAGGTGCCAGGGGAAAAGGCCTAGATGCCAGGGGAAAGGCATAGATGCCAGGGCAAAAGGCCTATATGCCAGGGGGAAAGGCCTAGGTGCCATGGGAAAAGGCCTAAATGCCAGGGGAAAAAAGGCCTAGATGCCAGGGGTAAAGGCCTAGATGCCAGGGAAAAGGCATAGATGCCAGGGCAAAAGGCCTATATGCCAGGGGGAAAGGCCTAGGTGCCAGGGAAAAAGGCCTAGATGCCAGGGGAAAAGGCCTAGATGCCAGGGAAAAAGGCCTAGGTGCCAGGGGAAAAAGGCCTAGGTGCCATGGGAAAAGGCCTAGATGCCAGGGGAAAAGGCCTAGATGCCAGGGGAAAAGGCCTAGATGCCAGGGAAAAAGGCCTAGATGCCAGGGGTAAAGGCCTAGGTGCCAGGCAAAAAAGGCCTAGGTGCCAGGGGTAAAGGCCTAGATGTCAGGGAAAAAAAGGCCGAGATGCCAGGGGAAAAGGCCTAGATGTCAGGGAAAAAGGCCTAGATGCCAGGAAAAAAAGGCCTAGATGCCAGGAAAAAAAGACCTAGATGCTAGGGGAAAAGGCCTAGATGCTAGGGGAAAAGTGAAGAGGCATTGAACCGCTATTGTATTCCCTCCACTGCAAAATATATAATATGCTTTTCCAAATATGTGTATGGATTAAATACAAAGTGTATTGTTTCCTAATTTATTTATTGCCTTTAGCTGAAATGTACAGTCTGTCAAAGCAGCTAGCAAGGATTTTAGATGGAGCAATACTGCCACCTACCAGTTGCCCCATTCATCATCAGCTGAAGACAACCATTATGTGGACTGGTCGGCATACGCTGGTTTGTCTTGGAAATCACTTGTCTATTTCACTAACTATCACGCAATTATTTTTGAAATTATAGACATAACAAAAAAATGGCAATAGCAATTGACATATTGATAGAGCTTTCACTCTGAAAAAGACAAATGGATACAATATTTACATTGTCCACCGATGACGGGAGTGGAGGGAAGTGTCGGTGGAGGAAGTGCGATGACGCGTAAGATCAGAGATTTGTATCCTGAGTACACACCTTTGTTCGAGGTGTATGTACCTACATCTCCTGACTACAAACCAACTAATATGACTCATAGGTCTTCATGCTCTCTTGAGAAATAGAGTCAGACGGCAGTGGTGAGCGCTCTGAGGTTGAGCCAGTCCAGGATGAAGTGGGCCTACCTGTAGTGACAGGTGTAGTGGAGACATCCAACATGTACCCTGAGAATCCTGCCAGAGATGATTTAGGAACGTTAGGAGTGAGATTTTTTGGAAATAGCGGATTACAGATTTTTGGCCTACCCATACTTTGTGTCGGGCTCGGTAAAGGACATTTTGTGTTTCCGCCTCCCAGAGGAAGCTGGCTCTCCGAGTCACGTGGCTTGGGGCTCGATCTGTGGTGTGCTTTCCTCTCCTGTGCAGGGTGCTGGTAAAAGGGGTGATCAGTGGGGTAGCATTGAGTGTAGACTTGTATCAAATGAAAAGGAATATTCCTAGTGTTTGTGACGCCCGCTGTTTGCTGAGACGTAGAACCGGTGGCAATGGCAAGACTGAGAATACCCTGTCTGTCTTGTTGATCTTTGACACAGAGTTTCTTCCTGATAAGGTCAGGTTAGGTTATATTTGCTACTATTCTGTGACAGTCTAGGTTCCAAACCCATTTCGGTGTTTTAGGTGCCAAGGATTCAGACACAGCAGTGTGGAGAAGGGAGATCCCACAATGTGAGTGTGTCCAGGAGGGTATAGTCAGGGGGAGTGTGCAGCTGGTATAGAGAAAGCACTGTGTGCCAACTGTGAGGGGCCCATGCATCTCGAGATCCAAGGTGCCCTGTGAGAGAGATCGATTGAGCCAGTGTTTGTGGGACAGTTTCCTATGCTGAGGCAGTGAAGAGAGTAGAGGATAGCTCAAGGGTAATTCAACTGGGAGGCTCCCATTGACTAGGCCTGAAGAGAGAAAGCCAGAGAGGATGAATTTTAGCAAGGTTGGATTTCTTCCATTTATAGCCATGGTGATCAACTGCACTGCATTGATGGAGCAGAAATCACGTTAGATAGATGTGGTAGTTGCAGCAGCAGAGAAATATTTTGTTGTGGGAGATTTTATTGCAGAAGATCTACAGAAAGTTTTGAGAGAAGGGGTTCCATTCCTCCCAGGCCGACAGCTTGGTTTAGGATTATTTAGGGCCAAAGTAGTGGGGTAGGGGTGGTGGGTTTGGGGGATGGTGCTTAGGTACAGGGTTCGATGGTGGTGGAATTTAAGATGTTCCCATTCCTCTTTTCCCTTTTTTGGGGGTGACCAAATTGGGTAATCCGCACTCCAACCTGCGAAAGGCAGCAATACGCAACACGGCGTCTTGTCTGCCACGTGCAGAAGAAGAATATTTACGTTTCCAGCGTGGTGCATGCGCAGATCCTACGCAATCTTGGTGTCCTCGACCACCCCTACCGGTTTGTCTTTTCTGTACGGCTCTGGTAGTATTAGATTGGCCAATCAACACGTGTTGGAGTGGATGGATGGTAGCTCGCTACATTCTAAATCAATTACTTTTTTTTTTATTAGAGATTTGAAGGAAAAAAATCTATGTTCTATACATTGACAATTTAAAATCAAGTTCGAAGACTTACCGTTTGACCGCAGTGCACCATTTATTTTTGGTGAGTTGAAAAACATGCTTTGTGAACATAACTGCAGCCCTGATGTAGCCTACTGTTACCTTGCTAGCTCAGTTGACATGTGATGCAGTCCTTGGGAGTCAGCATTTGATATGTTTCTCGCACTGTAGTCGGACGTAGGTTTGGGCGCGTGGTACATCGATTCGTGCACTGGCCTATGATTCAGTTTAGATCGCTGGCCAGCTAGTGTGGCTCACAACCATTGTTAATGGGATAGGATAACTAGCTATATTAAAGCTAACTGCCCAGTAACTAGCTAACGTGAAGATGTTGCAAGACCTCTAGGTAACTCGTGTTACAACTGGTGTGATGTTTTTCAACGACCAAAACAGTTCTAACATTGTTGTTGCATTTACTGAAAGTAGCTAAATTAAAACGTTTAAATTAATTGAGCGAAAAGTAATGTGATTCCTCAGATGCGCGCGCCTTCTCAACCCGGTACCAAAGTTTCTCATAGTGTGTGGTCTTTGCATGTTCTGTACCTTCGCGCGCATGGTCAGTGATAACGTGGACAGAACGATAGGAATCAGGAATTCTCCAGTTGCTATAGCGCAACCTCCAACCTCTAGGCTACCTGGCGCCTCAAGTAGATACTATAAATCAATCAACTACAGTTGATCAACTGAGTATTATTGTCTCCTACCTAGGGCTGTTGAGGTGACCTTATTACCGCCTCACCCACAGCCATGACCGCAGTAAAATGCTATTGTGACCATTGAGTCCAGTTAATCTCCTTTTATGTACTCTGGACATACGTTAGTAGTACCCTCGCTAACGATCATCAGGTCGCTAATGGCCTGGCACTCCACTCAGGGCTCTGTTGTCCCTCTGACCACTCTGACATCAATGCAAATGGGATCGAAAATCACACTTATCAAAACAGTATATACTTTTAAAACTCACCTCACTGTGATTGATCAATTTGAAGACAGAAGTTTAACAACAGGTTGAAATTGAGTGGAAAACATGGTCTTTGTGGATGTTGTTTCAATGCCTAACATAATGAAATGTACAACCTTTCTCAGGTGATGATTAATTCAAGACACACATGTATATTAGTTTATGCATAGGCCTATATATGAGCTCAATCCTGAAAGAACCTGAAGTAAAATAACGATTAAAAAAGATGATTTAATCTCTTTGATACATAATTGGTAACCTACATTAATCAAACTTGGAGTTGGCCTACAATTATAGTGAATTTGGTTTTGAATAGACTGGTAATTGGGCATGTTTTTATATTTTCATAATTAATAGTCTGACATGACCTTTAGCTACAGAATATCTCACCACCATGCGTTTCCATCTCCTCCCCTCTCTCCTTCATTCCTTTCTTTAGAGCGCAGAGAGAGGGGGTGTCAACAGTTGAATGAAATAGCTGCGTGCTCCTCAAACAGTGTTTGATGTATGGAGTGAAATAACGGGTAGCCTCCCCAGCATGATTGAGAAACAACCAGGAGGGAAAGCGGTCTCATTCACAAGGATGACCTGTCGTTTCCCCCCCTGCTCCAGTCCCTTCACATCTGATAATAGACCATTCTAAATCAAAACTCATTTTATATATTAGTGGAGACGATTAAATTGAGAATAGTCTGGTGGGTGAAAATATGACCATTTGAAGAGAGAACAGCGTGTGCAGCCTGAGGCAATGAACAGAGCGTAAAGCTTTTTTAGCGACTTTCTCAAGTCATTAATAGTCTCTAGTCGCTTCATGCAGCCCATATATCTTTTGATTTCTAAGGCATTCTAAGGTTTGTATCATTCACAACTAAAGTTGCCAAATAACTTTAAATCTACCATATAGGACCTGTTTCAAATGATCACTTTTAGGAATGGGATAAATATCCTTTCTATTTTATTCAGCTAAGTTCAATAATATTCTTCTTACTATAAAATCATTTAATATAAAATAATGCCACGGGACTTATAAACATATCTTGTCTGCTAACTGAACAAGTCTACAGTCTATGGCATGGCACATAGCCAGGTAACATACAGTAGACCAACTCATATTCTGTTCTTCTGAAATACATTTTCTTCATATCATAATGTTTCTTTAGAACTGAATCAAATAAATAATGTATGTATTGTGATGGTGTATATTAAATAGATTTATTAGACTTTTTAAAATGTAGATGTTCTAAAAGCACACCTCAGTGGCTTGTATGCATGGAGGCCTGGAGATGCTCAACATGTTGTTAATTAACGGTCAGTTACCGTGAGAACGGCAGTCTTTTGCATGACAGTAACCAGCTGACAAAATGTAATGACCTCCACAGCCCTACTCCTACCCAGTGCCACAATGAAGTACATCCTGGTCACTGGTGGCGTCATCTCTGGCATCGGGAAGGGGATCATCGCCTCCAGCGTGGGAACCATTCTCAAGTCATGTGGTCTGCGTGTCACTGCCATCAAGATCGACCCCTACATCAACATAGACGCTGGGACCTTCTCTCCGTACGAGCACGGTGAGTCCAGGAAATGTTCTGTATCATAGAAATAGAGTGAATTCTATGACAATGTCATTCTATTTCTATGTTCTGTATCCCATCAGTTTATGACATCTGTGTTGTGTATGCGGTGTAACTCTGTTCACAAAATAGTTTTATCTAATACATGATCTACACCAGTGCTTCTCAAGAGTAAGTCCAGGATCATGAAACATAAGAAACGGCTAACTAACTAAAATAGGTTGAAAACTACACTGTAAAGGTATTATATGCCATGAGGCCTCCCAAGTGCTATTCTTAGTTTGTTATGGAATGACTCTGCTGAAGCACAGTAGTCAGAATCATATACCGTTATTGCTATGCAATAAATTTTACTAGGAATTAATCTTGGTGTTGTGTGTGTGCAGAAGTGTACAGCAATAATCTAAACTCGCCAAAAAAAGAACCGTCCTCTCACTGTCAACTGTGTTTATTTTCAGCAAACTTAACATGTGTAAATATTTGTATGAACATAACAAGATTCAACAACTGAGACATAAACTGAACAAGTTCCACAGACATGTGACTAACAGAAATTGAATAATGTGTCCCTGAACAAAGGTAACAGCCACCAGCTGCATTAAGTACTGCAGTACATCTCCTCCTCATGGACTGCACCAGATTTGCCAGTTCTTGTTGTGAGATGTTACCCCACTCTTCCACCAAGGCACCTGCACGTTCCCAGACATTTCTGGGGAGATTGGCCCTTGCCCTCATCCTCCGATCCAACAGGTCCCAGACGTGCTCAATGGGATTGAGATCTGGGCTCTTCGCTGGCCATGGCAGAAGACTGACATTCCTGTGTTTCAGGAAATCACGCACAGAACGAGCAGTATGGCTGGTGGCATTGTCATGCTGGAGGGTCATGTCAGGATGAGCCTGCAGGAAAGGTACCATATGAGGGAGGAGGATGTCTTCCCTGTAACACACAGCGTTGAGATTGCCTGCAATGACAACAAGCTCACTCCGATGATGCTGTGACATGACAGACCCTCCAGACCATGACAGACCCTCCACCTCCAAATCGATCCCGCTCCAGAGTACAGGCCTCGGTGTAATGCTCATTCCTTCGATGATAAGTGCGACTCCAACCATCACCCCTGGTTAGACAAAACTGTGACTCGTTAGTGAAGAGCACTTTTTGCCAGTCCTGTCTGGTCCAGCGATGGTGGGTTTGTGCAAATAGGCGACGTTGTTGCCGTTGATATCTGGTGAGGACCTGCCTTACAACAGGCCTACAAGCCCTCAGTCCAGCCTCTCTCAGCCTATTGCGGACAGTCTGAGCACTGATGGAGGGATTGTGTGTTCTTGGTGTAACTTGGGCAGTTTTTGTTGCCATCCTGTACCTGTCCCGCAGGTGTGATGTTCGGATGTACCGATCCTGTGCAGGTGTTATTACACGTGGTCTGCACTGTGAGGGCGATCAGCTGTCCGTCCTGTCTCCCTGTAGCGCTGTCTTAGGCGTCTCACAGTACAGACATTGCAATGTATTGCCCTGGCCACATCTGCAGTTCTCATGCCTCCTTGCAGCATGCCTAAGGCACGTTCACGCAGATGAGCAGGGATCCTAGGCTTCTTTCTTTTGGTCTTTTTCAGAGTCAGTAGAAAGGCCTCATAACTGTGACCTTAAAAGCCTACCGTCTGTAAGCTGTTAGTGTCTTAACGACCGTTCCTAGGGTGCATGTTCATTAATAGTGTTCATTAAGTGTTTAAACCCTTTACACTGAAGATCTGTGAAGTTATTTGGATTTCTACTAATTATCTTTGAAAGACCGGGTCCTGTAAAAGGGACGTTTCTTTTTTTGCTGAGTTTAGATCAACATCCATACAGATGGAGACATGAACATCAAATAAAATTAGCAGAATCAGGTGTTTGTGTGTTGGGTTTTAACCATGCCACTCCCCTACTTCTTTCGGGTGAGGGGTTTTTAACCCTGTTCCTCTAGTCTCTCTCCAGGTGAGGAGTTTTAACCCTGTTTCTCTAGTCTCTCTACATGTGAGGGGTTTTAACCCTGTTTCTCTAGTCTCTCTCCAGGTGAGGGGTTTTAACCCTGTTCCTCTAGTCTCTCTCCAGGTGAGGGGTTTTAACCCTGTTCCTCTAGTCTCTCTACATGTGAGGGGTTTTAACCCTGTTTCTCTAGTCTCTCTCCAGGTGAGGGGTTTTAACCCTGTTTCTCTAGTCTCTCTCCAGGTGAGGGGTTTTAACCCTGTTTCTCTAGTCTCTCTCCAGGTGAGGGATTTTAACCCTGTTTCTCTAGTCTCTCTCCAGGTGAGGGGTTTTAACCCTGTTCCTCTAGTCTCTCTCCGGGTGAGGGATTTTAACCCTGTTTCTCTAGTCTCTCTACAGGTGAGGGATTTTAACCCTGTTCCTCTAGTCTCTCTCCGGGTGAGGGGTTTTAACCCTGTTTCTCTAGTCTCTCTCCTGGTGAGGGGTTTTAACCCTGTTTCTCTAGTCTCTCTCCAGGTGAGGGGTTTTAACCCTGTTTCTCTAGTCTCTCTCCAGGTGAGGGGTTTTAACCCTGTTTCTCTAGTCTCTCTACATGTGAGGGGTTTTAACCCTGTTTCTCTAGTCTCTCTCCAGGTGAGGGGTTTTAACCCTGTTCTTCTAGTTGTGGTCCTGTAGCTCAGTTGGGGGTTTTAACCCTGTTTCTCTAGTCAGGTGGGGGTTTTAACCCTGTTTCTCTAGCCAGGTGAGGGGTTTTAACCCTGTTTCTCTAGTCTCTCTACAGGTGAGGGGTTTTAACCCTGTTTCTCTATCCCTACAGGGACCCTGTTCCCATCTCTCTACGGGTGAATGTATGCACACATGACTGGGTTTTAACCCTGTTCCTCTAGCTTTGGATAACCCTGTTTCTCTAGTCTCTCTACATGCGTTTCTCTGCTAAATTTTAACCCTGTTTCTCTAGCATATATTCTCTCTCCATTTTTATTATTATATTATAGTTTCTCTCCAGGTGAGGGGTTTTAACCCTGTTCCTCTAGTCTCTCTCCAGGTGAGGGGTTTTAACCCTGTTTCTCTAGTCTCTCTCCAGGTGAGGGGTTTTAACCCTGTTCCTCTAGTCTCTCTCCAGGTGAGGGGTTTTAACCCTGTTCCTCTAGTCTCTCTACATGTGAGGGGTTTTTAACCCCGTTCCTCTGGTCTCTGTCCAGGTGAGGTGTTTGTGCTGGATGATGGTGGTGAGGTGGATCTGGACCTGGGGAACTACGAGAGGTTCCTGGACATCAGACTGACCAAAGACAACAACCTGACCACTGGCAAGATCTACCAGTCTGTCATCAACAAGGAGAGGAGAGGAGACTACCTGGGGAAGACTGTACAGGGTAAGACTACCTATAAGACAGTGTGGAATAAGCCTGGAATGACTGGGGGAGAACCAGTATAACCAGAGGTTAGAGGAAGATCTGCCAGTCTGTCAATAACGAGGAGAGGGGATTACCTGGGAAATACAGTACAGGGTAAAACCAAGTCATGGTGGGAGAGAGACTGGGCATATGGGAGTTCAGATCTTGGTTGAATAGTTGAGGTGAATTTGATTTAGATTTTTTGGCATGGCAGTTCTGACCTCTGTCCCATATCCTACGAAGAACCAAAGAGGAAGGATATGATATATCAAGTTCTCTTGTGAAATGTTCTATGCATATCCAGACTAACTGTCCCTGTTTGGTTTGTCCTTTGCAGTGGTGCCCCACATCACTGATGCCATCCAGGAGTGGGTGATGCGTCAGGCTAGAGTACCTGTTGACGATGACGGTGTGGAGCCTCAGATCTGTGTCATCGAGGTAAAATATTATGATTATGGTAAAGGGGTAGATCAATGACTTCCTGATACCCTTTCTTGGTTTGATATTAGTGTGGCATATGTACTTGAGGAGTCATTTCAGGCTGGGTTGTTACTAGTTGTATTCCTGTGTAATTGTGTTTCCCGGTATGTATGTTTATGTGTGCAGCTTGGAGGCACCGTGGGAGACATCGAGAGCATGCCTTTCATCGAAGCCTTCAGGCAGTTCCAGTTTAAGGTGAAGAGGGAGAACTTTTGTAACATCCACGTCAGCCTGGTACCACAGCCCAGTGCCACAGGAGAGCAGAAGTCCAAGCCCACTCAGAACAGTGTCAGAGAGCTCAGGGGACTGGGCCTGTCTCCTGATCTGGTGAGTTTAAATTTGACCAAGTTTCTACCAAATTTGACCAAGTGTGGCAAGGTATGACAGTCATAACCACTTTTCTATCCATTTTATAGATTTTAGTGTTTAAGGATTGCCTGTTAGCTAATTGTGTTCTCAAAACCCTCTAGATCATGTGTCGCTGCTCCACTCCCCTGGAGAACTCTGTCAAAGAGAAGATCTCTATGTTCTGTCACGTAGAACCTGAACAGGTAAGACCTGATCCTACAGCCACACACTAGGATGAAACGCGACACTGGCACAATAAGTCTTCCCAGCGATTCCTCACATCCCATCTCCTCGCCTCCTTCCCAAACGTATTGGGGGGAAATATCCAAGGTTCCTCCCCATTGACTTTTCCATCTGTGTTTTTGAGAAGGATGCGAGGAGAGATGAATGGATGAAGATCCAGTGAAACATCTAGTTGTGCCTGAGTGTATGCTCTTTTCTCCTCTCCTCCCCCAGGTGATCTGCGTGGCAGACGTGTCGTCCATCTACAGAGTGCCTTTGCTACTGGAGGACCAGGGGGTGGTAGGCTACTTCTGTCAGAGACTAGACCTTCCTATAGAGACACGCCCCAGGAAGATGCTTACCAAGTGGAAGGAGATGTCTGACAGGTGGGTAGGTGTGTCTGCTAGGTGTGCGGGCAGGCAATCTCTGGGACTGGTAGCACTCAATTATTTAGACCCATTGAGCTCAATGGTTCTAATGGTGAACTTGGCCTTAAGATGCTTTTGGGAAACCGGGCATAGGTCTGTCCAATGTCGGTCCTTCAAAGAAGGGACTAATTCAGAGCTGGGACACCAGGTGAGGACAATTAACTATTAGGTAGAAACAAAAAACTATGCAGTATTTATTTTTTTATGTATTATTTCTTAAATTGTTACCCCAGTAAATCAGAAGTAGAGTGGGGCAAAAAAGTATTTAGTCAGCCACCAATTGTGCAAGTTCTCCCACGTAAAAAGATGAGAGAGGTCTGTAATTTTCATCATAGGTACACTTCAACTATGACAGACAAAATGAGGGAGAAAAAAAAGAAGAAAATCACATTGTAGGATTTTTAATGATTTTATTTGCAAATTATGGTGGAAAATATGTAAGCAAGATTTCTGGCTCTCACAGACCTGTAACTTCTTCTTTAAGAGGCTCCTCTGTCCTCCACTCGTTACCTGTATTAATGGCACCTGTTTGAACTTGTTATCAGTATAAAAGACACCTGTCCACAACCTCAAACAGTCACACTCCAAACTCCACTATGGCCAAGACCAAAGAGCTGTCAAAGGACACCAGAAACAAAATTGTAAACCTGTACCAGGCTGGGAAGACTGAATCTGCAATAGGTAAGCCGCTTGGTTTGAAGAAATCAACTGTGGGAGCAATCATTAGGAAATGGAAGACATACAAGACGATCTGATTGTCCTCCCTCGATCTGGGGCTCCACGCAAGATCTCACCCCGTGGGGTCAAAATGATCACAAGAACGGTGAGCAAAAATCCCAGAACCACACGGGGGGATCTAGTGAATGACCTGCAGAGAGCTGGGACCAAAGTAACAAAGCCTACCATCAGCAAGGGCATTGAAGATGAAACGTGGCTGGGTCTTTCAGCATGACAATGATCCCAAACACACCGCCTGGGCAACGAAGGAGTGGCTTCGTAAGCATTTCAAACCCCATAGAAAATCTTTGGAGGGAGTTGAAAGTCCGTGTTGGCCAGCAACAGCCCCAAAACATCACTGCTCTAGAGGAGATCTGCATGGAGGAATGGGCCAAAATACCAGCAACAGTGTGTGAAAACCTTGTGAAGACTTACAAAAAAAGTTTGACCTCTGTCATTGCCAAAAAAGGGTATATAACAAAGTATTGAGATAAACTTTTGTTATTGACCAAATACTTATTTTCCACCATCATTTGCAAGTAAATTAATTAAAAATCCTACAATGTGATTTTCTGGATTTTTTTTCTCATTTTGTCTGTCATAGTTGAAGTGTACCTATGATGAAAATTACAGGCCTCTCTCATCTTTTTAAGTGGGAGAACTTGCACAATTGGTGGCCAACTAAATACTTTTTTGCCTCACTGTATTATTACATACAGCCAGGAAGAACTATTGGATATAAGAACAATTTCAACTTACCAACATTACGACCAGAAATAAGACTTTCCCGAAGGTGATCCTCTGTTTGGACCACCACCCAGGTCAATGGACCTAATCCCAGAAGCCAACCCAAAACAACGTTGCCGCAGACGGGTCGGCCTCCTGGTCAGGCTCCGTAGACGTGCACATCGCCCACCGCCCTCGAGTATACTACTCGCCAATGTCCAGTCTCTCAACAAGTTAGATAAAATTCGAAGGGTTGCCTTCCAGAGAGACATCAGAGATTGTAACATTCTCAGTTTCACGGAAACATGGCTCTCTCAGGATATGTTGTCGGAATTGTTTCAGCCACCGGGCTTCTCCATGCATTGCGCCAACAGAGATAAACTCCTCTCTGGGAAGAGGAAGGGTGGGGGTGTATACTTGATGATTAACGACTCATGGTGTAATCATAACAACATAAAGCAACTCAAGTCCTTCTGCTCACCCAACCTAGAAGTCCTTACAATCAAATGCCGGCCATATTATCTTCCAAGAGAATTCTTGTCAGTTATCTTCACAGCTGTGTACATTCCCCCTCAAGCAGACAGCAAGACGGCCCTAAAGGAATTTCGCTGGACTATGTAAACTGGAAACCACATATCCTGAGGCTGCATTTATGGTGGCTGGGAATTTTAACAAAGCAAGTTTGAGAACAAGGCTACCTAAATTCTATCAGCATATTGATTGCACTACGCTCGGGTGTAATACATTCAACCACTGCCACTCTAACTAACGCAATTCATACAAATACCTCCCCCGAACACCCTTCGGAAAATCCGACCACGACGCCATCTTGCTCCTACCGTCTTATAGGCAGAAACTCAAACAGGATGTACCAGTGACTAGCACCATTCAACGCTGGTCTGACCATTCGGAATATGTTCCAGTTAGGCTCAGATAACCACATCGATCTATACGCTGACTCGTGAGTGAGTTTATAAAGAAGTGCATTGGAGATGTTGGACCCACTGTGACTATTAAAACCTACCCTAACCAGAAACCGTGGATGAATGGTGGCATTCGCGCAAAACTGAAAGTGTGAACCACCGCATTTAACCACAGAAAGAGGTCTGGGAATATGGCTTAATATAAACATTGTAGTTATTCCCTCAACTTGGCAATCAAACAAGCAAAATGTCAGTACAGAGACAAAGTGGAGTCACAATTCGATGGCTCAGACACGAGACATATGTGGCAGGGTCTACAGGAAATCAGATTACAAAAAAAAAACAGTCACGTCACGGACACCGACATCACGCTACCAGACAAACTAAGCACCTTCTTTGCCCGCTTTGAGGATAATACAAGGTCAAATCAAAATCAAAACAAGGTCAAATCATGACATCAGTGATCTTCGGGTTGGAGCCCTAGAAAGATGTCAGAGTATCCGACTTGGAATTACGAGTTGGATGACCGTTCAAAACAATTTTCCTCAGCCGGAGCTCGTTTCAACAGTTCCCTGTTGTCTTGAGTGCACTGAAGTCTGAGATTTCTGAGTTCCCAGTTGTTTTGAACGCGGCATATAACCTTGCCTGTGGTGTGTGTTTGAATCCCAGGTCAGACAGGCTCCTAGAGCAGTGTTCTATAGCCCTGGTGGGGAAATACACCAAGTTCACAGACTCCTACGCGTCAGTCATCAAAGCTCTGGAACACTCGGCCCTAGCCATCAACCACAAACTGGAGATCAAGGTAAACACGCACAAAGGTCACACTTGTACAAGCTACACACTTGGAAGGCACTGCATGCCAGTTTCCTGGACATATAATAAGACTAGTCCTGGACTAAGAAACATCTTCAATGTAGAAAATGAATTGTAGTCCAAGATTACGCTTAATCTTTGTCTGGAGAAACCAGCCGTAGAACCACAAGCACCTTGAAGATTCACTGCCGTGCACAGGTTTTCTATTTAGTTTCTTATACAGCAAGGCTAAATTATACTTTTACTCTGGCTTTGATGACCTCAGGAACAGGTTTTTATTTTGGAGATAGAAGATTGCTGCTATACAGGGTGAATGCATGTTGAAGTCTATTTGTTTGTGCAGTCATGTCATAACTAGGATAAGATACGTCCTATCATGTGTCTTGAGACGCCTAAAATAGCAACCGCTTGTCGCTTCTCCCCCTTCTCTCTCTCCCCCCACATTTCTCTCTCTCAGTATATTGACTCAGCAGACCTGGAGCCAAACACACTGACGGAGGAGCCCGTGAAGTACCACGAGGCGTGGCAAAAACTCTGCAGTGCTGAGTGAGTATGGTAGAGTCCAGGCACCTGCTATGGCATTGTTTTCCAATCCGCTTCTTGTACCCCCAGCAAGTTCAACTTATTTGACCTACGGTAGTTCAGTACCAGCACACCTGATTTATCCAGTTGAATCAGGTATGCTTGAATTTAAACACTTCAAGTAAGTAGAAGTGGCTGGGTACAAGAAGAGTTTTGTTAAACACTGAGTTAGGGGGATCAGTTGGACTCTGTTGTACTGGTAGTGAAAGGGGTCAGTATAGTGAGTCTATATGTTCATTATGGTGTTTCTCTCCACAGTGGCATCCTGGTACCTGGGGGGTTTGGAGTCAGAGGGACAGAAGGGAAGATTCAGGCTATCAACTGGGCACGCAAACAGAAGAAACCCTTCCTAGGTACCAAATGGGCTGTATCAGTGGCAGGCAGTCATGATGATGCAATAATCTTTACAGCAAGGAAAACATTAAAGCTTTCTATTCCTATAATCCTTCATGTACACTACATGGCCAGAAGTATGTGGACACGAGCTCGTCAAACATCTCATTCCAAAATCATGGGCATTATTATGGTGTTGGTCCCCCTTTGCTGCTATAACAGCCTCCACTCTTCTGGGAAGGCTTTCCACTAGATGTTTGAACATTGCTGCGGAGACTTTCTTCCATTCAGCCACAAGATCATTAGTGAGGTCTGGCACTGATGTTGGGTGATTAGGTCTGGCTCGAAGTTGGCGTTCCAATTCATCCCAAAGGTGTTCGATGGGGTTGAGGTCAGGGCACTGTACAGGCCAGTGAAGTTATTCCAAACCATTTCTGTATGGACCTCGCACGGGGTCATTGTCATGCTGAAACAGGAAAGGACCTTCCCCAAACTGTTGCCACAAAGTTGGAAGCTCAGAATCATCTAGAATGTCATTGTAGGATGTAGCGTTAAGATTTCCCTTCGCTGGAACTAAGGGGCCTATCCAGAACCATGAAAAACAGCCCCAGACCATTATTCTTCCTCCACCAAACTTTACATTTGGCACTATGCATTGGGGCAGATCGTGTTCTCCTGGCATCCGCCAAACTGGGTTTGTCCGTCGGAATGCCAGATGGTGAAGCGTTATTCATCACCCCAGAGAACGCATTTCCACTGCTCCAGAGTCCAACGTCGGCGAGCTTTACACCACCCCAGCCGACACTTGGCATTGCGCATGGTGTTCTTAGGCGGCTGTTCGGTCATGGAAACCCATTTCATGAAGCTCCCAACGAACAGATATTGTGCTGACGTTGTTTCCAGAGGCAGTTTGGAACTCGGTACTGAGTGTTGCAACCAAGGACAGACGATTTTTAAGTGCTTCAGCACTCGGCTGTCCCGTTCTGTGAGCTTGTGCGTCCTACCACTTCGTGGCTGAGCCGTTGTTGCTCCTAGATGTTTCCACTTCACAATAACCGCACACACAGTTGATCGGGGGAGCTCCAGCAGTACCGAAATTTGCCGAACTGACTGAAAAGGTGGCATCCTATGACGGTTTCACGTTGAAAGTCACTGAGCTCTTCAGTAAGGCCATTCTACTGCCAATGTGTTCCTATGGAGATTGCATGGCTGTGTGCTCAATTCTATACACCTGTCAGCAACGGGTGTGGCTGAAATAGGCAAATCCACAAATTTGAATGAGTGTCCACATACTTTAGTGTATGTGCCGTGTTAACCTGACTGGTATGTGTTTGCAGGTGTGTGTCTAGGGATGCAGCTGGCTGTGTGTGAGTTTGCCAGGAAAATGCTAGGCTGGGAAGATGCCAACTCAACAGAGTTTGATCCCGAATCAAAGTATCCTGTGGTAGGTTCCGCATTCATAAGATCTCTCTTCCCCTTTACTGGTTCTAAAGGCCAACAAACAAATATATCCCTTTATTGCTTCGCTCTAGGTGATTGACATGCCAGAACACAATCCTGGGCAAATGGGCGGGACCATGAGGCTGGGAAAGAGACGGACCATTTTCAAGACCACCAACAGTATTCTAAGTAAGAGACTGAACTTTGAGAGTGAAGTCACCGTCATAATCACACCATATACCTGCTCTGTGCTCACCATCATAATCACACCATATACCTGCTCTGTGCTTACGTCATAATCACACCATATACCTGCTCTGTGCTCACCGTCATAATCACACCATATACCTGCTCTGTGCTTACGTCATAATCACACCATATACCTGCTCTGTGCTCACCGTCATAATCACACCATATACCTGCTCTGTGCTCACCGTCATAATCACACCATATACCTGCTCTGTGCTTACCGTCATAATCACACCATATACCTGCTCTGTGCTTACCGTCATAATCACACCATATACCTGCTCTGTGCTTACCGTCATAATCACACCATATACCTGCTCTGTGCTTACCGTCATAATCACACCATATACCTGCTCTGTGCTTACCGTCATAATCACACCATATACCTGCTCTGTGCTTACCGTCATAATCACACCATATACCTGCTCTGTGATTACCGTCATAATCACACCATATAGCTGCTCTGTGCTTACCGTCATAATCACACCATATACCTGCTCTGTGCTCACCGTCATAATCACACCATATACCTGCTCTGTGCTCACCGTCATAATCACACCATATACCTGCTCTGTGCTTACCGTCATAATCACACCATATACCTGCTCTGTGCTTACCGTCATAATCACACCATATACCTGCTCTGTGCTTACCGTCATAATCACACCATATACCTGCTCTGTGCTTACCGTCATAATCACACCATATACCTGCTCTGTGCTTACCGTCATAATCACACCATATACCTGCTCTGTGCTTACCGTCATAATCACACCATATACCTGCTCTGTGCTTACCGTCATAATCACACCATATACCTGCTCTGTGCTCACCGTCATAATCACACCATATACCTGCTCTGTGCTTATAGTTGTTTCATTGCAGGACGACTTTACGGAGATGTTGAGTATGTGGATGAGAGACACAGACATCGCTTTGAGGTTTGTCGGAGGTTCACTTTCTCTCTCTGTATATCCCTTCTCTACATGTCAATAGTGGGTGTGGTTCAGTGTGCTTAACTTGTTTCCTATTCCTGTCTCAGGTGAATCCAGAGTTGAAGGAGCACTTTGAGGGGAAAGGCTTTCACTTTGTGGGTCAAGACATAGAAGGAGAGCGAATGGAAATCATCGAGCTAGACGGTAAGAGCGAGAGAGAGAGTCAGGGATCATGTGTGTATGGGTGGACAAAATATTAGCTCTACGTGGTTGTTGGTCAGGTTTGCTCGTGCCTTTTCACCCAGACCTAACATGAACTACAGCACCATCTCCTTTTCTGCTGGATTTCCAGATCATCCCTATTTCGTAGGGGTGCAGTATCATCCTGAGTTCACCTCTCGCCCCATCAAACCATCGCCTCCCTACTTTGGCCTCCTGCTGGCATCAGCCGGGAAACTACAGAGCTACCTGCACAAGGGCTGCCGTCTGTCTCCACGGTAACCAACGAACATTCCCTTAGAATCAGTATGATTCCATACAAGTATCAATGAGTCGTAAGCCTGTGTTAAATGTAGCAGTAGGGCTGTAGAAAGACTGCAGCCATGCTGGCAATGAATGGACAGCCATAGTTATAAGAACTGCCTCAATTTAATATTGTTCCGTGGAACTTAAACATTTTATAGCAACAGTATGCCGTTCTAATACAAAATATTGTGTTGAAGAGTTTGGTGTAAGTATATGAATCCCATTTCCGTAGGGACACGTACAGTGATCGGAGCGGTAGCAGCACCCCAGACTCCGAAATAGCCGAGTGCTCCATCTCACAGGAGTGAATGTGACTGCGGAACACAAGGTAGGCCACAACACTACAAACACCCTGCAATCACTCATCAGGCACCATTTTATTCTTTGACATGTTTTTTTTTCTAGCCTGGAATCCAAACTGATTGTGAAATCAGTACGGTTTCCAGGCCACATAACTTAATCAAGGCTATATTTGGCTGTAACCATGCAGCTAGTTCCTAACATATTTGTTGGAACCATTTATCTGACCACACAAAACATTTCCTTTCTTGCAGGGGGGAAAGAAACAATGAAGAGGATCGTCACAAGTCAAGGGATGGAATGTTTTTTAAATTTTTTTTAGACATTTTTCCTGACCTTCCTGAACGTATGAACTGAAAGGGATTGTTTAGTATTTTTCTATATGCTCGTGACAACGATCATGAAATTGACCTCTTTGTACTGTTTGACAATCATAGTACATTGAGTACGTAACTGTATAATACATGGTTATTTTGTGACTTTCATTTATATGCAGTCTTGAATATGTATAATTATCTTCGTCTGAGAAGGAAGTGACTGCTGTTTCTTTGACCTTTATTTATCCAGAATAAAATCCCTTGATAGCTTCAAGGTAGAATTGTATGCATTTTTAGTGACAAGCATACAGGACTGGACTGTAAGAAAGATGAACAAACCAATGGATTGGTCAGGATTTGTCCAATCTCTGGACATATATTATGCATACGTGTGTAATAGCAGTATTCTGGGGGACTGGGTCTTTTTGGTTTCATTGAGTTAAGAACGTACAACCTGTTTATATTGATGTGATAGTGTTACTCAGCCACTGAATTTGCTTTGTGAAATGATATTAATGTAAAATTAATATTACTGGTAGTACAATGGATGTTGAACCGTTTTGTCAGTGAAGATTGCATGTGATGTTGCCTCAATTCAATCCAGACAGGTTTATAGATCTCTGTGATTACTGAAGAGCAGGATGATCCTACATGCTTTGCTCATTAGGCATTTGATCAAGATTTTGTATACATTGGGTTGAATTCATGAATAGGAATGACTGTTCCAGGCGAATTGGGTACTTAATTCAACTCAATTACATTTAGCAGTAGTGTCCTCAGGTTTGTGGACTGGCACTAATAAACCCCTATAAAGGGAGACACTGAGTTAAGTGACTAATTGTTTCCGGTAAGCTACGCGGAAAAAAATAATTAAAAAGCCCCATCAATTAGATATTTTTTGCTAGGAAGTTAAATCTGCTGTACCTGTGCCAAAATGCAGACATGGCTCCTCTAGCTTGTTCATCTAAAAGTGATGAGACAAACATGGTGAGCAATGTTTGGAACATTGAATCCCAATACATCAGCACCAAGGTCCCTGGTTTAAAAATAAAAGTTACCTGCCTGTCAGAACTTTACACCTCAATTTGGTCTGTATTGATTTAACATAACTTGGTATAGTTGGGAGAGAATGAAAGCTGTGAGCTTTCAAAGAGCCATGAAATAGGATTCACCGAAAAGCCTTTGACTAGACCTACTCTAAGGCCATGCAATTTCCTACAAACTATTCAAATAAAGCATGAACTCCAGACTTAAGGATACGTGTGATCTTAATTTGGACATGCTCATGTTCGTGGTGATTTTAGCATGTAAATTGTGGGATGCATGTCAGCAAAGCCACTGCACAACACTAAATACATGAATTGCACTGTTCGGGCCTACATAAAGCTGTACCAACAGCCAGTGCTACACCTGGCTCACAACATACTTGTCTGGCAGCGAAAGTTAATTCAGATTAATTTACTGCTTTTCCAAAGTGTTTCCTGCAGACAAAATATTTATGCTGTAGTTTGTGCGAGGCAATCTAATTTCGATTAAGACAGGTGTGGTCGACAATACAGAACTTGGGTCACTCTTAATGTTCTCCCTGTACATAGTCATAAGCAGACAAAGCCCTTAATATTTGATTACATTTCTCAACAGGTTGTAGGCAAAGTTAAGGGTAAATAGACCAAAGGTGATGGGCTACATATGCTTGGTATTACTTAACAGTATACAAATATCACTTATGCAGCAGCATACAAGACCCCCCTTGTGCTGTGCTCACTTCAAAAGGTGGAACAGCAGTCCTTTGTAGGCAAAGTGTCTGTCTGGATTTATAGTCCTTTCAATACCACTGGGAACTGTTGAATCATGTGAAATGCCTCAAGGTCTTAAATGCTAGAAAGAGGCCAGAGTTCCTATTTGAGTTGGATGAAAGCTCAAAATGTGCTTTTGTCATCGTCCCCCAGTTGTCTTGAACTCAGATGCCGTTCTGCGGCCAGTTAAACAGCCAATGTTAAAGGTTTTTTTTTTAAACCACAGAAGGGACCCTTCTTGAGCCCACGGTCCACTGAACAGGCTAACAGTTTTCTAAACCACCTTCTGTAATGTTTATTTCCAACAGCCTTTTACAGATCATCTCTTCATATGGCAAGGATCAAAAAGGATTTGCCAATAGATTATAAACTTGTCAGGACTGCTAGCTAAGCTTTAAGTGATGATCAGTCCAGTCAAAGCCACTGTACATATAACATCACTGTGGCCAATGGCCTTGAGCATTTCTAATGCAACGTCATGGCAGTAGCCAAGGGGCTAGAATTTGAGCACCACCCCTAGACTTCACGATGCGTCCATGAATGACAGAACACTTGGTCAATCACGGTACAACACACATGCATTTCGACACAAGAACAAAGACCATGGTTGTAGCTTTCTTTACATTGTTTGAAAATAGATTTTAATGGCAAATTATTTCACAAAAGTGGGGCTTTGCCCTGAATGACAGAATGTACCTGTTAAGTTCAACTTCAAGGAGTCCCCCAGTTTTGTCAGGACAAAAAACATTCATGCGGAAGTTTCACAAAGCTACGATAGATGTTTTAGCATTTATGTGCAATTTGTCAACAGACCTCCAGGTCTAAGTTAAGCTGGAATCTAATTAGTTGACTAACTGATTGTTATATTTATTGATGAAATGCACAGCAGGTTGGTTGCAGGTTGAGACAAAGTCCCACACAATTGAACAGTTAGTCAACCAACGATTTCACACATTCTGAACAGGTCTCCTAACAATGTCCCGATGCAACCGATAAGCAGTGACAAGCCAGGGAAACACCTTGGTGTACAGATGGGGCCTCATCCAACTTGGTTGGTGTACCAAGACCTGAGAATGAAAAAAGTATTGCTTTAGTGGCTTAAACAATGTATCATATATAGACATTGAAGGTGACATTCTGATCTCAGTCCCATATCCGCATGTTTCATCCAACAGTCACATTTTAAGAGGTATCGATCATAGATCAGAAAAGGTCGATAATGATGAGTTGCCTCTTGTGCTTAAGACATACCTTAAAACCCTGGAATAGGGCCATATAACCATGGAAGTGTAGTGTGTCAGTGCCGGTCACGTCACCCAGAGCCAGTTGCAAGAACTGCAAATGAAAGTGTATTCATATTACGGCGAGGGACTGGCTTTGAGCCAAGTCCAATATCAGCACGAGCCATAAGCAGTATCATTGATCAAAGCACCATGCCCGTCAAAGACCATCCAGAAAACACAAGTAGTACATACCTAGTGACCCCTACACCCATCAAAACCCAGATTGGTGCATGTCCAAGCAGTGTTGAGGCACACCTGTACCTCCATACCTGCAGAGAGACATTAGAGAAACTCAGCAGTGCACAAGTTTCAGTAGCCACCTAAAAGCAGGATTGTGAAACTATGCAACAGTAGTGTAAAGTCACAATTTAATCTGTATGACAGTAGAGTGACTAACTCAGGCACAGAGAGGCCAGGACAGTCAAAGACTCCCTATTTATCTGGCATACACTTGGAGAACCAGAGGCTACAGGCAAAGCCCGGGTCCTTAGGATAGCATGCCACCATGGGGACCAGGCATTGAACACAAGGGGCTTACCAGCCATTCAATCCCACACTGATGGGGCCATCACACCTCCAATAGGCACAATAACTGATGAGAAACAAAGTGACAGTCAAGCTCTGCCCAATTCAGTGCCAAAGCTTTGAGGATGTTTACAGCAAAACACATTAGTCAATAGACATGGCTCAGAAGTTGAGTACTAAGGCGTTCTCATTATCAAGGCACTCCTCTCAGTGAGGGCAAGTGCCATTACAGCCAGAATTTGAATTACCTTTAGAATGTCCACTGGTTAATTTTCAATCCCACTGGTCTGTGCAACGGTTGTACACCTGTAGAAAGCATAGACAATTAGTCAAGGTAAAAGCTACACATTATCAGCAGTCAAAACCCATATAACAAACAATGCAAAGTCTTGGCTCAGACAAGTACAATAAAGTTCAACAGCGAGGTATCATAAGTGAGGGCTAGTCGCAGGCCACGAACACATTGCTAGACACCTGAATTACCTCCCATCAGAATGTCCACTACTTCATTCTCATCCAGGTCTTTGAAGTCCCCGCAGATTGAAATTGTAATCCTGTATAGAGAATTAGAAATTTACAATCAGGCAAAAACAGTAGTCTAAATCCTACATTAACTTGAATTTAGTCAACAACAAATCTTGGCTCAGACGAGTACTAAGAGGTTCTCAGCATAGAGGCACTCCTCTAAGTGAGGGCAAGTGTGTCATCACAGCCAGAATGAGGGTCGATGGGTGAATCTTTAAAACAACGAGAATGTATGTACCTTCTGCATAACCATTTGACCATCATCCACGTCTAGGGTTTGTTCAGAAGATAATGGACCTAGAGCATAGGGAAGGAAGCAAGCCAATTAGAAGTCTTACTCCGTCGTGACTAACACTTTCTAGGAACAACTGTACATGGAATGTCCTTCCCCTTAATGTTGCGGTGTCAGTTATTGTCGAACTGCACAGCGACCGTCGGTGAAAGTAATGTTTTTGGCATCCTGTTGACCGAGTCTGCTACAAATGAGCAGGAACGGCTTCGATAGGTGCCTGTGTTTATAGAGTGGTTGAACAGATTCCAGCTCTGTGATTAGCCATATTGGCCAAGTAGGGTTGATCGTATGACTTAAAGTGTACCTAAAAATAAATTGTAAAAACCTCGGTACGCTCAGGAACATTAAGCATACCGTTAACAAGCGGTGTAGACTTACGCTGTACAAAATGGAATACAACTAAAAATAAAAAACGGCCAATACTCCAAAAAAAGTTACTGATAATTTACAACGTAAAGATCTCCGTTCAAATATTTGCTGTTGAAAGATTCAGCCGGAATAGTGAGGAATCTGCATTGTTAAGGGCCGCGTGCAGTAGCGCCACGTGGAAACTGGCATAGTCAACTAACAATAAAACGTCTCGAGTAAGGTACATGTGCCTGAAATAGCACAGATTTACGATTAACATATGCTTTACCACAAGGTTGACAAATCCATAGTTAAACTTAGCAAACTAGCTATATAAGCAACTAGGTCACAAGAAAGTGCAGGTCCCGCCGGAAGTTAACTAGTTAGCTTAGCTAGGTACCGGTGGCAAAATATCAGAAACTGCTTTCTAACATTCACGTGGCTACACGTCTCTCAAAACATGTGATATTAGCAAATAAAAGATCCTTCACTCATACATATAAAACAGACACGCCGAGTGATGATTCGTTCGAGTGTGACTTACCACCGCTGTTACTTAGCTGGAATTGAAGAGATTGATAATGCGCTGTCGGTTGCTTTATATAGTGTGGGACAACCTGGCGATTGGTCCACATATGTCACATGGACGAGATGTATGATGGGATATGAGGTTCCCTCTCAACGATAGACCGCTATCTAAGCTATTTAATGTGGCATAAATTAGATAGCTAATGCATGCATTGGCTACTGATATAAAAGTTCGAACAAATAATAAACAAATAATACAACGAACATAGACAGGTTAAAAGAAAATTGAACAGCCAACCAGAAATGTGAGGTTTGAAGAGATGCAAACAAACTAAAAACATTTTCACTTGAAGCTTTTGCTAATTTATTGCGCCTGGCCAATGCAGTTCTGACCAAGACAAGAGGTTGATTGTACTATTTTAGGTCAGTGGGATAAACGTCTCATTTTCAATGATTTTCAAATAGATATGTTGGCCTGTGGGCCATATATGCAATCGAGGTGTATATTATTTTGGTAGGCGAATAGTGTTGAAGGTATTTGCTTTAATCAATGCTGTAAGGAAAGCCTAAGTGAAAACTAGATTTCAAATGAGCAAAGTCAACAACACAACAAACTGATGTGCCAACGGCAACAACAAAAAAACGGTCTCGGCATTTCAGCACCATGGACAGTTCCATGACTGCTGGGACCACTGTTTTAATTGAAAAGCCAGGAATGAATAGCCTTTCGAGCGACCATATTCAACACATGCAATAGTCTACCATGTAATGCGCATCACAATTCGTGCACAGCACATGAAATGGTTTAGCATACAGCTCATGCTATGCCGTCATGACCATGTCAAGTCATTAAGCAATTTATAGATGGACCAGGCATAGGCTCCATGGCATTTCACACCAGTTTGAGAGTCGGATAACAGAGTGCCTTATCATGTGCTATCTAACTATATTTTTACGCTTTATAGGCCTCATCAGAAACACGTAAGATTCATACTTTCTTTATCGAAATGACGCTTTGTAGCATTGGCCCATAGGCTAGACTAAATTAAAATAAAGCAATAGAATTGTCATAACATAAAGTGACGTTGTTTTCTTTTTATGGTGGTGTTCTGAAGCAATAGGCCCTATAATAAATCCCGTGCATAGGTAGCCTATCACATGACTGCAGCACTATCGCCCTTTGCTCGCTGGCACTCTCATCTCTGTCTGACCAGAAGGCAGTAGGCAGCAGCAGTCACTGGCTTTGTAAACACAACGTGCTGCGCTGCTTTGTTTCGGAACCGCCACCATTCTGGGTCTATCTCTAGCCATGCCATGGATATTTTGTGGCAATATCAATTCAGGATAATTTTGCTAGGAGACTCGACCGTAGGGAAATCATCTTTGCTGAAGCGGTTTACAGATGGAATTTACAGCGATGTAGCGGATCCAACGGTCGGTGTTGATTTTTATGCCCGTTCGCTAGACATCGAGCCAGGGATTAAAATCAAGCTTCAACTGTGGGACACGGCTGGACAGGAACGATTTAGGTGAGATATAGACAATTCATGTTATACTAGGCTTATATATATACAAATATATATATTTGTTATCAATAATATTTTGACAAGATCAACTGATTAATTATTTCCATCAGTATAAATTAGCCTATATGGATCAAATAACTAAAACGCCTCAGCCTTCACAATATCTATTGTGGTCGGTTTACCATTTTGGCGAATAACAGTTGAGAAAAATAATAGTTTATTATTAGAGAAACGAGGAACGAGGTCAGTCATCGTCAGTCATTTTTTTTACGGTACGACTGCAATAACTGAGGCCGTTACTTCAATCTCCATCATAAAAACAGTCATTAAATTGTGTCGTATCATCAGTTGGATTTATTCACCGATGATGGGCAAAAACCTCGCCTTGATACTGTTTTGTGTAATACACAAATATCCTGTTTTAATACAATGATAAGACGGTTTTGATGCCTGTCTTTGGATGGGTGACAGTCAAATCCGGTTATTCTGCAAGTGTGGTTTGTTACTGCTGAGATGGCCTGTGAAGCAGCGAGGCATGGCTCTCTCTGTTACATACATGTAGTAATGTGCCTTTATGTAGCCTAGTCTGCCATGCCTAGGCACATACAGTATCCATCCAGGAGCCAGTGTAACTTGTAGTTGAAAAAAATATGTTAACAACATAATTCATTCCCCAGTCTCAAATACTATTCCTCTAAGAGCATTAGAACTGTGTTTGTAGACTGCTCTCAGATCTCCTTTTCCTCTTGAAGCTGAACCCGGATGTCTCTGACAGAATATTATGGAAGAAAGACTGTTTTCCCATAAGAGGTTCACAGTACACACCTAAAAGAGATTCTCAGTGGCATGAAAGAACTGTCTCTACAGGTGTGTACAGTTATCATTCCTTAGTTAGTAAGCCAAAATGAATGTCTTTCCCTGGACCTGCAAGGAGTCACGGATCTTGTTACGCTGTTTTGCCAACTCCTATATGTTTGTTGTCATGCTATGAGTGTAGTTTTGTTTAGGGTTACACTGAGATTCAAGTCAGCATTGTTTAAATTCACATTTTACTATGGATCAGAGCTGAATTGTAACATCTCCTATTCTCCATCTTCCAGGTCCATCACCACTTCCTACTACCGTAACTCAGTGGGCGGGCTCCTCGTGTTTGACCTGACCAATCACAAGACCTTCGACCACGTGAGGGAGTGGCACAAGGAAGTGAGCGAGCACATCCTGCCGCACAACATGGTCTACATCCTGATTGGCCACAAAAGCGACCTTAACAAGGACCGGAAGGTGACGCAGGACGAGGCTGAGCAGCTGGCGGCGGAGATGGGGATACGCTATGTGGAGACGTCGGCTAAGTGCAACAGCAACGTGGACCGGGCCTTCCAGCTGCTCAGCAGGGACATCTATGAGCTGATGAAGATGGGGCAGATCACCACGAGGGACGGATGGGATGGGGTGAAGAGTGGCCTCACTACCAGGGTCCTGTACCCGGGCGATGAGGACATTGAGGTGGAGCCGAGGGAGAAGAGTTGCAACTGCTGAGAGACTGACCCTCGATCCCTGACCTCTGACCTCATCAAGGGTAATGTTCATTACGCACCAAACGGAAGAAAACGGATTGGAACAGAGAGGGACTACCTGGAATTGTCCATTAAGAAACGCAAATGTATCTTTTTCGTTGCGAATCGTTCTGGAACGTGTTCCGATGCGTTCCCTAATAAACACGACTCATGTCTCCACTGTTGTTCCCCCTCTCTTATCTCCACAAGTATCTCACATCATCTCACAGTTTAGTCAGTTTCCCATTGAAACTAAGCCATGGTCTAAAGTAAGGCCCTTGTCCTGTCACGTGTGCACGTGTCACCATATGCCTAGTGTAGCTAGCCTGCCTTTCCTCTCTGTATCAGTTCCTCCAGAGGTCAGGATGGGGCTGTTTTCTGATGGGATTGTGGGATACACATCCTGAAGTACACATCTTGATGTGACAAACGCTTCTCTACAAACACAAAAGTCTGAGTCTTTAGGCCAAACACCAGAGTAAATCCTTGCAGTGGAATAGCATCATACATGTACATGCTAAACCTACACAGTTTAACATCACCTGGGTAGCATTGGGCCCAGTTAGGTAAGGCAGACACAGAGGCTGCATTTACAGAGGCAGCCCAATCCTGATATTTTGCCCAATTATTGTTCTTTTAACCATTGAGAAGAGATCTTTTGACAATTTGGGCTGCTTGTGTAAACGCAGCCCGAGACACCTGCGTGACAGCGATCAGGCCTTGGGGTATTCCAGTATGTATTCTATTCCTTCCTGGCAGCATCCTTTTCCTTCCTGGCAGCATCCTTTTCCTTCCTGGCAGCATCATTTTCCTTCCTGGCAGCATCCTTTTCCTTCCTGGCAGCATCCTTTTCCTTCCTGGCAGCATCCTTTTCCTTCCTGGCAGCATCCTTTTCCTTCCTGGCAGCATCCTTTTCCTTCCTGGATGCCCTTTGCTGCCACAGGAGTTATTGGATTCTTAAGCAGGCAAGGTCTTGACTGGTGGACAATGCATTATTGTGATCTGGCATCACTCCCATTACATTGTTGTGGGTTGACTCTGGTCTCCTGTGTGTGTGTGTGTGTGTGTGTGTGTGTGTGTGTGTGTGTGTGTGTGTGTGTGTGTGTGTGTGTGTGTGTGTGTGTGTGTGTGTGTGTGTGTGTGTGTGTGTGTGTGTGTGTGTGTGTGTGTGTGTTTGCATGTGTGTGCTGTTGCTCTGCCTGCAGTCCCCTGAGACTGTACATCATGTCCGGTATGGTCAGTGGTATAAAAAGTATCCAATCATCATTCTTGAGTAAAAGTAAAAATATCTTAATAGAAAATGACTCAAGTAAAAGTGAAAGTCACCCAGTAAAATACTACTTGAGTAAAAGTCTAAAAGTATTTTGTTTTAAACATACTTAAAAAGTAAATGTAATTGCAAATATATACTTAAGTATCAAAAGTAAAAGTATTCAGAATTTCAAATTGCTTATATTAAGCAAACCAGGTGGCACACGACAGCACGCAGACATACTTTACAAACAAAGAATGTATGTTTAGTGACCAGGGCAGGGTGGCCTAGTGGTTAGAGTTTTGGACTAGTAACTGGAAGGTTGCAAGTTCAAACCCCTGAGCTGACAAGGTACAAATCTGTCGTTCTGCCCCTGAACAGGCAGTTAACCCACTGTTCCTAGGCCGTCATTGAAAATAAGAATTTGTTCTTAACTGACTTGCCTGGTTAAATAAAGGTAAAATAAAAATTAATTAATTAATAAGTGTGTGAATTGGACCATTTTCCTGTCCTGCTAAGCATTCAAAATGTAACCCGTACTTTTGGGTATCAGGGAAAATGTATGGACTAAAAAAGTACATTATTTTCTTTAGGAATGTAGTAAAGTAAAAGTAGTCAAAAATATAAATAGTAAAGTAAAGTACAGATCCCCTCCCCCCAAAAACGACTTAAGTATTACTTTAAAGTATTTTTTACTTAAGTACTTTACATTACCCCACTGGCTATGGTTACCTCTGGTGTTAAAAGGTCAATGATAATAGGCAGGGAGAATAAACTGTACTCTATATGAGTCACCACCACCACCCCTCCTCTGTTCATATGGTCCTGTAGACTGCTAATCTATGTAATTGCACACAACCCAAATCTTGTTCATGTTGCATCATGTTGTGATCTTCCTACATCAGAGCAGATGTTTTCTATTTTTTTTTTTTTTTTTTACATATCTATCATTTGTAGAACATTGCTGAAGCCACAAACCCTTTTAATGGTCTTTGCATTTGTATATGTCATATTAAAAAACAAAAACAAACCTTCCAAGGTGGGCCTTCAAGGGGGAAAACCACCCCAAACAACATCCCAAACAACATCCCAAACAACATTTAACTGGAAAGAGGTACTGGCTGATGCCGATTCTTTAAGACTTTAAGACGGCCCAAATTGATTAAATGTGGGGCTTTTGTGACCGTAATACTAATTTAAGGGTTTTTTGGCTTTTTACAGGGTTTCCCAAACTCGGTCCTCGGACCCCAAGCGGTGCACGGTTTGGTTTTTACCCTAAAAATACACAGCTGATTCAAATGATCAAAGCTTGATTATTAGTTGATTATTTGAATCAGCTGTGTAGTTCTAGGGTAAAAGCCAAAGCGTGCACCCCTTGGACTCCCGAATACTGAGTTTGGGAAACTCTGTGTTATTACATTGTCTGGTTTAGAACATGACTTTTCAGACCCTAATGGCCTCCATGCTCCATCAGAATGGTTCCAATATCAAGACAGACATAATCTTGCCATGCCTATAGGCCCTTTCGGTCTGCAGAGAGGCACAGGAAGATAACTCTCTAGTTTCCCTAGACTACTACCTCTATACTGCAAACCTCAGTGCAGATAACAGTTGACCTGAGACTTGGCTGTAGACTGGTGTTACCATGGCTCAGGGTCTAGATAACAGCTCACTTTGCTTGGTCCCTCCTCCCTTCCTTCCCCTCAGCTCACCTTGTCCATCTCCACACCCTGCACACTCTGTAGATGGCAGGAGAGACATTGTGCATTCAGCAAATGTGACTTTATGTGATATTGTGTTCTATGTTGGTTTTGTGTCCAGTGGTTATTGGGCAAGGCACAGGAGCATATGGGCAGTATCATGGTCATGCGACTTGACTTGTTGAAAGGAATGTCTAAGTAACTAATCTTTTGGGAGTTTTTTCATACATACTGGTAAACACCTTGCAAAGCCTCAGCATACAATTTCTTGACAAAAAATATGTCTTGCCTCTTTCTTTACAAAGTCTGATGCAAATGTAGTTTAGTTGTTCCCACACTCATAAATGTTTACCCTGTTTATAATTATGTTGTGGCCGCTGTCTGTTTGGTCATCACAATTCAACTCCTTTTGAAAAGCAGAAAATATTTTCATTCTAAGCCACAAAGGGAGTTAGAGACAAACCATGTTCCTTACTGTATGTAGTGCTGCCTTTTTTCAGCTTGCTGTGTCATTTCTAACAGGGTTTATTTTGTACAGCTGTATTTTTTATGCTTATAATAATGATCAAATGTGCTGTGATATAGCTGCTTGTCATTGAATGCAACCTATTCCTGAGCACTGACTTTGATAAGGATTCTTATTGACTGTATTGTTACATCAGATAGGAAGAAAACAGGAATTAGGAAGCTGTGGTGCTGATGATGCCCGACGATGGTCTATAAACAAGGTGTATCTAGAGAAAGGCCCCTGTCACTGAGATGGAGCACAAGCTATATTCAACAGCCTATTCAGGCTAAATTGACATGAAAGAAGAGATTGAGCTTGGATCTTGACACGTTGCCAGTATAACTAGAAATGTTTAGATTTTAGAGCAGAAAATTGAAAATAATTGATGCTTTGGAAAGTGTTCAGTTGATTATAAATGGTGGCCATTTTCATTTTTACATTTACATTTAAGTCATTTAGCAGACGCTCTTATCCAGAGCGACTTACAAATTGGTGCATTCACCTTATGACATTCATTGTGATGATAGTTATATCATAATAGTGTAATCTGAATACCAATTGACAAAACAATCTAATTAAATTAGTAGTATCCAACAGGTCCTTGAAAGTACAACAACATATGACATATCACTAATGCATTTTACTTGCAAATTCTCTTTTTGGGGAGTCTTACAACTAGACACAGCAACACAGCAGCACAGTTGATACTTCTATTTAGCCTCTGACTGAGTCCAATCACAGATCACAGCTTGACAAAATAAATGTTATTTATTTTCTATTCTAAATGTTCTGTGCAAGGTACTCACTCTACTGTTAAAGGGTATTCAATCAATAAACAATATTATGTCCATGGTGCCATATTGATTGACCATCTCCATGCTAGGGTTGTGACGCCCTCTTTGGGTAACAACAGAACTGCATACCTGACCCACTCATCTGTATCACAGTGCAAATAAATGACTACACTCCAACTGAAAAACATACAACTGTGTATGGTAATAATATTGGTGTGCTTTCATTTTCATAAGCCTCTGTTGAAAATCACAACTGTTAGTTGGCATAAATGATCAATAACTAATCAATAACAGATTAATATCACTTGTGAAAATGAAGCTGTTCACTGATATTGCTTTCACTTTTACCCCCCGCTCCTGTCCAAGCTCACCTGTAGAAACCATATATAGACTTATGGTAGAAACACATGTGGTCCTTAAAGACTCATCTGGAGGGAAGAAATGCAGATACACACATGCTAAATGAGCAAATTCATTTGAATGATTGTGCTTATTTTATATGTGGTGAAAAGTCAAATAAATATGATGTTAAATGAAAGAAAGACCTGATGGATTTATATGATCAGATCTTTTTAAAGATCTTTAATGAAAGTGATGGTGAAGGTACATTTTGTAAGGGAAGGGTCAGAGAGTACACAATTGTTACCAGGAGGAAAATGTGCAAGGGTCATGCTTTTACAATTTCAGTCAGGGGAAGGTTTAGTATTTTGTAATCGATTAAATGTTATATTGATCACTGTTTGAGAATGAGTTGCTTATCATATCTCGATGTGTGCTTGATGCTGTCCCTCATCCCTGATTCTCTGCTGGGCGTGCAATATCAAGTGGATAAGAGCGTCTGCTAAATGACTTAAATGTAAATGTAAATGTAAGTGCTCCTAGTATGGTCTCAATCAAATAATCCATAGCCTGCCGTGCCTTTAGAAAGTATTCATACCCCTCGAATTATTCCACATTTTGTTGTGTTACAGCCTGATTTCAACATGGATTCAAAAAAAATATCTCACCCATCTATACACAATACCCCATAATAACAAACTGGAAACATGCTTTTAGAAATTTTAGCAAATATATTGGATAGAAAATACAGAAATATCTCATTTAAACAAGTATTAACACCCCTGGGTCAATACTTTGTAGAAGCACCTTTGGCAGCGATTACGGCTGTGAGTATTTGTGGGTAAGTCTCTAAGAGCTTTCCACACCTGCTTGAATTGATTCAAGCTCTGTCAAATTGTTTTTTGATCATTGCTAGACAACCATTTTCAATTATGCCATAGATTTTCAAGTAGATTTAAGTCAAAACCGTAAATTGTCCACTCAGCAACTCCAGTGTAGATTTGGCCATGTGTTTTAGGTTATTGTCCTGCTGAAACGTGAATGAATCTCCCAGTGTCTGGTGGAAAGCAGATGAAGCAAGTTTTCCTCTAGAATTTTGCCTGTGCTTAGCTCCATTATGTTTATTTTTATCCTGAAAAACGTCCTAGTCCTTAACGATTACAAGCATACCCATAACATGATGCAGCCACCACTATGCTTGAAAATATGGAGAGTGGTACACAGTAATGTGTTGTATTGTATTTTCCCCAAACATAACACTTTGTATTCAGGACAAAAAGTGAATTGCTTGGCCAATTTTTTTGCAGTTGTAAACTATAGAAAGCAGGTGCAGAAGGTGAGTTTAATGATAAGAAAGGCAGATAAACAAAACAGGAGATCTGTAGTGAATGTGACCAAAACCAATACTCCTGATGACTAAGGCTACTGAGGGCTAAATAAAGGGAGATTAATCAAGGCAATGATGAGGTGCAGGTGTGCGTATTGATGGTTTCCAGGACCAGTGGTCAGTATACCGGCGAAGTCAAGCGCTAGAGCGGGGGAGTGGGAGTAGGCGTGACAGCAGTGCCTTGTCTCAAACAGGATGCATGTTTCGGAATATTTTTTATTCTGAATAGGCTTCCTTCTTTCACTCTATCAATGAAGTTAGTATTGTGGAGTAACTACAATGTTGTCGATCCATCCTCAGTTTTCTCCTATCACATTCATTAAACTCTGTAACTGTTTTAAAGTCACCATTGGCCTCATGGTGAAATCCCTGAGTGGTCTCTTTCCTCTCTGGCAACTGAGTTAGGAAGGACGTCTGTATATTTGCAGTGACTGGGTGTGTTGAGACACCATCCAAAGTTGAATTAAAAAACGTCACCATGCTCAAAGGGATATTGTCTGGGTTTTTTAAAATGTTCTTTTTTCACATCTACCAATCAGTGCCCTTCTTTGCGAGACATTGGAAAACCTCCCTGGTCTTTGTGGTTGAATCTGTGTTTGAAATTCACTGCTCGAAATGAGGGATCTCACAGATAATTGTATATGTACAGAGATGAGGTACAGAGATGAGGTACAGAGATGAGGTAGTCATTTAAAAATCATGTTAAACACAATTATTGCACATAGAGCGATACCATGCAACTTATTATGTGAATTGTTAAGCACATTTTTACTCCTGAACTTATTTAGGCTTGCCATAACAAAGGGGTTGAATACTTATTGACTCAAGACATTTCAAATGTCCTTTTTAATTCATTTATAAAGATTCCAAAAAACATAATTCCACTTTGACATTATGGGGTATTGTGTGTAGGTCAGTGACATAAAAAATAATGCATAGGCTATCCCAATCATGAGGCCTGGCCTGCTCTGCTCTTGCTGAGGTAAACCGTTTTGTGCTGCCTAACCCATGGATGTGCTGTGTACGGTGGCACTTCAGTAGGCGAGTCAAAAGCTTCTTCTGAAAATATGTTTTTATATGTCAGAAAATGTAATATTTGTGTAAGCGGACTAGGCCTACTGATGTCCTGTTCAGTTTGAGAGAGAGAGAGAGCAAAGATGAGAAAGAGGACCAGAGGTAAGCTTGCTACTGCTATAATTGATTTGAGTAAAATATATATTTATTTGCCCATAACGAAGCTATTTATTGACCTCACAATAAGCAATATAACTTAATGTACTGTATATACTTTGAAGTGGCAGCTGTGAAAATGGACAGCACCTGGCTGCTGAAATTTGACAATTTGGAGAAGGTCTAATTCGGATAAACTGTCTTTCTTTTCATTTGACTTTAGGCTACTAACAACAAGAGGGCTTTGTGTTGGAGCCTATTTCTTCCTATTCAAGAAATAAGAGGTAGGCCTACCTGTTTGACAGATTAAATGATAGTCTACTATCCATAGACTTTGTCAGCCAATTCCTTCAATCACCATGCACTCCTTAAGTATCTCAGCGTCAGTGAAGGGCTTGGTGTGTTAAGTTAAAAAAAAAGGGCTCAAATTAAGGGGGTATGTGAGGGTGTGAGAGTATTGTGGCTCTCAGAAATGGACATGCCATAAAGCAATCTATAATGACGCTTTAGTCGGCAATGATTTGTGCTAGAAACAAGCTGTAAAATGCCGGGAAAGACTCTGATGCATTTGGGATTTATTTGTTCCCCTTTTGACATTCATAGGCTGCGGTACAACCAACTATAGCCGAGGAGACAAAAAATGTGTCATACCCTGATCTGGTTCACCTGTCCTTGTGATTGTTCCCACCCCCTCCAGGGGTCGCTTATTATTCCCGGTGTATATATCCCTGTGTTTCCTGTCTCTCTGTTCATCTTCTTTGCCAAGTCAACCAGTGGTTTTCCTTGGCCTATTTTTCCCCAGTCTCTGTTTGTTTCTAGTCCCCCTGGTTTTGACCCTTGTCTGTCCTGACTCCGAACCCGCCTGTCTGACCACTCTGCCTGTTCCCTTGTACTGTTTTGTACTCGGATCTCGAGACTGCCTATCGTCCGTTACTGTTTGGACTCTCACGTGGTTTATGAACTCTCGCCTGTCCCAGACCTGCCTTTACCTACTCCCTTTGTTCTAATAAATATTGGAGCTCTACCATCTGCCTCCTGTGCCTGCATTTGGGTCTCGTCTTGTGCCCTTTATAAAATGTACTTTGCGAAGGAAGTAATGTGTGATTCTGTCACTTTCATTTGAGGTTCAACATTTCAACAGGCAATTAAACTACATACTAAGTCAGTCAGGAGCAAACCAGGTAGCCTAAGAAGGAACGAAAATGAATTATTTAGGCTATATTATTATTATTTCAAGGCTATAGCCTGCCATTTAAGAAACAAATTGTGACTTATTTGTGACAAGCTACAGGCTGGCAGGAGCAATCAGCATTTCAAAAACACATCAACAATAGCACTTCAACAACATGCCTATAAATGTCGCATTTAGGCTGAATAAAAGGAAAATATGCCTTATTAAGCTACACAGTCATTCTACAGTGCATTGGAATTCACTTTCAGGAACACGAGTTTGACTAGTCTTTGGTATGAGGATCATGCGGTAAACTATGCATGCCTAGTTTGTTAATTTAGCCCAGCTCTTATATTCCCATGCCCTAATCACAGTAAACACGTATATTCTGTAACAACAATATCCTTGAATAAAATAGAATACATTTGAAAATGATAATTTCCCCCAAAATATGTTTTGTAAGTGCATATACACAAAGTACTGAGTAATGTGTCTGAATAATTATATAATACATTTTTAACAAATTAGCAACAAAAAAAATGTTTTTGCTTTGTAATTGTGGAGTATTGTGTATAGATTGATGCGGGGAAAAAAACGATTTAATCTATTTTAAAATAAGGCTGGAACGTAACAAAATGTGGAAAAAGTCAAGGGGTCTGAATGCTTTCCGTATGCACTGCCTACCTGATGATATGCGGCTGCTGTTTTAAAAAACAATTGTATTTTTCTCGAATTCTTTGATGATCTGAGACATCAGTTGTAACTTCTTCTGTTGCACTCAATGTGTACAGTTGATAATAGACAACTTTAGCACTGTTCCAAACAAAGTACAGTCCTATTTTTAACAGTAGCCTGTATAGAAATCAAAACGTCTCCGGGGCTACAGCAGGCGCTCGTTCACAGCATGCGCTCGTTCGTTGTCAGGCTCTGTTGTCGTATAAAAACTATTCTGCTTTTCTCCAGTCATGTAAAATGACGTAGAAGTGCATGAATTGGGTGTATAAAAAGCTTTTTTTTCTTATCGGACACAAATAAGATAATGAATGTATGCAGTGCTTTTACTATAATGGGGATCTTATCACCCCTACCCTTGCCCGTGGTGATATGCGAATCCACAACCTTCTGGCCTTTTGTCATGTAACTACAAAACGAAGAACAGTTTCTTAGAACCGAATGTCTAGGGCTCTGGTCTGTACTATGAGTGAGGATAAACAGTAGGATTGTAAATGTGCTATCCACTTTGTTTGAATGATTGTTTTTGGTATAGTGGAGGAACACTTTTTTTCTCTCCATGTTTTAGGGGAGGTCGGGTAAACATATATTTGACTGAAGGGAGGGCCATTCATTATTTCAGAGAGGTCCGATTGTTAGCAGAATTTACGCAGCAGGTTAGGATAATTATGGTTACGTTTATGAAAAGGGTTAGCTAAAATGCACGAAAAACAACAACTTTTGATGTTAATTTGACAAATGCTGGTTACATTTTCGCGACTACCCTAGCGTTACGTCGCAATAATCTCAAACTTCTCCTGAAGTGTGCACTTGTTCCCTTCATTAATTTGAAATGAAATTCATGGTATCTCGAAACGCTAGTACACAATCCAATATTGTTTGATTTGCAGGGAGGGAGTAAGTAGTTAAAGTGCACACACTTCTGGAGGACTGAGACACAATCCGGGAAGAGGTCGATTTGAAATACATTTACAAGGCGCTATCGTGGGGACCAATCAGAATCTAAAATGTTCAACCTATCTATCCCATGATGCTTTGCTTTATGGAAAATCACGGATAAATGCATCTAATTCTATTTGATTCATCAATATTATTCGTTGTTTTGTCAACTAAAATATGATTTAAGTCTTTTATACAACGGAAAAACACGAACAGAATCAAATACATTTAATGTTTTTCCCTACCCTGACTGAAGTCCCTGTGTCCAAAGAGCACATTGTAAAAATTATAATTTGAACGTTAAAAAGGGCTTCTGCTATGTTTAGCACAGGGAGGGTGGGGATTCACCACTCTTCTTGCGGAATCGATATCAAGAGATTTCGGAAGCATAATTTTTACTGCCCGGAGCTGCGAATGATCGTGAATCTTTGCGCTCCAGAATTTTGTCAAAGAATAACATATATTTTAACAAAACAAGCATTTATTCATTCTAGTGCGGCGCCAGTTCAGACTTGTGCGTGCAACTGGTCCACAAAACATGCATTAACAAAAGCAGGTCATAATGAAATTATCCTAATGCTGTGAAATAAGTGATGATTGTCGTCACAAAACATTTAACAGCGACTTGTTGTCAACAGGCTTGTTTTTATTTTTGACCTATTTTTGAGGATGCAGCATGCGTGACTGTCGAGCTGCACTGCTATATGAGGAAGTGTGACTGCTCGAAGTGCGCATGCCCAGCAGCTTGTCCAGGGATGTGTTCGACTTCATAAAAACGGTAAGGGAAATCTAAATGATGGCTTTGTACTGTTAGGTGTATTCGGTTCATAAAGGCTAACTGATTTATATGCGAGGTAATGTCTATCTCTACGTAGATTTGGTCATTTTAAAGGGGTAACACCCCGTGCTCGCTCTGAATGGCGGGGCAACGCCGTCGCCGCGTTGTTGTTTGGTGTACGTGCTGCCGCACAGGGACGTAATTTTGAAGGGGAAAAGAAAAGTAGAACGGACGCACGCTATCGTCTGAAACAAGCGGTACGTAACCGCCGCCACGCTGTAAATCTCAAGGTGGCTAGTAACAGCCCGGCCACAGGTTGCGTGAGCGCCAAACCTCTGCCCAAAGTCCATTACATTAGTTAGCTTAGCCATCTTGCTAGCTACAAGCCGCCACCTTGCTAGCAAGATAGCCGGACGAGTACAATGCATGGGCGTAGGCCGTTCAGCTATACAGATCAGCGGGGAAGGCTATTCGGGCAAATGGCGCTTTAGCAGCTAGTTAGCTATGTTCCACTTGATCTCCTGACTGTAACTAGTGCACTGCACTGCCCATACCCACAGAAACGATGCGAGGAGAAAAACTGAGTACAAACATGCTGTACATTACTTTTAACTAGTACGTTAGCTAGCTTACGCAACGTTTCTGTGGATATGGGCAATGTAGTGCACTAGTTACAGCCAGGAGACCAGGTGAAACGATAGCTAGCTACTAGTTAAACGTTATACAAAGTACGTTTTCAGTCAGGTTTTTCTCCTCGCCTTTTAAATGTGTAGGTACCAAGTAGGAAAGATAGCTAGCTAGTAACCGTTGCTTTCAATGAGCCCCATGCAGTGCCCCAATTTCTAACTATGACAGAATAACCGAATAACACTTTGGAGGTTTGAATTAAACCATACAGCAATTGGCTGAAACTGAGAGGCAACTGAACTGAATCTGTTTATGGGCATGGTCTACCCTGAGAGCATCTTATCCATATTTTACCTTGTCCTATCTGTCCTCCCGTATGTGAGTAGTCTTTCACACACACATTCTTCTAATCTTCCCTATTTGTCACCATTGTGCTCTTCATCCCTATCTGGGTCTTTCCTTTCAGTAGGTTACACTGGGAGAGGAGTCAGGATGGCACAAACCGAGGTGACGACAGTCTCCATGGGGGACTTGATGGTGATGAGGGCTGCTGAGGAAGATGATGGTGATGACAATGAAGGCAAGACACAGGTCATCCTCCAGCTACAACCAATCACAGCAAGGTAGGTACACACTGATGTCTACTGGAGCCTGATTGGGGGGAAGAGGACAAGACTAGTGTAACAGAGTTGGTTCGGTGAACCACGCTCACATGATGGTTCCCCAAGCTGATTGCCTAGGCTTTAGGTTAGTGAGCTAACACCGTCTTGTGGCAAGCAGACCCTGCTTTGTTTTTTAGCCAAAGTTTTGTATTCACTTTCCCTTGCAGTATGGATGAGTCGGGAGAGGCAGACACAGCTGTTGTGGCTGTGGAGTCACACCCAGGTAAGTAACACACACACACACACAGACACACACACACACAGTCCCACACAAACAAAGCATATCATAAAACATGTGCACGTGTGTGTGTTCCTTGAGAAGAAACAACAGTTGACGGGGAGGACGTAGAGTTGGGCTATCCCATCACATGTGGAGAGTGTAAAGCTGTGCTACTGGTCAAGAAGTTTGTCTGTCCTGGAATAAACGTAAAATGTGTCAAGGTTAGTATTGTCATGGTCACTGTATTTACAGAAATCATAAAGCTTTTCAAATGCTAGTGTGCAGAGAAGGAACAGTTCAGACTGCCAGCTTTGGTATACTTTTTAAGAGTTTTAGTCCTGTTTGTACATTGTCAACAGAAGAGATTGTGAGAATGTCACATCATACCGTTTACCTCAACAATGCCTTAGACATCAGTTGAAGGTTTCTCATTGGCCAGTTGTTTCTTTGCTGTCTCCTTCATGATAAGGTGGTATAGGTATCTGTTTTGTCATCCCAGTGAACAGGTGGTTCCTTTCTAAACTCTACCTATAATGTCTGCACCATACAGTATGAAGACCAGCTGATCAGTCCCAAGCAATTTGTCCACATGTCTGGGAAGGCTACACTGAAAGACTGGAAGAGAGCTATCCGGATGGGCGGGGTCATGCTCAGGTGAGAAGTAAAGTCGACCGGTCCCACATCAACCCCTAGCCTCTAGCCCCTACACACTTGTGGAGAGATCATTAGATAGGCATTTTGCCTATCTCTTAGGCATCAGAGGTAGGTAGTCAAGAAGTTAGAGAGGTGGGCCAGAAACTGTAGGGTTGCAAGTTAGGAGCCCAGGTCTGAGGGGGAAATCAACCCAAGGTGATTGATGCACATGGTGTGTCCCTTCCCGCTCTCTTTCCTCACTCTTAACCTTTTATCTAATCATCTCTTCTTCAGGAAGATGATGGACTCGGGGCAGCTAGACTTCTATGAACACAACACTCTGTGCACCAACACGTGTCGTAGCACCAAGTTTGACCTGCTGATCAACAACACGCGCTTCCCCCCTGACGGCAGTGGCCTCACCACACCCACCTCCTCACAAGGTGAGACCAGACACGCCCCTCCCCGGGGTCTGTTAAGAGCTCAGGTTGTCTGTGGCAAAACAATTTAAAAGTTTGTCAGTTATTTTTTGGTCTGGCAGTTATTTTTCGTAAATAACCTTTTAATCCTATTTTCTCCCATTTACCTCCTTTTGAATTTGTGATTTTATTTTGTGTATTGAACATTGTAAGTAGTGGAGCAAACCATGTCTCTCCCCTTTTTGGACATGTAGCCCAGGTGGTGATTGGTAATGGTGGCCAGGTTGCCATGACAACAGAGGAGAGGTCAGAGGTTCTGACCGGAACAGTGGATTGGAGTTCTGGGGCCGTAGCAGTTGAGACAACAGAGAAGAAGGAAACCAGTGAGATATCAGGTGAGTTCTTCACCTAAACAGTTCCCACTCGTGACTGTTTATGTATTTATACTCTCAACTCTGAAGTCAAATAGTTGTCCGGGCATTGGTCTTGTATTAATCTTAGCTTCATACCTGGGTTAAATGCACTATGTGAAGTACTTGCTGTTGAGTGCGATTGGTTTAGCTCGCACGGTAAAAATAAATCCAATAGAATAATCCCCAAAGTGCAAACTCCACCGACCCTACATGTCGGTCAAGCTAAACCAACCACATCTCAAGTATGTGACACATTTGACTAGGTCTGCTTGGCATGCAACTGGATGAATTCTTCCTCACCTCTCTCACATAACTGTGACTCAAATTGTATATATCCTACTTTGAATTTGAACTCTGCTGTGTCCTTTATGTTCCCCCAGAGGAGACATTGAACTTCTGGAGAGGCATAGCTGATGTAGGCCTGATGGGGGAGGTGGTGGACAACATCAGGACAGAGCTGCTGGAGATGCTGAGAGGAGTGCAGTTACGCAGCGAGCAGGCTGCCATGCAGGACGCTGGTAGGTACTGGCACATAGGACACAGGAGATCGGGTACAGGGTACAGGTCATGAATGCTGAGAAGAGTGCAGCTACACAGCAAGCAGGCTGCCATGCAAGGCACAGGTGTGGGTACTGGTACCTAGTCCTAGGACAGAGGGGATAGGGTACAGGTCAATTCTAAGGGTATATGCATGGTGCCACACAGGTGCAATGTTGGTTTCCGTTGATCAAGTCAGGGGATGAAATAAAATGAGAAGTAATGTTTACTTCTCAGGAGTCACATAAGGAAAATACTAGATTATGTGGGCAACCAAAAAACAAGGTACACATATGTCTTGTTGAAACACATGTAATGTCTTTGATTAATTAATTGATTGACTGATGGATGTGTTATTATTGACCATGTGATTGATTACCCACTGATGGACCTCAGATTCCTGTCTGGTAGAGGTGGCAGTGTTGAGTAACCTGGCCCAGGTGTTCGGCCTGCTGGACTCGGTCAAACACATCCTGAGCGTAAGGAGAGAACAGACTGACCCTGGAGAGGAGCAGGTCCTTAGCACACTGACCAGTGAGTAATGATCAATTCAGTTTTCAATTCAGTAACTTCAGGCAAAGGTATGTAGCCTATGATGTTTTGGAGAATTGAACTTTTATTCATTTAATGTGAATGGTCAGGAACAAAAAATGTAATTGAAAGGGAAAGTCAGTTGTACAACTGAATGCATTCAACTGAAATGTATATTCTGCATTTAATTGCAAAGATACACCTGTATTGGATATGGCCTCAAACAAAAAGTATTCACTTGCTAATTGACACAGTTGATTACTGTAGAGCACCATCTGAGTCTAACCTCTGACCTGATCTCCACAGACCTGGAGATGCAGCTGGAGGAACAGAGACGACAGCAGCAAGTCAGGGCTCAGCTCTGCCACCCTCAGCCCCTCAACAACATCAGCCACACCCCAGGAGGCAAACCCACCAAGCCCAAGGCCAAACGCCCCCGTCTGCAGCGGCCAGCCTCCACCACCACCCTCACCTCCTCCCCCTCCCAGCCGCAGACAGCCACCCTGCAGCCCCAGCAGTTCACTATCCTCTCCCCCATTTCATTCTCCTCCATGGGCCAGCCCTTTTCCCTGTCAGGCCTCCCAATGGCCACGCTGGGTCAACAGAACAACACGGTAACCCTTCACACTCTGCCCGCCGGCTCTCAGACCTTCACCCGATACATCACCACCATGGTGGGGGCCGACGGCAAGACGGAGACCCTGACGCTGCACCCTTCCCAGGGGCTGACGCTAGTGGGCACCACCCTCCAGGATCCCAGTCAGCTGGGAGGAACCATGATGAGTCCCATGGAGCTGGTCCAACTCACCCAGGGAGGGGTGACTGACGGTGGGGAGATGATGGTGGAGCAGCCCATGGGCCAGGTTGTGGAGATGGGGATGGTACAGGAGGGATTGGTGGAGGGGGTTGAGGACAAGAGCCAGGCACATACCACCGTGATTGAGATCGACCCCGCGCCGGGAGACCATGACCAGACCATGGGGGCGGTGATGGAGTTACAGCTGGCCCAAGAAGGAGAGGCCGAGGCTGGTGAGGAGGACTCTGCCGTAGTGGTCCATGCTGGGATGGAGGTGACCATGCTCTCGGAGGGGCATGAGGGGGAGGGAGGGGAGGAGATGGTGATGCAGGGGGAGTCGGAAGATGCCCAGGGGGAGGTGCTTGAGGCTGGGCAGCAGAGCCAGGTAGAGGGGGTACAGCTGGATGCTAATGGGCAGATCTCAGGTCTAAGGATAATGGTGATCGAGGAGGAGACTCAGGAAGAGGACAAGGACAAATGATCCAGCTCAGCTCTGCAGACAAAGACAATACCCTCTCCTCCCCCTGGAGCCATGTCCGACAGTAAGGATGGACTAGCCTGTTCCCAGATCTGTTTGTGCTGTCTTGCTATCTTGCTGTGATAATTATCATAGGAGCTGGCAAGATGGCACAAAAAGATTTGGGACCAGAGTAGGGATGGACTCATGGACAGAACATAAAAGAGAATACGCAGGCAGACTTGTGGTGTAATCAAGTGTGTGGAGTGTAGACAGAAAGCTGCCAAAGACCTAGCCTTTTTAGAGTAGCTGTGGTCCTTAGCAGCTAGGCCAAGGTGTCCCTTATTTTCATTGTTGTTTCCTTCGTTTTTATTAAAACAAAATGACAACATAGCCAGGCACCGTATCTTATATTGTTTGTTTTTGTTACGCATTTGTATGACTTCAACTTGAAGACACCCAAATACAATTTTCAGAAAAGGTCCCAGGTTATTGGCTTGAGATTGGTATGAATAACAGTCTGGTGTTGTATTCAAGGTGTGTTACCCTTTTGGTGTGTGTGTGTGTGTGTGTGTGTGTGGAGCTAGAGGTCTACTGTGGGATGATAGCAACAGTTCTAAAACAAAGTCGGCTCTGTTACACATTTCTTTCAAAAATAGAAAGCATACCACTTTCTCTTTGCAGCTTTTGGGATGAAGTCTTTTCTGCAGTTTTTGTCAAACAAAACAAAGATAGTATCTTGTTGAGCTCACCATTGTCAGATCGAAGCTTTTTTGGCATTTTCTTTGCAGGATTTGCATTATTTCACCCTGATTCTCTGTATGGTGACAAATGCAGTAGATGTATTGTATATGCAAGCTCCATAGAAAACAACACATTTGCATTTTTTTCTCCTCTAGGATTTTTAGCATGTGGTTATTTTAGCAACAAGGTTTTGTATAGATAGAAATGGACCCAACGTTAAAGTATGACCAAGATGGTTATGTAAGTCAAAGAATAATGACAGGGACTCTCGTATGTCAAGCTGAACAAAATGCTGTAACACTTTAGGAAGAAAGTATACACACGCTTTCATAACACCTTTTATGAAACCTCTCATAACCATTCACTAGCCTGCGGATATTGTTGCACTCACTTTGTCTAGGGGTCCTAAGCCCAGTTACATGGTCTGTAACCTGAGTGAATGGGTGCATTTATGTGACAAATCAGCGTTTGAGGCGGCAGGTAGCCTAGCGCTTAAGAGCCGTTGGGTCAGTAACAGAAAGGACGCTGGTTCAAATCCCTGCGCCGACTAGGTCAAAACTTCTGTCGGTTTGCCATTGAACAAGGCACTTAACCATAATTACTCCTGTAAGTCGCTCTGGATAAGAGCGTCTGCTAAAAGACTGAAATGTAATAGTACCTATTAGTGTTGCAGTATCATTCATAACAACATTCATAACACATTTATTCAACATCAGCCTCATGTACACCCCCTTCATGCAAAGTGTTACCCAAACCGCTGCCCTGCCTAGAACAAAGAAAAGTTCTTACTCAGTTTATTTTACTCATAACAGACACAGAAGTGCAGTGCTGAGACCAAAATGAATAAATCCATTCAATTATTTTGGTCAATGAATGTGAACAAAGTTGCAGGGTACATTTTAAGTTGTCTGTAATGACCTGTTCTGTATTTCCATAATTACTTTGTAATGTGTTTTAATATTATTAAAAGAAATCAATTGGTGTTGGTTGGTGGTTGGGAGTGCATTAGTCATGTTCTGTGGAGGAGATCCAAAGGAGGAGATGGAGACGGATGGATCGGCCACAGCCTCTAAAAGCCCCCTTCCAACAGCACCAGGCAAGCTCTATCCTAGAACCCGCTAGGCTCCTCAAACTCAACTGGACCTCAAAGCCAGTTCCACTGTGTTTTTTAATTGTTCCCCTCTAATCAGGGACTGATTTATACCTGGGACACACCACCTCTCACACTTTTACAGATGCACAATTGAGAGTATTCTGTTGGGCTGTGTCACAGCCTGGTACGGCAACTGCACTGCCCACAACTGCAAGGCTCTCCAGAGGGTGGTGAGTTCTGCACAACGCATCAACTACCTGCCCTCCAGGACACCTACAGTACCCGATGTCACAGGATGGCCTAAAAGGTCATCAAGGACAACAACCACCCGAGCCACTACCTGTTCACCCTGCTATCATCCAGAAGGTGAGGTCAGTACAGGTGCATCAAAGCTGGGACCGAGAGACTGAAAAACATCTATCTCTAGGCCTTCAGACTGATAAACCATCAATAACACAGGCTGATACAGACTTCAAATCATTTACCACTTTAATAAATCGATCACTAATCACTTCAATAATGTCACTTGAATAATGTTTACATATCTTGCATTACTCATCTCATGCATATGCTGTATTTCATACCATCTACTCATCCATATATTTATATGAATATATTCTTATTCTATCCCTTAGTTAGATTTGTGTGTATTAGGTAGTTGTTGTGGAATTGTTAGATTACTTATTAGATATTACTGCACTGTCGGAACTAGAAGCACAAGCATTTCGCTACACTTGCAATAACATCTGCGAACCATGTGCATATCACAAATACAATTTGATTTGATTTGAGGTGGGTCCAATTAATGATCTGGTAGAACAGTAAACCAGGGCCTATGAGGGCCGGAGCCTGCTGGTTTTATGCTCTACCTGACAATGAATTGCACCCACCTGCTTTCCCTGGTCTAAATCAGTCCCTGTTTAAGGGGAACAATGAAAAAATGCAGTGGCACTGGCTTCGAGGTCCAGAGTTGAGTTTGAGGGGCTAACTTTATGTCAAAGTCACTGAAGCTGGAGACTTATATCCCCCTCACTAACTATAAGCATCAGTTGTCAGAGCAGCTTACCGATAACTGCACCTGTGCACAGCCCATCTGTAAATAGCCCACCCAACTACCTCATCCCCATATTCTTTTTTTGCTCTTTTGCACCCCAGTATCTCTACTTGCACATCATCATCTGCACATCTATTACTCCAGTGTTAATGCTACGTTTGAATTATTTCGCCACTATGGCCTATTTACTGCCTTACCTCCCTAATCTTACTATATTTGCACACACTGTATATAGATTTTCATATTGTGTTATTGACTGTAAATGTGTTTATTCCATGTGTAACTCTGTGTTGTTGTTTTTATCGCACTGCTTTGCTTTATCTTGGCCAGGTCGCAGCTGTAAATGAGAACTTGTTCTCAACTGGCCTACCTGGTTAAATAAAGGTGAAAAATAAAATGCTCCTAAACAAAGAAAGTAAATCATGTCATTATTTTACCACCAGAGAGCAGTAAAGGTCTATTTCATTGCAGGTTGCAGCGCTTGATTCAAGAAGGATTGCTTCTGCCTTGTCCTGCATTAAACCTCTTAGATGTAAAGTCCCCTGTTTTGGGGACCTGCGTAGTTCTGGCACCGGTTCCTGGCCGACACCACTTGAAGCTGTCCCTCCTACCACTTCATTCGCTCTTCCGACTGTCCATCAACTACTGGGATAACCCTTCATCACAGTCACTAACAACACATATGCGTGGAATCCATAGTGCAGCAGGAGATAGTTGTTTTGTCACTAGCAAGTTCAGAGATTGATTTATAATTAATATTATGAATGGATTTTAAACAAAAAAACACTTTCTGTTTGTCATAGAGGGACAATATTAATATGAGATGAAAGGTGAGTTGCTAACGAGTCCAGGAAGCCAAGGTAGAACTCTGTTAGATAACTAGAGCTCCGTGAGAATTTCACAGTGATGGGGGCTAACGTTTTGATCAAGAGAGACCTTTAGAACATATGCACATTTTCTCTAACACTAAACATACAAATATGTATTTTACAGTTATAAGGAGTGTGAAATCTTAGTTAATCATTTTATAATTGGATTATACTATATTTAAAAAGCGTAAGTCATTTCAAGCTTTATTCATACAGTTTTGTTGAATAGGAAATACATCATATCAAATATCTCATGTTTTTATCATATTTGTACTGTGGACTTGAGCTTGTGTCATCAAATTGTCTACACCTTAGCAGTGTATAACCATTTTTTTATTTTGAGGTTTACGTGGATTACATTTAGTTACATATAACTGGTTTTAATAGAGACAGCACGAATAGAGTGTCTGGACTCTGCCATGGCACACAGACACACACACCCCGTTATAATCTCCATGTCTCTGTCACCCCCACTGTTCTGTGTGGTTTAATCCCTCCTGTCATGGAATGTATCCCTGAAGGGTGTGGGGCTTCTCGCTGTGCATTGCTGACATGGCACCTGGGTCCCGCTGGTTATTATATGAGATGTCTGCCTTGCTCTGAACTGTCAGAGTGTCTGAGGGGTGGGCAGGGGAGAGGATCTGGTGTCATGTAGGCAAGAGAATGCTGGCCAAACCTCCCGTTTTGCGTGCGTGAGCGTTGCAAAATAAATGTACACATACAATCCTATCAACCAAACAGCTCGCACGCGTCAACGGGCATCTGCATCGCCAGGCACAAAACATGTTTGACGCGTGATGCGTTTTTAAGTCCCTCCTCTCCCATCTACTCATTGTTTTTTATGAGCATATAACCGTGTGGGTGATTTGAAAGACGAACGAGGTCCACACTCCAGTCCAGTTGGTGGCGGTAATGCACCTTAAAGTTGGTTTCCAATCGCAATATAAAATCTACAGATGATGAATAATAAGAAAGCTGTTAGAGAAGAGATTAATCAGAGAAAACTAACTGCGGGTTATGAGTCAACCGACACATCACTAAAGAGGAGCCAGACCTGTTTGTGCCTTCTAGCTATAGGAGTTATAGGGGAGAGTGGGGTAAGTTGAGCGGTTTTTGACATTCAGCATCACTCCGTCACTCCGTCAGGGGGAATATAGTATTCTTTCTAAGAAGGATATATACATATATTTCAGGATGTTGTGCATCCCTGGAAATAATCAGAAATCATGTAAACATGACTGTTTTGAAAACATAGCTTGTTCAAAAAAAGTGGTGTCTTGGCACAACTTACCCTACATTTCCATAGTGAATGAAATATTACCACTACCTTTCTTCCCAAACACAATTCAACACAACACTTTTTTTGTCTTTTAATCAATTGAATAATCTTTTGACATAGGCTTAACATCTAATAAACTGGCCAGGCCCTGTTGTTACCTCATATCCCAGCGAAAATGCATTGCATGATGCCTGGTAACAAAACACTTCAATTCAACTTTTCAATGGCTCAACCATTGGCTCAACTTATGCCATGGTGATTGGCTCAATTGACCCCAAGGCAAATATTTTGACTATATTAGACCACACAGATAGGATGCATTTTCATACTAGGTTTCAGACCTCGTGCCCAAGACAGGGAAAGTAACTGAACTAAATGACTACTGACCCTGAGCACTAGCTTTCGTCATCATGAAGTGCTTCGAGAGTCTAGTCAAAGACCACTTCACCTCCTCCCTCCCCGACACACTCAACCCTCTTCAATTCGCCTACCACCCTGACAGATCCACCTGGACAAACGTAGAGCATATGTGAGGATGCTGTTCGTCGATTATAGCTCTGCCTTCAATACCATAGTGCCATCTAAGATCACCTCAAAGCTCAGGGCCCTGGGACTGAACTCCTCCCTGTGCAACTGAGTCCTGGACTTTCTTACAGGTAGACAACATTACCTCTTCTTCACTGATTTTAAATACAGGGGCCCCACATGTGTGAGTCCTCAGTCCCCTCCTGTACTCCCTGTATACCCATGACTGCGTGGCCTTACACAGTTACAACTCCATCATCGCTGACGACACGACGAGACAGCCTACAGGGAGGAGGTAGGCACTCTGACGGCATATTGCCAGGTAAACAAACTCACTCTCAATGTAAAAAGAACAAAGGACCTGATTGTGGACTTCAGGAGGAACCAGGCTGGGCATGCCCCCATCCTCATCAATAAAGAGGACCACAGAGGAGACGGTCGAAAACTTCAAGTTCCTCGGCGTATAGATCTCAGAGGAGCTGAAATGGTCGAACCACACGGATACCATGGTGAAGAAGGCACGTCAGTGACTCTTCAACCTCAGGATGCTGAAGAAATTTGGCCTCGGGCCCCGAGGTCCCTCACAGTGTTCTATAGGAGCACCATCGAGAGCGTACTGTTGGGCTGCAGCACAGCTTGTTATGGCAACTCAACCACCACGGACCGCAAGGTGCTGCAAGGGGTAGTACACTCACCCGAACGCACCATTGGGTGCACACTGCCTGCCCTCCAGGACATCAAGTGTCGCAGGAAGGCCAAGAAGATCACCAGGGACCCCAGCCATCCGAGCCATGGCCTGTTCTCCCTGTTCCCATCACCCAGATGCCGGGCAGTATAGGAGCATCATGGCAAAACTGTGAGACTGGCCAGGAGCTTCTAATCCCAGACCCCCCACACACACACACACCATTGAAGTGGCAAGACAGGTGGGACAGGTATGAACCAATCACAGAGGATCCTGTCATGAGGTGTTTGGCAACAACGGCACCCTCACCTGTGTCAGGTGAGTTAGAGGTGTGTGTGTTAACTCTCCATTGTCTAGCGTTTCAGCAGGAGGATGAGGCTAATGCTAAACTAGCAACGATGCGATTATTTAGAAAGCACACACACATATACACACACACACACACACACACACACACACACACACACACACACACACACACACACACACACACACACACACACACACACACACACACACACACACACACACACACACACACACACACACACACACACACACACACACACACACACACAGGTTGTGTCAAGGTGATAAGCTGTGGACAGGTGTATTACAGAGGTGTTTAATTGGTGTCTGGATAGTGTTACCTTTCCACGCAAGATCAAAAAGAGAAGAAAGACCTGTAATTGTAGTGTCCTTTTCCAGCTTGGATGGTAGGTGTCGTGGCTATTCAGAGGGTTCTGACAATACGGTTGACACTTTGTGAGTAATATAGATGGGTACATGTAATCTCTTCACTTATGCAGTGGCTGGCTGCTAACACCTCCCTCTCTCTCTTATCCCTTATTTTCTCTCTCTCTCTCTCTCTCTCTCTCTCTCTCTCTCTCTCTCTCTCTCTCTCTCTCTCTCTCTCTCTCTCTCTCTCTCTCCTTCTCCTGCTCTCTCTTTATTTCCACCTCTCTCTCTCTCTCTCTCTCTCTGCTGCTGGTGTGGGCTTGGCTCACACTGGAGCATGTATATAGCGGGCTGCTGAACTGCCTGGGGGACTTTGTTGTGGTGTGGAGCGTCAGGGGGGTTCGATGTACAAAGGACGCAGGACGGGGGCTTGGTTCTAAATGTTCAAATTAAGTAAAGTTTGTGTTTTTAATTATGTAACTATTGGACTAAATCTCTCTCTCTCTCGCTGTCTCTCTCTGTCTCTCTCTCTGTTGTGTCATGTACGCTGTGTTAGTGACTGAGAGGAAATATATTCATGAACCACCTTTAAAACTATCTCAATGTCATGTATGTAAATTGCATAATATACAGTAAGGAAGGCTTAAAGTATGCTGAATAATATGTTTATTTTATATTATTATTATTATTATATGTTGGCCTGCACAGAGAAGACAGTGGGGAGTAAGGCAATTACATATTCAGAGGATCATTTGCATTTTGTTGCTCTTAGATCATCTACTTTACTTTTAAATCCAACTTAATGCACATTTTAGTCAAATGAATCTCCATTTTTAAAAGCTTAACCTGGCTGTCTGTCAAATGCAGTTAGGTGACACTCTCCGCAATCTGTTCCTCTCAGAGGATGCAAGTGGGAAAATGTTTCTAAATGATTTTAAGCCAAAGGAAAAGATGATAGTACCTCATATTTCATTCTTAATTGGTGCTTCTCACCTTCCACAAGGATCAAGTTCAAACATGGTACACATCACACTTTTTAGCTGAGTCACTGTCATCAGAGTATGCATATTTTATCCAAATTTATATGAAGCAACCAAGAATGAATCTAAAAGAGAGGTACTTTATGAGATGTCCTCTATTCATCCTTTGAGTAGACTCAATATTATGAAGAAAAGGGTACTTAAGCGGATGAGACCATGCAGAGTGACCTTGTCGGCATGACTGCCAGATGTGTGTGGTGGTTGTGTGTGGTGGTTGTGTGTGTGGTGGTTGTTTGTGTGGTGGTTGTGTGTGTGTGTGTGGTGGTTGTGTGTGTGGTGGTTGTGTGTGTGGTGGTTGTGTGTGTGTGGTGGTTGTGTGTGTGTGTGGTGGTTGTGTGTGGTTCTGTGTGTGGTGGTTGTCTGCAGTGTGGAAGACAACAGATACCACCATGACAGCTGGCAGTACCACTCGCAACACCCTGGTTCCCCTTGCATGCCAGCCATGTCTTATTGTGTGTGTGTGTGTGTGTGTGATCCTGTCAACCCCTCTGTGCCAGCCATGTTGGCAGCCACAGGAGACACGGCTACCTCAAGTCAGCAGGTGTGACTTCTCTGTTGGACTATGACAAGGAGAGAAAGAATGGCAGGGAGGGAAGTAAGGAAGGAAGGAGAGAGCAAGGAAAGGAAGGAGATAGGGAGAGAGGTCGGGTAAGGGAGGAACGAAAGAAGTATAGGGAGAGAAGGGGGGAAGGAAGAAGGGACAGAGAGAGGATGGGAAGGAGAGAGGGAGGGGAGGTAAGGGAGGAGAGAAAGAATGATAAGGAGGGAGGGAGGGTAGTGAAAGAGCAATGGAGGGAGACGGATGGAGGGAGGTGAAGGAGGGGAGGTAAGAAGTGAGAGAATGAGGGAGATGGACAGAGGTGTGAACTCCAATAATTCTTAGAGAAAGAAGAGGAAGAAGTACAAGAAGGGGGTGAAGAGGAGCATTGGGATGAATGGAGGGAGGGAAAAGCTAGGGAGAAAGAGGGTGTGAGATGGACAGAGGTGGGAACTCCTAGCATCCTTCGAAGAGACAGGAGCATTCTTGTTTACACAGTCTGGTTTGATCTGTGAGAGATCGAGGGTTGGGTTGTTACCCTGCCTGTCATGCCGGCCCTATCTCTCCCCCCTCTTATCTTTCTCGAGTCTGTGTGTGTGTGACCTTCACCCTGACTGTCATGCTGACCCTTTCTCCTTCCCCTTATCTCTGTCTGAGACAGCAGGGTTACGCTGAACTGTGAGAGAGACACCAGAGCTGTCTTTGTCTCTGATCACCATCAATCATCATTCTCTCCTAATCTCCTTTCCCATGTCTTTCTCTCCTTTCTTGTCTAAATGTTTTATTCTGTCACTGCTCCTCTGTCCTCAGATAATAGCTTGTTTTTCTAGACTTGGCAGGTTGTGGTTGGGTAGAACCCCATGACCATATAACTCTATAACTCTTTGTTGACTGAACTGATAAAACAGCATCTCCTCCATATTGATGCTCAAGCAGGAAAACATTGTACTTAGACTGAATGGCCTTGTAAAATGGGGGCCTTGTAGGAACCTGGTCTACCCCAATTCAGGTTGGGATATATACCAAACTCACCACAGCTTCCTTTCACATACCAAAGCTAATCCGACAAAAAAATCCCAAAACAGGGGCTTATATTCACTTGGCCACTCCTTGGGTTATACCAATGTCAAATTGACAATTAAACACATAACTATTCAAATGTGAAAGACATATTCCATAGTCCTTCATTACATTGTACAATAATAGTCTAAGGAGAGACAATCATAATCAGAACCAGTTCATGAAGCGACCGCCACTTAATTCACTATTCACAGTCCACTCAGTCACAGAAGGCCACTATAACTATTGGAACTCGCCATTGCGCACATACAACTTTCTAAGATAGCCTACCGGACACTTGACAAACTACGAGCTCCAAGGAATAAACGCAAATACAGTTGATGGAAATAATTTAAACTTCTACCTCATCAGTCTTGCGAACGTTTATCTGCACTATAAACATCGCGTCCACTCAGGAGAGAGAATGGTACATGAAATGCAACAATATATCGTACCAAACATGAAGCAAAGATTTCTACAATCATGTTGCAACTATGGATTTTAAGATGGGAAACAACATCAAACATTTTGAAAACGGAAACAAAGCGCTTTTGAAATCAATCAATTGAAATGTACTCAAAATGTCAGATGAGTTTATTGGTGAGAAGCAGCAGGAGTCACGTCGTATGCTGCTCACAATACATGTGTGTGTTTCTGCTTGTGAGGAGAGAGGGAGAGAAAGAGACTGGAAGTTTTTCACCAATTGATAACCACTATTGCAGGGCACTTAGAAAAGTAATGATAATGATTGATGAGGATTTCATAAGACGTGCTCTCTCTCTCTCTCTCTCTCTCTCTCTCTCTGTCTCTGTCTCTGTCTCTGTCTCTGTCTCTGTCTCTGTATCTGTCTCCCTGCTCTCTGTCTCTCTCTCTCTCTCTCTCTCTCTCTCTCTCTCTCTCTCTCTCTGTCTCTGTCTCTCTGTCTCTGTCTCTGTCTCTGTCTCTGTCTCTGTCTCTCTCTCTCTCTCTCTCTCTCTCTCTCTCTCTCTCTCTCTCTCTCTCTCTCTCTGTCTCTGTCTCTGTCTCTGTCTCTGTCTCCCTGCTCTCTCTCTCTCTCTCTCTCTCTCTCTCTCTGTCTCTGTCTCTGTCTCTGTCTCTGTCTCTGTCTCTGTATCTGTCTCCCTGCTCTCTGTCTCTCTGTCTCTCTGTGTCTCATTAGAATGCCAGAGATAAAGTGTTATCAGTCTTTTAAAGAGGGATTTCCTATTTGAATAGGAAATTATAATTGAAATGTGTGTGCTTCTTGGAGGTTGGAGAGATAAGGCAAACACGCAGGGAGATAGGGATAGAAGTAGTGAGAACGAGTGAGATGGAGGGGGAGTGAACGAGAGAGAAGGGGGAGATGGGTTGTAATAAACCGAGTGAAAGGGAAAGTATAGTTAATTTTCACAGGTTGGCATTGCGTGTGTGTGTGTGTGTGTGTGTGTGTGTGTGTGTGTGTGTGTTATTATAACTAAACACTTGAATTACTTTCACACTTATAATAATTCATTTTAAACGTCACAGTTGTGTTTACTCACCGCTCCACTGATTTAGCACTCAATCAAACAGAAGTCTGTGAATACATGTCTGTGTATTGTGGCTTTCAAATATCTATGTATTCTCATCTACACACAGCGACTTTATTCCCCAATAAAACCCACTTTACAAACAAAATATTCTTGGGCACCCAAATTCATTAGCCCAAGGGAGATGACTTACTTGACTGAAGCCCTTGGCCCCTGTAGGCCAATGTAGTGCATACCTTCTCTAACATGCCCTCTCTCACAGTTCAACAAGCTGACAAACTTCCTCTCTTTCCCTCTCCAGATCCTAAGAAACAGAGCCTGGCTGAACTGAGAGGAGAAGAGAGGAGCTGATCTGAGAGCTGAGGGTAGGTGCTCTGATCAGTATTGTGATCCACAGTGCTATGGCCTGGTCTCCTGTTAAATCTAATCCTGATGCAGCCAGTCTCCAACACCTGGTAGTGCAGAGTTCATTCTCCGCTCTGCATGGGGCTCTGTGTAATTGCTTTGTGCTGATGAGAAGCGACAATGTTTAAAGTACCATCTTGTACTGCAATTACGCCCATAAAAGTGAAGTGTGTGTGTGTGTGCGTCTGTGTGTGCGCGCGTCTGTGTCTGTGTGTGTGATTCGAAAGAAAGAACTATCCTGCTTTTCTAAGGGAGGGAGAGATGTGGGTCTCTGGCCCTGGTCGATATCGTGCTCCTACCAGCTTAGTCCAGTCTGATACTGCCAAAGGTCAATGAGTAGCCATAAGCTCTTCATCCTCTAAGTCATAGGATGATGCACGTCATGGTTGAAAATGTACCATGTACAGACTGGCTTCCCTCAGGCTGGAATAATATGGTCATACATGTTCCCTGTGTGTGTTTCTGTGTGAGAGAGAGTGAAGGAGTTGTCCTTTGCGTGTGCATTTGTGTGTTTGTCTGAGCACATGTGTCTGTGTGTTTGTTGTCCTCCCTGTGTGTGTGTGTGTGTTTGTTGTACCCTGCCTGTGTGTGTGTTTGTTGTCCTCTGTGTGTGTGTTTGTTGTCCCCTGTCTGTGTGTGTTTGTTGTCCTCTGTGTGTGTGTTTGTTGTCCCCTGTCTGTGTGTGTGTTTGTTGTCCTCTGTGTGTGTGTGTGCATGTCCTGGGTGGTACTGGTTGCCTGGGCACTGACAGCTTGCCGCTCCTGTGCTTATGAAAATAAATGCTGATGGGGGTTGAACTGACAGTGCTGCATGGGTCAGAGAGAAGAGAGATGGGGCTCTGGGCTGACTGGCTGACAGGCCGCCAACGCTATGCCTGGTTTGCATTGAGATGCATGACGACACTCCTGCTCGACTCACCCCCCCCCACCCCCCCTCCACCAACTACCAACTGCTGACGACAGTGTGTGTGTGGGTGTACAGGCACAGTTGCCTCACAGTCACTCTCTGCCATGTCCCCTATCAGTATTCCACTGCCACTACTGCTGATACTGCTTCTCTGTCTCCTCTGTCTGTCTGTCGCTCGCTGCACCTCACCTCAACCTGCCCCTCCTCGCCCTCAATCTTCTGCCCCTCTTCCCTGGACTGTATGTTACTGTACTGTCCTCCAAAAACCCTGATGAAAGCTAGATGCCGAAATGCGTTTAACAATAAAGAAAGCATATTTGACGTCCACTTTCATAGTCCTCCAAGAGTTGCTGAATATCCTTATATTGACTGTACTTTTCCACTGACAGACTCGGCTTTTTGCTCCTGGCTGTTTTTTCTCAAACATGCAGTAGCAGACACAAGGCAGAATGTTGTTGGTGGTTTGCCAGAAGCTTGTTTGGTCCATTTCGACAGATGTCAGTGTTAGATTTCAGATGCCAGATGCGCCTTTCCTGAAACATTATATGCCAGAATGCTACATGTTGCATTTTCAATACAGGGTCTTATATTGAATCCTGTGTTTTAGTGTCACATTGAATGTAATTGGTTTCCTAGTCCAAACAACCTTGATCTGGAGCTGTTATGACACCCACACGCACGCACGCACGCACTCACACGTACACACACACACACACACCCACACACACCCACACGCACGCACACACACACACACAGCCTCTGACATCGTTCCTGGCAACACGCAGCGGTATAAATCCAATCTTTACGGTCGTAATAGGCATTCATCTAATGTGATTACTGTTCACAACGACAAGGTGTGTTTTTTTCTTCTCCACAGTGTGAAACACACCATGACCTGATTCCATCCTTTGTTTTATCGACTAACTTTCTCAGGCAACTGGATCTGATTGGAAAATTGACGTCGTGAAACAAAAAAAAAACATTAATGGAACGACGCTTAATTGCATTGGGGGCAGAGTGAGACTCCTGCTGACCTGTTGTGCTGTGATGGTATTACCCACTGGGCACAGACGTCAATTACATTTAATTGAAGTTGTGTCAAAGCAATGTTGATTCAACCAGTGTGTGCCCAGTGGGTAGAAGTCTCCAAACCTTCCTCTTCTCCTCATATTCCTCCTGCTGTTCCCTTCCACCCACAACAGGCATCTGGAGTAGCCTCCCTCCCACACTCTGCTCCTCAGAAAAACACATGAAAGCTCTACTGTACCTGCAGCTGTTTCTGTTGAGGTATACCTTAGGTATTGTAATTTGCATTTATGCATATGAATTAGGCATGACACATCTGGATGGTTTTGTTATGCTTCAATGTAAAATGGTAATTATTATGATACGATACTCCACTCACACAAAAGTTGTGTTTAATTTGTTTGTAGAGAAAAACAAGTGTTTGGATATGATGGTGTCGCTGTAATACAAAGTTACCACATGGCTGCGCTGTAGACCTGTATTTGACCAATTGATTGGTGGCGCAAAGTGAAGTAAGGGTTCTTTTTGAATTCTTTGCCCCCTACGTCAGCTATTGCAGCTCAAATTGCCAGTGTGTTTCGCATGGAGGGGGCACTCGCTTCAGGAAGGAAATCAGCCATCAATGGGATCGAGCAGACAACTTTGTTACAGTCCCGCCGGAGTCACTCATTACAAGGATTTCTGATAACGCGAGCTGGACTAAAACGTTAAAATGTATACCGGAGTGTTTCTACTGATGCTGGTCGTCGGGCTCTACGCTGATACTATGGACCAAGGGCCAACAGGTAAAGAAAACAACGTTTTTGTTTCTTGGGAGTCAAGCATTGCGCTGCTGCGCACCTGGGAAAGGACAGTTGGCTGGGCTGTCCTTGTCATTTGTGGCCACTGGGCACATTATTCTACGCTAATAAACATGTCGCCAAATAACGGGAAATTTCGAGTGCTATTAATCGAATTTGTTTTTATTCTTTTAAATGTTGTGAAAGTTGAAAATAGCTGTTCTCATAATTTGGTCGGACGGTCGCGTCTTATTTCTGAACAGAACTTCCAAGAAAGTAGCATTGTTTTAGTTTTTGGAAATAACCTACTAGAATATCCAAGAATAACTGTTTTAAATCATTTCAAGTCTGTGACTTGTCGAAATATGCTACGTAGTGTCTTTTGAGGCTATGCGAATATTAGCAATGTTGAATAAGCTGTTGTCTGTTCTTCACAGGTTGCAGTGTAACAATATATTTTTTTACCGGTGGCACGTGCAGTGAAGAAGTGTAGGAAAGTGATGGCATACCAGGCAGTAACCTCATATTTATCATTTCTCAGGTTGGAATGGTTTCAGTCTCAAGTTATTCTGACATGCAGGATAGAAAAATAAAGTACAAAATATAACCTTTTTTTGGTCATAATAATGAAGGTATTCTGACCAATCAATTAAATTGGAATATAAATGCTGTTGGAATATAAATGCTGTTATAGGATGTTTGGGATTAAGCTACATCAAAGAGCTGAGAATGTTTCTGTTAATGGTCAATTAGAATAACAGTCATCAAGCTCGAACCTGCTGATAAAAATAAATAAACCCCACGTTCCTTTATGGGCTGTGATTTGATTGACGGAAGCAAACTCTATTATTTAGCTCTGTCATACACATACACACAGTTTTCATTCTAATATCAAGTTCTACAGTTTGCACTCAATATTGTGAGTGTTCATTTCCTGTAAACAAATTTGTTTTTTTTATTCAGGGCACATACCATGGTACAACAATGCTTTTTTTCAGTTTCACTGTCATGATACCTAATACATTCTCAATGTGTGTTTTTAATCCTGCGGGAGACCGCTCTGGGAGGCTTACAGCAGTGTTTTTTGTGTGAGCTATCTGTATTGTTTTCATTGTGGAATACACAGTAATTTTAGTTCCCAAGAAAAAATGTATTGAAAGGAAAAATCCCCTCTGGTGCCATTCCAGCTCAGCTAAACCTGAGTATTAGCAGTGAAAGTATTTATTAGCAAGTACTAAGACCATGTAATAGTGTGTCTTTATACTAAAATAGTGGATTTGAAACCCAGACCCCTGTGGGAGTTGTATGTTATAAATACTCTCCGACAGACAAGCCAAGCAGAACTTTTACTAGTTACTGTTATAGTATACTACATGTAACTGGGTGAATGCATTCTCACTCCCTCCATAGCAGTGTTTCCCTAGATTTCTTCCCAGGTGGCTTCCAAAGCAACATCCTGGCACCAAAACTGTCAATAAAAACAGCCTCCGAGAAGAAGGGTTGGAGCATAGACTTGATCACATAACCTCACCCAACAACATTGCAAACTGAACCCCATTATTCTCTGTGGGCTGTAGCTGTACAGTAGGTGAAGCTGCCTGCCGCAGTGATCTGTTTATAGTAGATGTATACCTTACTGCTGAGGCAGTCTGTGTCTGATTGCGCTAACACGCACGGGTCTGTTGCTCCAGGCTTTTCTTCTTGCTTTTCCAATATCTGGTTGAGCCTGAGCAAATCAAATTGTATTGTCACATACACGTGTTTATCAGATGTTATTGCGGGTGTAGCAAAATGCTTGTGTTTCTAGCTCTAACAGTGCAATTATATCTAACAAGTAATATCTAACAATACACACAACCTAAAGTAAAGGAATGGAATTAAGACTATAGAAATATTTGGACGAGCAATGTCAGAGCGGCATAGACTAAGATACAATAGAATAGTATAGAATACAGTATATCCATATGCGATGAGTAATGGAAAATATGTAAAATTATTAAAGTGGCCAGTGATTTCAAGTCTATGTATATAGGGCAGCAGCCTCTAATGTGCTAGTGATGGCTATTTAACAGTCTGATGGCCTTGAGATTAAGGATGCACGATATATCAGTGAACATATGGCAGGGAAACCTCGGGGTTAGAGCGTTGGACTAGTAACCGAAAGGTTGCACGTTCAAATCCCCGAGCTGACAAGGTACAAATCTGGCGTTCTGCCCCTGAACAGGCAGGTAACCCACTGTTCCTAGGCCGTCATTGAAAATAAGAATTTGTTCTTTAACTGACTTGCCTAGTTAAATAAAGGTACAATTTAAATTAAATATCAGAATTGGCTGATATGAGCTAAAAATGCCAACATCGGTATCAGCTAATGTCTAGTTTAACACCCGATGTGCAAAACCGATGTCAAAGCTGACGTTCATACCTATATAATGAAGGTACATGATATAATGACGGCACGTAAAATGTTGCGCTATGCGGGCAACACAGCATTCCTAAACTAGCCCACAATGTCTGCTGTGTGGATCCAGCAGTCAACAAGTCAAGCAGTCATTTGAAAGAGTAACAACATTTCAGCGAGACAACTCAAAGGCGAAATACATTAAAGCCAAGATAATGGAATTCATTGCCGTTGACAATCAACCGTTCTCTGTCGTGGGTGATGTTGGCTTTCTCTGACTGGTCGAGCACCGGTTAACACTACTACTACTGTGACATCGGGTGCTGTAGGTGTCCTGGAGGGCAGGTAGTTTCCCCCTGGTGATGCATTGGGCAGACCGCACTACCCTCTGGAGAGCCCTGCAGTTGCGGGCGTTACAGTTGCCATACCAGGCGGTGATACAATCCGACAGGATGCTCTCAATTGTGCATCTGTGTAAGTTTGTGAGGGTTTTAGGTGCCTAGACAAATTTCTTCAACCTCCGGACTTTGAAGAGGTGCTGTTGTGCCTTCTTCACCACACTGTCTGTGTGGGTGGACCATTTCAGTTTGTCAGTGATGCGTACGCAGAGGAACTTGAAGCTTTCCACCTTCGCCACTGCAGTCCCGTCGATGTGGATAGGGAAGGTGCTCCCTCTGCTGTTTCCTGAAGTCCAAGATCAGTTCCTTTGTTTTGTTGACGTTGGGTGAGAGGTTATTTTCCTAGCACCGCACTTCCAAGGCCCTCACCTCCTCCCGTATGCTGTCTCGTCATTGTTGGTAATCAGGCCTACTACTATTGTGTCGTCTGCATTCTTGATGATTCAGTTGGAGGCGTGCATTGCCACGCAGCCATGGGTGAACAGGGAGTATAGGAGCAGGGCTTGCTTTCCCTGTAGTTGCTTGGTGCACCCTCTGAGTGCTACCTGATTGAGTAGATTTGCTGGGGTAAAAGCACTCCTTGTCAGATCACTGCATAGCAGCACCTGTTAGTGTGTGTGTGTGTCTCTCTCTATGTATTTGTTTGGCCTGGAGGAGTTAGGGTAGTAGAGACGGTAGTTTAATCTGGTAGGCCTTTATGTCTCCAACTCTCTCAGTACTGACATGCAGCCAGTGTGAAACACCCCATGATTGGTGGTGTAGAGGTTGAACTTGGGATGGCAGACCACATGGGAACACACTATCATGGGAGAAGATGGTCGCCAGGCTGGGGGTTATACTAAGGTCAATAGAGGGGATAGGAGGGTCTTCTTGTGCTTATTGGCGAAGGTGGGCGCCAGGCTGAGGGTTGTACTAAGGACGAGGGGCTATGGAAGTGCTGGCCGTGCTGTGTGCAGTGGTTTGGATCGGTCAGATTTTTAATCATACAGAAAATGGTTTAACACACACAAAGCTCTCTCTGGGGAACAAAGGTTGGAAAGGAGAAAATTGGATCACAAACACAGAGAGAAGAGTGATGGAAGTTGGTTCCTTCTTCTTTGTTTGTTTGATGTTTTCAGGCCACTGATCTGTGAAATAGGACTTCTCTCTTACTAAAAGTAGTTTGAGGATTTTATTTTGCTGATCTGCGCTCTTCCTTCCATCTCTATGAAGGCTTTAATCTGTCTAGCTCTAACACCCCTTCGCTTGACTACAGAGAGAGGTCACTTTTTATTGTCTTTTTTATTTGACAGCTTTAATGGACAGACATCTTTAGGCATGGACTGCCTTCTTTCCTCATCTAGGGTGACTACATTTAATGTGCCCAAATACGGGACAAAGGCATGATTTTGTGGGACAGTGTAGCCTACATGAATCTTTTTTTGGGGCTGCTCTGAACAAGCTTCCGCTGCTCTGAACAAGCTAATTGAAGCGGGCCTATAGGCTACTCCTTTGGCTCATGCTAAATTTGGTCATGCAGAAACAAGAGCCCAATGTGTGTCTGTTTTAGGAAAATCTGTGAATACATGGCCAAGGAAACATTTCTGGCTGGTCTCAGGGAATGTGAAAACTTTAGGAAGTGAGACTTTGATAACAGGGTTGAGTGATGTAGCAGCAAATATGTTGAATTAGCAACAAATGAGCATGACGAGCCTCACAAATTTGGCAAAATCACCTTGTATCTTTTCAGTTTAATAACCTTATATATATTTCCAATCGGCTATTTATTAACTTTTGTAGCTCTTCATCAGAAACATGCCTTTTTTACTGGCCTCTCCAAGTTTTAGCTGGAATTTAGACCAAAAGGATTTGACAAATGTGATTGGTTGATTATATGACATTGGCCTACATATCGCCTTGCGCTACGCAGAATATCAGATGTTAACAACGATTGGAGAAGTGTTTTAACATCACCAGTACCACATCCTTATATATATATATCTTGGACAGATTTCGGCCAGTGAAACTTCTTGCTTCGCCTCTTCCTCTCCACTGCAAAAGAGACAAGTTTAAATGCCTGACTGAAATATGGAACAAATCTACATTTTTAGTAAATTAGTGGGTTAGAATTTTAAAAAAAAATGCGGGACATGATTGTTTGGTTGCAGGACAAAGGGCTAAAATGTGGGACCCTACCCTCCAGGCGGGTAGATAGAATGACTCACCAAAGCATTCCCTATTACACACACACACACACACACACACACACACACACACACACACACACACACACACACACACACACACACACACACACACACACACACACACACACACACACACACACAGAGTTTAATTGCCACAATTCTTGGCACCTCAACTAGTTAGGTATTTATTAGGTTCGTCATTCAGCTTGCAGTCCAATGTATTTATTGGCAAAGCCGCAGCTGTGGCTTTTTGCAGCCAGCTTGAGTGTTCAACATGAATTCTAAGTTGTTTGGAATTTGCATTTAATCACCAGAGTTGAGGACCTTTGGTGGCCTATGCAGGTCCATCAGTTCAGCTGGAAATAGGACTTGGCAAAGCTCTACTGCCTTTTGAATAGGACTTCTGTGAGTCACTCATATATATATATATTTTTTTTTTTTCTTTCTCTTTTTATCTAAAAGTGATTTCCTCTTATCGTTCCCAGTCGGGGCTGGGTCGCGGCAGTGGGGATGTTTGGCAGAGAAATCTATTTTCTCATAGGGAGCTGAGCTGATTGGTAGGATGCAGGAAGTGTGAGGCGGACAAGAGGAAGAGAAGGAGAGAGAGATGGAGTAATGCTGTGTTGTTCCTGACAGACATTAATGTCCAAGCCTCCCAGTTAAATACCATGGTTCTCTATAGTCCCTTAAAGCAGCTCAGTCTGTTAGTAGATGGCACTTTCACTGAATGCGTGTGCGTGTGAGTGTGCGCGTGCTCTCACATGATGTTCTGTTATTTCTGTCTGTCCAGAAGAGAACTTGAATCAGATCTTTAATGTAAAAGTCAGCAATAAAACACTGACTGGCAGGGACGCTCACTGTGAGTGTGTGTGTGAGTCTTTCTGTGTGTGTGTTTGAAAAATAGAAACAAAGTGTATGTGAGTGTCAGAGAGAGATCGATAGAGAGAGTGTGTGTGTGTGTGTGGTGCAGACCTGACAGCTTTGTGTGCTCACTTTCAGAAGTATCCTTTAGAGTATGAGCTTTTAGCAGACAGGAAGACAGCCAGGCAGCAGTTCAGCTAGTCAGTGACTGGGAGGCCTTTCGTTCCAGGAGGTGGTTGTCAGTTAGACCTGTCGTCATGGCGTCACGGTGCCTTGTCTCTGACGCTGATCGCCCACGACCGCTCCCCGCTACCGTGTCACAGCAGCAGCGTGTCCACCTGCCATCGCCATAACACCCATCACCGCCACACTCCCTGAATGGAGCCGACAGCATTCCACGATCGCTCGACGCCCCCGACCTGCAGGGGCCCATGGGAACAGGAAGTGGGGAGTTCTCTCCTCTCAGCTCTCCTCATCTGTCACTTTGCTTCTCCAGGTGGGAGCTAGCTAACCATTAATGTGTTGCTGAGTCCCTGAACGCCACTGTGTTAGACAGATGGCTGTGTGCCAACAGGCCCAACACTACACAACACTACTGCTCAGATTCCTTAATGTGTTTAGACATTCTGGTTAAGACGCGCTTACTTAATACAAGAAATACTTAGAATCTTTAATACACTTTTTTTGAACCTTTTATTTAACTAGGCAAATCAGTTAAAATAAATTCTTATTTACAAAGACGGATAACGCTGTGCACCGCCCTATGGGACTCCCAATAACGGCCGGATATGATACAGCCTGGATATGAACCAGGGACTGTATTGATGCCTCTTGCGCTGAGATGCAGTGCCTTAGGCCACTGCGCCACTTAGTGATTCAGATTTTCTTGGTCTTCAGTTATTAGTTTCTGTGACGCCTGTCATCAGTCAAACAACTGATGGAAAGAGCAGATTTCAAGTTTCTAGAGTGGATGTTTCTCTTTAGATCGATATTTGAATGTTTTGTGGATGAGGACGAGGGCAGTGTAGATTAAAAGTTCTCAGCAGGATAGTGGTTGAAACAGCTAATAAATTCAGTGTGTCTGTGACAAATCAACTGTTCTAAAAGCGGTTGGTTATCCCTCTCTTTGAAAAGTTGGCATCTGTGACAGATATGCAGAGAGAACGCTGAGCTGTGTGCTGTGTCCCAACTTGGATTGGCGGGGCTCCAGCTGCTGCCGTGGCAACAGAGGAACTCGGAACTCGGAGAGAGCTGCCTCAAAGTGTTCAGACTTGTGAACTATAGGACGATGCTAGAGAAGACTCTGTTGTCACTCTGTGCTTTTCAACAGGACTTAGTGTCAGGAAAGCACACGTGCAAATGACTGTGAGCCTCCCTCTCCCTGCCACTCTCTCCCCCTTTTTTCTCTCTCTCCCTTTTCTCTCTCGCTCTCTCTTTTTCTCTATTTCTCTTTTGAATTTTTGAATTTTTCAAACTGTCCAATTAGCTCATATCTAATGTGAGTGATGCTTCAAAAGCAACTAATTAAGCACCTGGTTCTAGTGAGAATAACCGTATTAGTGTAAATATATGACTATGTGGTGGGCTTTGTCCCAAACAGCACCCTATTCCATATATAGTGCACTACTTTAGACCAGGGCATATTAGAAATAGGGGGCCATTTTGAACACACACGTTGTTATGTCTCTAATTACGAGCCTGCCAAGTGTCACATTTATCCAACAAACCAAATTCATAAGAACTAAGTAATTGAAATTCCACATCGGTCCAAATCATTCATATTCTTTATGGGTTTTGTTAAGGATCATTTGCTGAGATTGATGGAGCTGGAATCATTGCCAATTTGATTAGAAGGAGAACTATCGAGCTACACTGCAGAAGGGTGAGAGAGTTGTATTGTCTGTTTATTTGGAGTGGCTGTGGTGGTGTAGTCGCAGTGGGATGCTATCTGAGAGGAGATACACTGAGTGCACAAAACATTAGGAACACCGGCTCTTTCCATGATAGACTGACCAGGTGAATCCAGGTGAAAGCTATGATCCCTTATTGATGTCACTTAAATCCACTTCAATCAGTGTAGATGAAGGGGAGGAGACAGGTTAAAGAAGGATTTAAGCCTTGAGACAATCAAGACATGGATTGTGTCTGTGTGCTATTCAGAGGGTGAATGGGTAAAACAAAAGATTTACAGTGCCTTGCGAAAGTATTCGGCCCCCTTGAACTTTGCGACCTTTTGCCACATTTCAGGCTTCAAACATAAAGATATTAAACTGTATTTTTTGTGAAGAATCAACAACAAGTGGGACACAATCATGAAGTGGAACGACATTTATTGGATATTTCAAACTTTTTTAACAAATCAAAAACTGAAAAATTGGGTGTGCAAAATGATTCAGCCCCCTTATGTTAATACTTTGTAGCGCCACCTTTTGCTGCGATTACAGCTGTAAGTCGCTTGGGGTATGTCTCTATCAGTTTTGCACATCGAGAGACTGAATTTTTTTTCCCATTCCTCCTTGCAAAACAGCTCGAGCTCAGTGAGGTTGGATGGAGAGCATTTGTGAACAGCAGTTTTCAGTTCTTTGCACAGATTCTCGATTGGATTCATTTTATTTTTTAACCATTCCATTGTAGATTTTGCTTTATGTTTTGGATCATTGTCTTGTTGGAAGACAAATCTCCCTCCCAGTCTCAGGTCTTTTGCAGACTCCATCAGGTTTTCTTCCAGAATGGTCCTGTATTTGGCTCCATCCATCTTCCCATCAATTTTAACCATCTTCCCTGTCCCTGCTGAAGAAAAGCAGGCCCAAACCATGATGCTGCCACCACCATGTTTGACAGTGGGGATGGTGTGTTCAGGGTGTGTTGCTTTTACGCCAAACATAACGTTTTGCATTGTTGCCAAAAAGTTCAATTTTGGTTTCATCTGACCAGAGCACCTTCTTCCACATGTTTGGTGTGTCTCCCAGGTGGCTTGTAGAAACTTTAAACAACACTTTTTATGGATATCTTTAAGAAATGGCTTTCTTCTTGCCACTCTTCCATAAAGGCCAGATTTGTGCAATATACGACTGATTGTTGTCCTATGGACAGAGTCTCCCACCTCAGCTGTAGATCTCTGCAGTTCATCCAGAGTGATCATGGGCCTCTTGGCTGCATCTCTGATCAGTCTTCTCCTTGTATGAGCTGAAAGTTTAGAGGGACGGCCAGGTCTTGGTAGATTTGCAGTGGTCTGATACTCCTTCCATTTCAATATTATCGCTTGCACAGTGCTCCTTGGGATGTTTAAAGCTTGGGAAATCTTTTTGTATACAAATCCGGCTTTAAACTTTTTCACAACAGTATCTCGGAACTGCCTGGTGTGTGTTCCTTGTTCTTCATGATGTTCTCTGCGCTTTTAACGGACCTCTGAGACTATCACAGTGCAGGTGCATTTATACGGAGACTTGATTACACACAGGTGGATTGTATTTATCATCATTAGTCATTTAGGTCAACATTGGCTCATTCAGAGATCCTCACTGAACTTCTGGAGAGAGTTTGCTGCACTGAAAGTAAAGGGGCTGAATAATTTTGCATGCCCAATTTTTCAGTTTTTGATTTGTTAAAAAAGTTTGAAATATCCAATAAATGTCGTTCCACTTCATGATTGTGTCCCACTTGTTGTTGATTCTTCACAAAAAATACAGTTTTATAATTTTATGTTTGAAGCCTGAAATGTGGCAAAAGGTCGCAAAGTTCAAGGGGGCCGAATACTTTTGCAAGGCACCGTAAGTGCCTTTGAGTGGGGTATAGTAGTAGGTTTCAGGCACACCAGTTTGAGTGTGTCAAGAACTGCAACGCTGTGGGGTTTTTCATGGTAAACAGTTTCCTGTGTGTATCACGAATGGTCCATCACCTGAAGGACATTCAGCCACTTGTGGGAAGCATTGGAGTCAACATGGGCCAACCTTTCGACACCTTGTAGAGTCCATGCCCCGATAAATTGAGGCTGTTTCGAGGACAAAAGGGGTTGAAACTCAATATTAGGAAGGTGTTCCTAGTATTTTGTACACTGTGTATACAGCACAGACAACAACTCTGCAGTGATGTCTGTCCATTACGTGTCAGTAGCTCTGATGTGATATGATCTCTGTCCATTTAGCATCTCCCAGAACTGTCACCTGGTCTGATTACGTCTGTCGGATGCCACTCGCGTCGCTATCGCCACAGACATGCATGAATAGGTCTTATGAATATTCCTCGCCTCACCTCCAACGAAAGGTACAGTCGGAAGTTTACACACACCCAGGCTGGAGTCATTAAAGCTTGTTTTTCAACCACCACTCCACAAATTTCTCGTTTAACAAACTAGTTTTGGCAAGTCGTTTAGGACATCTACTTTGTGCATGACAAAATAAATTTTTCCAACAATTGTTGACAGACACATTGAATTATAAGTGAAATAATCACAATTCCAGTGGGTCAGAAGTTTACATACATTAAGTTGACTGTGCCTTTAAACAGCTTGGAAAATTCCAGAAAATGATATCATGGCTTTAGAATCTTCCGATAGGCTAATTGACATCATTTGAGTCAATTGGAGCTGTACCTGTGGATGTATTTCAAGGCCTACCTTCAAACTCAGTGCCTCTTTGCTTGACATAATGGGAAAATCAAAAGAAATCAGCCAAGACTGCAGAAAAAAATTGTAGACCTCTGCAAGTCTAGTTCATCCTTGGGAGCAATTTCCAAACGCCTGAAGGTACCACGTTCATCTGTACAAACAATAGTTCGTAAGTATAAACACCATGGGACGTTCTGTCTCCTAGAGATGAATATACTTTGGTGCGAAAAGTGCAAATCATTGCCAGAACAACAGCAAAGGACCATGTGAAGATGCCTGAGGAAACAGGTACAAAAGTATCTATATCAACAGTAAAACGAGTCCTTTATCGACATAACCTGAAAGGCCACTCAGCAAGGAAGAAGCCACTGCTCCAAAACCGCCATAATAAAGCCAGACTACGGTTTGCAACTGCACATGGGGACAAAGATTGTACTTTTTGGAGAAATGTCCTCTGGTCTGATGAAACAAAAATAGAATTGTTTGGCCATAATGACCATCGTTATGTTTGGAGGAAAAGGGGGAGGCTTGCAAGCCGTAGAACACCATCCCAACCGTGAAACACGAGGGGGGCAGCATCATGTTGTGGGGGTGCTTTGCTGCAGGAGGGACTGGTGCACTTCACAAAATAGATGGCATCATGAGGAGCGAAAATTATGTGGATATATTGAAGCAACATCTCAAGACATCAGCCAGGAATATTCACCCAATTTATTGTGGGAAGCTTGTGGAAGGCTACCTGAAACATTTGACCCAAGTTAAACAGTTTAAAGGCAATGCTACCAAATACTAATTGAGTGTATGTAAACTTCTGACCCACTGGGAATGTGATGAAAGAAATAAAAGCTGAAATAAATAATTCTCTCTACAATTATTCTGACATTCCACATTCTAAAAATAAAGTGGTGATCCTAGCTGACATAAGAATTTTTACGAGGATTAAATGTCAGGAATTGTGACAAACTGAGTTTATATGTTTTTGGCTAAACATCTGACTTCAACTGTCTTTAATTTCTGTAGCTTAGCCAAGTATCTCTAATGACTGTTCCCTAGCCATTGAACCACAAGTGGACCTGACCTGCCTACCAGTCTGATGGATGACTGTTGAAGTTGATGCTGTCGTTGACAGCGACAAAAAAGAACAGAGGAGAAAAATAAACTGTATGGTCGGTCAATTTTCTGCTGTGTGCAGCTGTAACCATGGCAACTGGATCAGCACCTAGTCCCCAGGTCAAAGTTTACACGCATGATGCGTTCTGGCAGCACTGTCAAAGCGTCAGCAAATGTCTTTTAAGATGGAGATGACAATTGGACCAAACTCGAACAAAAACATCCCTCGCGAGTCACTACTTTCCGAGTCGTTCCAAAAGCTTTGGGGTAAAGAGTGCCACAAGAAGCAATTTCTTATAGTTTTTCTCTCCAGTTCTTGCTCCTCTGTCTCCCTATCTTACTCCTCTCCCTCCCTCCCTCTATCTGCATTTATTTACCTTCTTTTTCTATCCCTTCCTTTCCCTCTCCCACCATATTAAAAACAGAATCCCTGTTGTAATAAATGTAGGCTGTTAAGTGCAAATGCACTTGTGCTGGGAGCTGTACTACTGACTTTATACTAGACTCTTAATGATAACAGCCTCAGTTATAGTATGACCTTAAAAAGCCCCCCTCGATGATAAGGAACGAGCCCTAGGGGAGGGTTTGGTCCCCTAGCTGCTGTAGGAGATATTAAAGTTTACAAAACACTCGTTTCGAGTTATCAAACCTATGGGCTTTGGAGTGTACCTGTGCAGCGCTTCAGAGAGGTATTAAAAGTTTGGAGTGGAAAACTTGAGATGTTGTGAACCTGCTATTGCCAATCAGTGGGCCCTTTATATTACACACACACACACACACACACACACACACACACACACACACACACACACACACACACACACACACACACACACACACACACACACACACACACACACACACACACACACACACACACACACACACACAGCTCACAAGGGCACTGTGGATTGTGTGAAGGAGATTCCCTGTGATCAGTATGGATGCCTCTGCAGCTAGGTGTGTCTGTGTGTGCTCAGCAGCGTGAAACAGCAACAGCTGTGTGGCTGCTTGTTGCCACAGGATGTTTGACTGGAGGGCTACTCTCTCCCTCGCCACCCCACCCTCTCTCTCTATCTCTCCCTCAACATTTAAACCACTTTTGTTATTGGGCCACACCTTGTCACACATTTCCCGCCCTCCTTCCATGGTGCCTGGTGTTCAAGTGCAGAGGTAGAGGGGATACACCTTGGCAGTAAGCTAGAGGATATAGGGGCTGTAATGTTGGCAGATGTGGTGGTGCAGGACAGGTAGCACCTGTTACACCAGCTGGTCCTGACCCTCCTCTGTTCTCCTCCCAACATGGTCCTAATGTAGCATCATCATCAGTAGCTGGTGCAGTTCTCTACCCAACACTGCAAGGCATCAAGCACATTCACCTCTGGAACACCACTTGCACAATCGAATAGAACTTGATTTGCTCTCAGTAGAGAATTTGTCTTGCACATGGTATTGGTGGTTATGTAAGTATAGTTTTCGAGGATTAATGTAGTCCTGGACACTGCAAGGGCAAGGAGCCTGGATATCATCTCCTACATGTCATTGAATCCAAACCCAGGATGACTGGTAGTTTGTCATCCAAGCCCACGATGACTGAGGTTGCATACCAAATGGCACCCTAATCCTTATATCCCTCAAATTCAACTCTGGACCTAGAATCCAGTTCCAATGATTTTTTTTTTATTGTTCCCCTCTAATCAGGAACTGATTTTAGACCTGGGACACCAAGTGTGTGCAATTAATGATCAGGTAGAATAGAACCAGCAGGCTCCGGGCCTCGTAGCGTTAGAGTTGAATACCCCTGCCCTATATAGTGCACTACTTCTCAAAAGTAGTGCACTATGTAGGAAATAGGGTGCCATTTGGGATTGGCACTGAATAAATGATTACCTGTTGACAGAATGTTGTTTTTATGGGATCTCTACTGGAGTGGACTGGAGTGAAGTGGGCAAGCATCATGCTGTGGATTTATATGTTAATGGATGCAGCAGTCCAGAATCAGTCATTGAATAAGCAGCTCTCAGAGACAGATATGAGGGTCAGCATTTGACATGTTGATAGCTAGAGGGAGAGGGGCAGAGAGTGAGAGAGAGGAAGCGAGGGAGAGTGAGAGAGAGGAAACGAGGGAGAGTGAGAGAGAGGAAGCGAGGGAGAGTGAGAGAGAGGAAGCGAGGGAGAGTGAGAGAGAGGAAGCGAGGGAGAGTGAGGGAGAGGAAACGAGGGAGAGTGAGAGAGAGGAAGTGAGAGAGGAAGCGAGGGAGAGTGAGAGAGAGAGGAAGCGAGGGAGAGTGAGAGAGAGGAAACGAGGGAGAGTGAGAGAGAGGAAACGAGGGAGAGTGAGAGAGAGGAAACGAGGGAGAGTGAGAGAGAGGAAACGAGGGAGAGTGAGAGAGAGGAAGCGAGGGAGAGTGAGAGAGAGGAAACGAGGGAGAGTGAGAGAGAGGAAACGAGGGAGAGTGAGAGAGAGGAAACGAGGGAGAGTGAGAGAGAGGAAACGAGGGAGAGTGAGAGAGAGGAAACGAGGGAGAGTGAGAGTGAGAGAGAGGGAAACGAGGGAGAGTGAGAGAGAGGAAACGAGGGAGAGTGAGAGAGAGGAAGCGAGGGAGAGTGAGAGAGAGGAAGCGAGGGAGAGTGAGAGAGAGGAAACGAGGGAGAGTGAGAGAGAGGAAACGAGGGAGAGTGAGAGAGAGGAAACGAGGGAGAGTGAGAGAGAGGAAGCGAGGGAGAGTGAGAGAGAGGAAGCGAGGGAGAGTGAGAGAGAGGAAGCGAGGGAGAGTGAGAGAGAGGAAGCGAGGGAGAGTGAGAGAGAGGAAGCGAGGGAGAGAGATGCGGGTGATGGAGAAAGAAAGAGTGAGAGAGACAGAGCGAGAGAGACAGAGGAACGCGTGTAGAGGACAGGGAGTTGAGGCGTAGGGACTATTGATTACCACACTGCAAGCTGTCTGAAACAGAATCAGCTGGTGGTCTCATTTCTATTTCTGGTCTTGATGCCTGGGGATTAAGTTAAGGGTTGGGAGCAGGGAGGCAGGGGGTGAGAGGAGTCCCTTGATCACTCCGTTATTATGCATGTCTGCCCTCGTGCCCTCATGCCCTCTAACGCTAATCCTACCGTGTCTGAGGAGACAGATGGTGTTGTGATCAGGACACCAGGAGAGACCTATTTGGATATCTGAATGTCCCACGCATGTGCACACACACACGGCTGCCAGACACAGGGGATATGGCCATTGATGACCTGTCTCGTGGCTTAGACAATAACAGGTGTAGTGTTTTAGTTTTCCCTTGTGGCATTCTGCTGCAACAGAGAGGGACCTACTGTATGTTGTTTGTGAAGGAGCCTTACAAGAGACCTCTCCCTATACATTGACCTAGAAAAGTGCTGAGTCTGGCAGAAAGGGTGTGTGTGTGTGTGTGTGTGTGTTAATTCTATCAGAAGAAGCAGACTGCCACACCAGTTGCTTTTTTCTTTTCTTTCTATTTCAGAAGAACATACTCATTGCCAGTGTTACTATATTAACTACATGAAGCAGAAAATTCATTTTCTTACAGTTGAACACACCAGAGGCTCTAGAGACTGTGTAGGCAAGCCCTCTATTAATTTACAGCGGGTCCTTCACTTGCTTGGTTCATAAGAGATAAAGAGAGGATGTAGAGGAGGAGGGTGATCCAGGTAGAGAGATGCTGTCTTGCCTTCTTCGTGTCCGTGTGGTTTGACCATTTCAGCTTCCCAGAGATGTATACGCCAAGGATCTTGACATTTTTGACCGTCAATGAGGATGGTGGCGTGCCCAGCCTGGTTCCTTCTGAAGTCCACAATTGGCTCCTTTGTTTTTCTGACGTTGAGGGAATGGTTGTTTACCTGTCACCACACCATCAGAGTACCTACCTCCTCCCTGTAAGCCATCTGGTCGTTGTTGGTAATCAGGCCTACTACTGTCGTCACTGAACTTGATGATGGAGTTGGAACTCTGTAAGGCCACACAGTCGTGGGTATACAGGGAGTACAGGAGGGGATTAAGGACGAACCCTTGTGGGGCCCCTATGTTGAGAATCAGTGTCGAGGAGGTAATGTTGTCGAGGAAGAGGTGTAGTCTATTGCCAGGGCTTTGCAGAGCTGTATCATTCTCCTTTTGTACGTTGCTATTTATATTGTAAAGTTGAACACAATAGATATACAGTAAAAATGTATTCAACAGATATGATTGGCCGTTGAGATTTTGAGATTGAGATTTTGTGTCACTGGCCTATGTTTTTAGATTTTTTTTTTTACAAATTAATTTAAAGCTCAAATGTCTCGAGTCAATAAATATTCAACCCCATTGTTATGGCAAACATAAATAAGTTCAGGAGTAAAAATGTGCTTATCAAGTCACATATTAAGTTGCATGGACTCACTCTGTGTGCAATAATGGTGTTTAACATGATTTTTGAATGACTACCTCATCTCTGTACTCCACACATAAAATTATCTGTAAGGTCCCTCAGTCGAGCAGTGAATTATAAACACAGATTCAACCACAAAGACCAGGGAGGTTTTCCAATGCCTTACAAAGAAGGGCACCTATTGGTAAAAAAGCAGACATTGAATATTCCTTTGAGTATTGTGAAGTTATTAATTACACTTTGTATGGTGTATCAATACACCCATTCACTACAAAGATACAGGCGTCCTTCCTAACTCAGTTGCCAGAGAGGAAGGAAACCGCTCAGGGAATTCACCCTGAGGCCAATGGTGACTTTAAAACAGTTACAGAGTTGAATGGCTGTGATAGAAGAAAACTGAGGATGGATTAACAACATTGTAGTTACTCCACAATACTAACCTAATTCACAGAAGGAAAAGAAGGTAACCTGTTCGGAATACATCCCGTTTTCAACAATGCACTTAAGTAATAGTGCAAAGAAACTGGAAATCCTAGAGGAAAGCCTGATTCAGTCTGCTTTCCACCAGACACTGGAAGACAATAACCTAAAACACAAGGTTAAATATACACTGGAGTTGCTTACCAAGATGACATTTAACATTCCTGAGTGGCCTAGTTACAGTTTTGACTTAAATCGGCTTGAAAATCTATGGCAAAAATGGTCAACAACCAACTTGACAGAGCTTGAAGGATTGTTTAAAATCATCATGTGCGAATATTGTACAATCAGGTGTGCAAAGCTCTTAGGGACTTAGCAAAAAAGATTTACAGCTGTAGTCACTGCCAAAGGTGATTTTAACATTGACTCATGGGTGTGAATACTTTATGTAAATGAAATATTTCTCTCTTTAATTTTCAATAAATTAGCAAACATTTCTAAAAACGTGTTTTCACTTTGTCATTATGTGGTATTGTGTGTAGATGGATAAAACCAAAACTCTATTTAATCCATTTACAATTCAGGCAGTAACAAAAAAATGTGGAATAAGTCAAGAGGTATGAATACTTTCTGAAGGCGCTGTATATTACACCTCTGTGTCAACAGGCTATTACTTAAGTGCTTGTGTAAGCCTGCCAGTCTGTCTGTTAACATGGGAGAAGACAAAGCCAATGAGCCAATGTTAGAGTAGGAGAGTAATATATTGTATGACGCGTTTGTCACTGTCACTCTTCAGGGACACTATATATAAATAAAGCTAGCTTCATTCTCTACATAGCCACGGCCATTTCACCACCGATAATCATGAATTTCAATAAGCATTTCTCTACGGCTGGCCATGCTTTCCTCCTGGTTACCCCAGCCCCGGCCAACAGCTTTGCACCCCCGCAGCCACTTGCCCAAGCCTCCCCAGCTTCTCTTCACCCAAATCCAGATAGCAGATCTTCTAAAAGAGCTGCAAAATCTGGACCCGTACAAATCAGCTGGGCTAGACAATCTGAACCCTCTCTTTCTAAAATTATCCGCCGCCATTGTTGCAACCCCTATTATCAGTCTGTTCAACCTCTCTTTCATATCGTCCGAGATCCCTAAAGATTGGAAAGCTGTTGCGGTCATCCCCTCTTCAAAGCGGGTGACACTCTAGACCCAAACTGTTATAGACCTATATCCATCATGCCCTGCCTTTCTAAAATCTTCGAAAGCCAAGTTAATATACAGATCACTGACCATTTCGAATCCCACCTTACCTTGTCCGCTGTGGAATCCGGTTTCCGAGCTGGTCACGGTGCACCTCAGCCACGCTCAAGGTACTAAACGATATCATAACCACCATCGATAAAAGACAGTACTGTGCAGCCATCTTCATTGACCTGGCCAAGGCTTTCGACTATGTCAATCACCGTATTCTTATCGACAGACTCAACAGCCTTGGTTTCTTCAATGACTGCCTCTCCTGGTTCACCAACTACTTCTCAGACAGAGTTCAGTGTGTCAAATCGGAGGGCCTGTTGTCCGGACCTCTGGCAGTCTCTATGGGGGAACCACAGGGTTCATTTCTCCGGCCGACTCTTTTCTCTCTATATATCAACGATGTCGCTCTTGCTGCGTGTGATTCCCTGATTCACCTCTACGCAGACGACACCATTCTGTATACATCTGGTCCTTCTTTGGACACTGTGTTAACAAACCTCAAAATGAGCTTCAATGCCATACAACACTCCTTCCAACTGCTCTTAAATGCTAGTAAAACTAAATGCATGCTTTTCAACCGATTGCTGCCCACACCTGCCCGCCCGACTAGCATCACTACTCAGGACGGTTCTGACTTAGAATATGTGGACAACTACAAATACCTAGTTGTCTGGCTAGACTTTAAACTCTCCTTCCAGACTCATATTAAACTAAATCAAATCTAGATCGGCTTCATATTTAACAGCAAAGCCTCCTTCACTCACGCTGCCAAACATACCTTCGTAAAACTGGCTATCCTACTGATCTTTGACTTTCGGCGATTTCATTTACAAAATAGCCCCATATACCACCCACCACTGCGACCTGTATGCTCTCGTCAGCTGGCCCTCGCTACATATTCGTCGCCAGACCCACTGGCTCCAGGTCATCTATAAGTCTTTGCTAGGTAAAACTCTGCCTTATCTCAGTTCACTGGTCACCATAACAACACCCACCCGTAGCACGCGCTCCAGCAGCTATATCTCACTGATCACCCCAAAGCCAACACCTACTTTGGCTGCCTTTCCTTCCAGTTCTCTGCAGCCAATGACTGGAACGAATTGCAAAAATGAAGTTGGAGACTTAATTCTCCCTCACTAACTTTAAGCATCAGCTATCTGAGCAGCTTACCGATCATTGCAGCTGTACATGGTCCATCTGTAAATAGCCCATCCAATCTACCTACCTCATCCCCATATTGTTTTGATTTACTTTATTGCTATTTTGCACACCAGTATTTCTACTTGCACATCATTGTCTGCACATCTATCACTCCAGTGTTAATCTGCTAAATTGTAATTACTTCGCTACTATGGCCTATTTATTGCCTTACCTCCTCACGCCATTTGCACACACTGTATAGAGACTTTTTCTATTGTGTTATTTACTGTATATTTGTTTATTCCATGTGTAACTCTGTGTTGTTGTTTGTATCGTACTACTTTGCTTTATCTTGGCCAGGTTGCAGTTGTAAATGAGAACTTGTTCTCAACTGGCCTGGCCTATCTGGTTAAATTAAGGTGAAATAAAAAATTAAATAAAAAACGCCCTGTGGGCTTTTCCATGTGTGTGTGTATGTATGTTCCCAGCCCCAGACAGAACAGCCATTTATAATCTTATGATGTGACTGAGGAAACTAGGTTATGTATTGTTTTCATATTTGATATTCATATTGTTTATGTATTGTTTCTTACCCTCCCTCCCTTCCGGTTGCCAGCTCCATCACTCACTTGCTTTTAATTAAACCTGTCAATCACACAGGGAGGGAGGGAGAGGGGGAGAGGGAGGGAGGGAGAGGGGGAGAGGGAGGGAGGGAGAGAGGGGGAGAGAGAGAGAGAGAGAGAGAGAGAGAGACAAAGAGAGAGAGACAAAGAGAGAGAGAGAGAGAGAGAGAGAGAGACAAAGAGACAAAGAGAGAGAGAGAGACAAAGAGAGATTTCCCTTTCACAGCTCTGTGAAGGACTAAACCTGTCCTAATGGGGACATCCAAATCTCTATTGTTGAGACAGGACAATGAGAAGCAAAGTAGGGGGAGGGTTCGACAACGATTAATTAGAAGTGCAGATAAGGGTTACTGTCAGGAGTGACAGGTTTTCTCTCTCTCTCTTTCATCAGCGACAGGAACAGGGGTTGAGTAACAGACATAACCCTCTCAGACATATCAATCTGTGCATCCTTTTCCCACCCCTGTCCCTATATCCCTTTAGCCCAGGATGAGATGCCACCCCACAGCAGAGCCCATGTGTCGCTGGAGGTTGTTTAATTAAGAATCAGCTGGAGAGGGATCAAACACATGAAGCAGAGTGATCAGCAGAGAAGCGAAGAAAGGGACGAGAGGAGAGAGAGTGAATTAATGAGAAGACGAGAGGGAGGGAGGAAGAATTAGCAAGGGGAATTCATTAATGCAGGGTATTTTTTTCACCTCTACTGACCACCATGCCCTGTATGGGGTACTCCCTCCCTCCCTCCCTCCCTCCCTCCCTCCCTCCCTCCCTCCCTCCCTCCCTCCCTCCCTCCCTCCCTCCCTCCCTCCCTCCCTCCCTCCCTCCCTCCCACTCTCCCTCCCACTCTCTCCATCTCCCCCTCCCTCTAAGGGCTTTTACGGTTTAGAGTAAATCCTTACCTCAGTTCTCTGCTGCCTAATTTACTTGATTTGTTTGTGTTTAATTGGGCCGGAGATTTGGATCCTCTCACCTTCAGCACTGCTTACAGCCTAAAAGTTGAACCTTGAAACCACAGCACCTCACTAAGGTAGAATAGAATACAGTCTGGAACTAAAGTTACCACAGCACCTCACTAAGATAGAATAGAATACAGCCTGGAACTAAAGTTACCACAGAACATCACTAAGATATAATAGAATACAGCCTGGAACTAAAGTTACCACAGCACCTCACTAAGATAGAATAGAATACAGCCTGGAACTAAAGTTACCACAGAACATCACTAAGATATAATAGAATACATTCTGGAACTAAAGTTACCACAGCACCTCACTAAGATAGAATAGAATACAGTCTGGAACTAAAGTTACCACAGAACCTCACTAAGATATAATAGAATACAGCCTGGAACTAAAGTTACCAAACCACCTCACTAAGATAGAATATAATACAGTCTGGATCTAAAGTTACCACAGCAGCTCACTAAGATAGAATAGAATACAGTCTGGATCTAAAGTTACCACAGAACCTCACTAAGATATAATAGAATACAGCCTGGAACTAAAGTTACCACTCCACAGCACCTCACTAAGATATAATAGAATACATTCTGGAACTAAAGTTACCACTCCACAGCACCTCACTAAGATAGAATATAATACATTCTGGAACTAAAGTTACCACTCCACAGCACCTCACTAAGATAGAATAGAATACATTCTGGAACTAAAGTTACCACTCCACAGCACCTCACTAAGATAGAATAGAATACATTCTGGAACTAAAGTTACCACTCCACAGCACCTCACTAAGATAGAATAGAATACATTCTGGAACTAAAGTTACCACTCCACAGCACCTCACTAAGATATAATAGAATACATTCTGGAACTGAAGTTACCACTCCACAGCACTTCACTAAGATAGAATAGAATACAGTCTGGAACTAAAGTTACCACAGAACCTCACTAAGATATAACAGAATAAATTCTGGAACTAAAGTTACCACAGCACCTCACTAAGATAGAATGGAATACATTCTGGAACTAAAGTTACCACCACAGCACCCCACTAAGATAGAATAGAATACATTCTGGAACTAAAGTTACCAAACCACCTCACTAAGATAGAATATAATACAGTCTGGATCTAAAGTTACCACAGCAGCTCACTAAGATAGAATAGAATACAGTCTGGATCTAAAGTTACCACAGCACCCCACTAAGATATAACAGAATAAATTCTGGAACTAAAGTTACCACAGCACCTCACTAAGATAGAATGGAATACATTCTGGAACTAAAGTTACCACAGCACCTCACTAAGATAGAATAGAATACATTCTGGAACTAAAGTTACCACAGCACCTCACTAAGATCGAATAGAATACATTCTGGAACTAAAGTTACCACAGAACATCACTAAGATATAATAGAATACAGCCTGGAACTAAAGTTACCACAGCACCTCACTAAGATAGAATAGAATACAGTCTGGAACTAAAGTTACCACAGAACCTCACTAAGATATAATAGAATACAGCCTGGAACTAAAGTTACCACTCCACAGCACCTCACTAAGATAGAATAGAATACATTCTGGAACTAAAGTTACCACAGCACCTCACTAAGATAGAATAGAATACAGTCTGGAACTAAAGTTACCACAGAACCTCACTAAGATATAATAGAATACAGCCTGGAACTAAAGTTACCACTCCACAGCACCTCACTAAGATAGAATAGAATACATTCTGGAACTAAAGTTACCACAGCACCTCACTAAGATAGAATAGAATACATTCTGGAACTAAAGTTACCACAGCACCGCACTAAGATAGAATAGAATACAGTCTGGAACTAAAGTTACCACAGAACCTCACTAAGATAGAATAGAATACAGTCTGGAACTAAAGTTACCACTCCACAGCACCTCACTAAGATAGAATAGAATACAGCCTGGAACTAAAGTTACCACAGCACCTCACTAAGATAGAATAGAATACAGCCTGGAACTAAAGTTACCACTCCACAGCACCTCACTAAGATAGAATAGAATACAGCCTGGAACTAAAGTTACCAAACCAACTCACTAAGATAGAATAGAATACATTCTGGATCTAAAGTTACCACAGCAGCTCACTAAGATAGAATAGAATACAGTCTGGATCTAAAGTTACCACAGCACCCCACTAAGATATAACAGAATAAATTCTGGAACTAAAGTTACCACAGCACCTCACTAAGATAGAATGGAATACATTCTGGAACTAAAGTTACCACCACAGCACCCCACTAAGATATAATAGAATACAGCCTGGAACTAAAGTTACCACAGCACCTCACTAAGATAGAATAGAATACATTCTGGAACTAAAGTTACCACAGCACCTCACTAAGATAGAATAGAATACATTCTGGAACTAAAGTTACCACAGAACATCACTAAGATATAATAGAATACAGCCTGGAACTAAAGTTACCACAGCACCTCACTAAAATAGAATAGAATACATTCTGGAACTAAAGTTACCACAGAACCTCACTAAGATATAATAGAATACAGCCTGGAACTAAAGTTACCACAGCACCTCACTAAGATAGAATAGAATACATTCTGGAACTAAAGTTACCACAGCACCTCACTAAGATAGAATAGAATACAGTCTGGAACTAAAGTTACCACAGAACCTCACTAAGATATAATAGAATACAGCCTGGAACTAAAGTTACCACTCCACAGCAGCTCACTAAGATAGAATAGAATACAGTCTGGATCTAAAGTTACCACAGCACCCCACTAAGATATAACAGAATAAATTCTGGAACTAAAGTTACCACAGCACCTCACTAAGATAGAATGGAATACATTCTGGAACTAAAGTTACCACCACAGCACCCCACTAAGATATAATAGAATACAGCCTGGAACTAAAGTTACCACAGCACCTCACTAAGATAGAATAGAATACATTCTGGAACTAAAGTTACCACAGCACCTCACTAAGATAGAATAGAATACATTCTGGAACTAAAGTTACCACAGAACATCACTAAGATATAATAGAATACAGCCTGGAACTAAAGTTACCACAGCACCTCACTAAGATAGAATAGAATACATTCTGGAACTAAAATTACCACAGCACCGCACTAAGATAGAATAGAATACAGTCTGGAACTAAAGTTACCACAGAACCTCACTAAGATAGAATAGAATACAGTCTGGAACTAAAGTTACCACAGAACCTCACTAAGATATAATAGAATACAGCCTGGAACTAAAGTTACCACTCCACAGCACCTCACTAAGATAGAATAGAATACAGTCTGGAACTAAAGTTACCACTCCACAGCACCTCACTAAGATAGAATAGAATACAGCCTGGAACTAAAGTTACCACTCCACAGCACCTCACTAAGATAGAATAGAATACATTCTGGAACTAAAGTTACCACTCCACAGCACCTCACTAAGATAGAATAGAATACATTCTGGAACTAAAGTTACCACTCCACAGCACCTCACTAAGATAGAATAGAATACATTCTGGAACTAAAGTTACCACTCCACAGAACCTCACTAAGATATAATAGAATACAGCCTGGAACTAAAGTTACCACTCCACAGCACCTCACTAAGATATAATAGAATACATTCTGGAACTGAAGTTACCACTCCACAGCACCTCACTAAGATAGAATAGAATACAGTCTGGAACTAAAGTTACCACAGAACCTCACTAAGATATAACAGAATAAATTCTGGAACTAAAGTTACCACAGCACCTCACTAAGATAGAATGGAATACATTCTGGAACTAAAGTTACCACCACAGCACCCCACTAAGATAGAATAGAATACATTCTGGTACTAAAGTTACCAAACCACCTCACTAAGATAGAATATAATACAGTCTGGATCTAAAGTTACCACAGCAGCTCACTAAGATAGAATAGAATACAGTCTGGATCTAAAGTTACCACAGCACCCCACTAAGATATAACAGAATAAATTCTGGAACTAAAGTTACCACAGCACCCCACTAAGATAGAATGGAATACATTCTGGAACTAAAGTTACCACCACAGCACCCCACTAAGATATAATAGAATACAGCCTGGAACTAAAGTTACCACAGCACCTCACTAAGATAGAATAGAATACATTCTGGAACTAAAGTTACCACAGCACCTCACTAAGATAGAATAGAATACATTCTGGAACTAAAGTTACCACAGAACATCACTAAGATATAATAGAATACAGCCTGGAACTAAAGTTACCACAGCACCTCACTAAGATAGAATAGAATACATTCTGGAACTAAAGTTACCACAGAACCTCACTAAGATATAATAGAATACAGTCTGGAACTAAAGTTACCACAGCACCTCACTAAGATAGAATAGAATACAGTCTGGAACTAAAGTTACCACAGAACCTCACTAAGATATAATAGAATACAGCCTGGAACTAAAGTTACCACTCCACAGCACCTCACTAAGATATAATAGAATACATTCTGGAACTAAAGTTACCACTCCACAGCACCTCACTAAGATAGAATAGAATACATTCTGGAACTAAAGTTACCACTCCACAGCACCTCACTAAGATAGAATAGAATACATTCTGGAACTAAAGTTACCACTCCACAGCACCTCACTAAGATAGAATAGAATACATTCTGGAACTAAAGTTACCACTCCACAGCACCTCACTAAGATAGAATAGAATACATTCTGGAACTAAAGTTACCACTCCACAGAACCTCACTAAGATATAATAGAATACAGCCTGGAACTAAAGTTACCACTCCACAGCACCTCACTAAGATATAATAGAATACATTCTGGAACTGAAGTTACCACTCCACAGCACCTCACTAAGATAGAATAGAATACAGTCTGGAACTAAAGTTACCACAGAACCTCACTAAGATATAACAGAATAAATTCTGGAACTAAAGTTACCACAGCACCTCACTAAGATAGAATAGAATACATTCTGGAACTAAAGTTACCACAGAACATCACTAAGATATAATAGAATACAGCCTGGAACTAAAGTTACCACAGCACCTCACTAAGATAGAATAGAATACATTCTGGAACTAAAGTTACCACAGAACCTCACTAAGATATAATAGAATACAGCCTGGAACTAAAGTTACCACAGCACCTCACTAAGATAGAATAGAATACATTCTGGAACTAAAGTTACCACTCCACAGAACCTCACTAAGATATAATAGAATACATTCTGGAACTAAAGTTACCACTCCACAGCACCTCACTAAGATAGAATAGAATACATTCTGGAACTAAAGTTACCACTCCACAGCACCTCACTAAGATATAATAGAATACATTCTGGAACTAAAGTTACCACTCCACAGCACCTCACTAAGATATAATAGAATACAGTCTGGAACTAAAGTTACCACAGAACCTCACTAAGATATAACAGAATAAATTCTGGAACTAAAGTTACCACAGCACCTCACTAAGATAGAATGGAATACATTCTGGAACTAAAGTTACCACCACAGCACCCCACTAAGATAGAATAGAATACATTCTGGAACTAAAGTTACCAAACCACCTCACTAAGATAGAATATAATACAGTCTGGATCTAAAGTTACCACAGCAGCTCACTAAGATAGAATAGAATACAGTCTGGATCTAAAGTTACCACAGCACCCCACTAAGATATAACAGAATAAATTCTGGAACTAAAGTTACCACAGCACCTCACTAAGATAGAATGGAATACATTCTGGAACTAAAGTTACCACAGCACCTCACTAAGATAGAATAGAATACATTCTGGAACTAAAGTTACCACAGCACCTCACTAAGATCGAATAGAATACATTCTGGAACTAAAGTTACCACAGAACATCACTAAGATATAATAGAATACAGCCTGGAACTAAAGTTACCACAGCACCTCACTAAAATAGAATAGAATACATTCTGGAACTAAAGTTACCACAGAACCTCACTAAGATATAATAGAATACATTCTGGAACTAAAGTTACCACAGCACCTCACTAAGATAGAATAGAATACATTCTGGAACTAAAGTTACCACAGCACCGCACTAAGATAGAATAGAATACAGTCTGGAACTAAAGTTACCACAGAACCTCACTAAGATATAATAGAATACAGCCTGGAACTAAAGTTACCACTCCACAGAACCTCACTAAGATATAATAGAATACAGTCTGGAACTAAAGTTACCACTCCACAGCACCTCACTAAGATAGAATAGAATACAGCCTGGAACTAAAGTTACCACAGCACCTCACTAAGATAGAATAGAATACAGCCTGGAACTAAAGTTACCACTCCACAGCACCTCACTAAGATAGAATAGAATACATTCTGGAACTAAAGTTACCACTCCACAGCACCTCACTAAGATAGAATAGAATACATTCTGGAACTAAAGTTACCACTCCACAGAACCTCACTAAGATATAATAGAATACAGCCTGGAACTAAAGTTACCACTCCACAGCACCTCACTAAGATAGAATAGAATACATTCTGGAACTAAAGTTACCAAACCACCTCACTAAGATAGAATATAATACAGTCTGGATCTAAAGTTACCACAGCAGCTCACTAAGATAGAATAGAATACAGTCTGGATCTAAAGTTACCACAGCACCCCACTAAGATATAACAGAATAAATTCTGGAACTAAAGTTACCACAGCACCTCACTAAGATAGAATGGAATACATTCTGGAACTAAAGTTACCACCACAGCACCCCACTAAGATATAATAGAATACAGCCTGGAACTAAAGTTACCACAGCACCTCACTAAGATAGAATAGAATACATTCTGGAACTAAAGTTACCACAGCACCTCACTAAGATAGAATAGAATACATTCTGGAACTAAAGTTACCACAGAACCTCACTAAGATAGAATAGAATACAGTCTGGAACTAAAGTTACCACAGCACCTCACTAAGATAGAATAGAATACATTCTGGAACTAAAGTTACCACAGCACCTCACTAAGATAGAATAGAATACAGTCTGGAACTAAAGTTACCACAGAACCTCACTAAGATATAATAGAATACAGCCTGGAACTAAAGTTACCACTCCACAGCACCTCACTAAGATATAATAGAATACATTCTGGAACTAAAGTTACCACTCCACAGCACCTCCCTAAGATAGAATAGAATACATTCTGGAACTAAAGTTACCACTCCACAGCACCTCACTAAGATAGAATAGAATACATTCTGGAACTAAAGTTACCACTCCACAGCACCTCACTAAGATAGAATAGAATACATTCTGGAACTAAAGTTACCACTCCACAGCACCTCACTAAGATAGAATAGAATACATTCTGGAACTAAAGTTACCACTCCACAGAACCTCACTAAGATATAATAGAATACAGCCTGGAACTAAAGTTACCACTCCACAGCACCTCACTAAGATAGAATAGAATACATTCTGGAACTAAAGTTACCAAACCACCTCACTAAGATAGAATATAATACAGTCTGGATCTAAAGTTACCACAGCAGCTCACTAAGATAGAATAGAATACAGTCTGGATCTAAAGTTACCACAGCACCCCACTAAGATATAACAGAATAAATTCTGGAACTAAAGTTACCACAGCACCTCACTAAGATAGAATGGAATACATTCTGGAACTAAAGTTACCACCACAGCACCCCACTAAGATATAATAGAATACAGCCTGGAACTAAAGTTACCACAGCACCTCACTAAGATAGAATAGAATACATTCTGGAACTAAAGTTACCACAGCACCTCACTAAGATAGAATAGAATACATTCTGGAACTAAAGTTACCACAGAACCTCACTAAGATATAATAGAATACAGCCTGGAACTAAAGTTACCACAGCACCTCACTAAGATAGAATAGAATACATTCTGGAACTAAAATTACCACAGCACCGCACTAAGATAGAATAGAATACAGTCTGGAACTAAAGTTACCACAGAACCTCACTAAGATAGAATAGAATACAGTCTGGAACTAAAGTTACCACAGAACCTCACTAAGATATAATAGAATACAGCCTGGAACTAAAGTTACCACTCCACAGCACCTCACTAAGATAGAATAGAATACAGCCTGGAACTAAAGTTACCAAACCAACTCACTAAGATAGAATAGAATACATTCTGGATCTAAAGTTACCACAGCACCGCGCTAAGATAGAATAGAATACAGTCTGGATCTAAAGTTACCACAGCAGCTCACTAAGATAGAATATAATACAGTCTGGATCTAAAGTTACCACAGCACCCCACTAAGATAGAATTGTGACGACCCTCCCACTCTTGTCTGCCGTATTCTCTCTTTGTTCTTGTTTCCTTATTAGGATGCCGGTGGGTGGAGTTGGAAGGGTCGTCAGCTACATGGGAAACACCTGGGCAAGGTGGGTCCCAGGATAAATAGACCTCTTCCACATTCATGGAAGAGACTCTCTCCATGCAGACACCGTTCTAGATTTTGTTGTGTTTCTTGGTGGCCTTTTGGTTGTTTGCTTTGGCATCTTTCAGCACCCTGCATTATCACATTCATGCATGCAAAACACTCACTTACACTACTGATTACTGATTACACACACCATTGTATATTGTACTTAGTTACTTATTTAATAAATATGTATTTTGTTACTCCTTATCTCCACGTTGGCTCCCTTTTGTTACGGGCTTTGAGCCGGTTCGTGACAGAATAGAATACAGTCTGGAACTGAAGTCACCACAACGCCTCACTAAGATGGAATAGAATACAGTCTGGAACTAAAGTTACCACAGCACCTCACAAAGATAGTTCCAGGCTGTATTATATTCTAAAGTTACCTTACCACAGCATCTCACTAAGATAGAATAGATGAGAAAGTACAGCTCCCCTGCACTGCAGACTGGAGAATCCCCAAGTGGGAGCTGTGACACTGCAATGGTCCTTGTCACTGGTCCTCAGTGTGGAAGAACCCTGAGCCTGGAGTGGTCTCCTGCTGGGCTGGCAGCAGACACTAAAGGGGTCCACATGCTTCCCAGCCGATACAATTTGGAAGAGTTTCTACATATATTATGATATTTTGAAGTTTTTGTTCGTTTTTGGACCTCGGTGAGGGGTTTTTCTGCTGTTTGGGCACCATTTTTTTTCTGGATGCAAGCCGAAGTCTACACCCCTCCGTCGCTGATTGGTCAACAGTAGGGATTCTTCAATGAGGTCTTTGTTGTCATTGTTGTCATTGTCACAACTCGTTTTCATTGAGAAATACTGCACCAAACATCTTTGTTAGATGTAATGTTGCGTGACAAAGATCTCCTCAGCTAAAACATCAGAATTAATTACATTTCTTGTTATCTTAGATTAATTCTGAAGTGTATACTGGCGACGGTGTCTCAAAAGGAACAAACAGTACTGTTTCTTTTTTTCTAGTTTTTCAAGCGAAGGTCTTTTTAAGGGAGTATGCGAGCACATTCATTTGGTTCGTGTAGCCAACTTTGGCTAGCCGCCAAACTTAAGCATGCTGATGCCTTAAGAGCACTGGGGTTGAGGTAGAGATAGAGGCTGGGGTTCTGGAAAGGGTACATGGGGGAATGGGATGGACTACTGGGGCTGGTGTGGAGGAACCCTGATTCAGGAGTGACCTCCAGCTGAATTTTGGGTACAGGGAGGGGCTGGGACACTACATGGGGCTCTGGCAAGGGAAGGCTAGAGGGCAATGGACCTCTCTCTCTGATGGCGCTGCATCAGACACCGATAGGGCTTAGGGAGAACTGCTGGAGTGGGCTTGAAAGGATGATTGATGCAGGCAAGGTGGACACCAAAGCAACTTTGAAGTGTGTGTGTGTGTGTGTGTGCATGTGTGTGTTTTTGAGAGAAAATGTGTGTGGATTGACCTAGCCGTAGGCATGTATAAAGTTGAGGGTGTAATTGGTCAACAGTGTTAGAGAGAGACCAAATATGTTACACGGAGCTTTATTCTGTTTGTTTGGGGACTGATTTTAAGCCTGGCTAGGATGCAAATCTAAAATCCAGAGTTATTTTCTCTTGTCAGACTATGCAAGATAATGCTGAAGGGTTTTAATTAATAGGTCCGAAGGAACCCATGACCCCCTCACACTCTGACAGCCGGCAATAATGATGTTGGCATGTCAAATATGCTTGTGAGGAAAATGCTATTCTGAGCAATCGCCTTCAACCCTATGAAAAACAAAATCACTCGCATGTGAAATTCCTGTAGTGGGGAGGGGGTAGCTGATCTGGGAAGAGGTACCCCAGCTCTTTCAGGCCGGTTAGGCAGCTGAAGTTATCCGGGATAGTGAGGGTGTGTGTGTATATGGGTGTGTATATGCACATCCACTAAGGTAGACTTGTGGGTTCATTGCTGTTGGACTGGTGTAGCAGGGTTTTGTTCTTGACTTGGTTTCAGGTTGTGGGTCCATTCAGAGGCGAGACCACCGGCTCCGGGATTTATTCCCGGCAAGTGAGCTAGAGTTAGCAGCAAGCGGAGCTGTGTTTGCCTGTATGAGGGGCTAGGGCTGGGGCTAGGGCTGGGGCTAGGGCTGGGGCTAGGGCTGGGGCTAGGGCTGGGGCTTCGCTGGAGGATTCAAGCTATATCCGAACAAGGGGGCAACACGCACCAACTGAGAGTCGAGTGCAGGGAAGCGGGACTGTACACTCTCTCATTATCAGAGTCTACAGGATGGAGGAAGAGAGATGGAGACAGAGATGGAGAGAGGGAGGTGGTACGAGGAAGATAAAGAGCAGTAGATTACGGAAAAGAAGGAAATATAGAAGGAAAGAGGGACTGAGAGAAAGAGAAATGGAGATATGAGGGACAGTGACAGTGTTAGGACAGGGAGGTTGTTGTTTTCTATGAACACAGAAGAGCCTCTGTCTCCAGCTGCAGCCTTCTAACCTCCAGTCCCTTGTCTGTCGCAGAGCCGCCCCCCAAAGGAGGTAGACTGGAACCTAGCTAAACCTCAATGAAGCACCTCTTTTTTAAGCCAGAATATTCTACTTGTCTCACTCTCCTTCACTCATTAGTGCAGGGAACTGTGATATGTCTCAAGGCAGTGGACAGTTTTAGAAACAGAAGTCATTTGTCAGAATATGATTTTGCAGGAGGCACCCGTTTTGATTTGTCACTTGGTTGGGTCCTTCATTCAGTAGATTTGCAGTTGAGGCGACTGCTAGACTTTTTAATAAGGTGACAGTTTTTTTATTTCCGGTGAGATAGTGACTATTTTTGTGTCTGTGTGTGTAGTTTTGAAACACAGTGAGGACCTGCAGCCTGTTCTCGTTCCTGGCCCTTCCTTCCTCAGTGTGTGTGTGTGTGTTCGTGGTTCTGTGTGTGTAATTCTCTCCTGGCCCCTTGCCTGCCTCTGTCTTCTGTCTCACTATAAGAAACACCAATGGGAGTGTCTGTGTGTTACTCATGGGAAAGAGTTGAGCTACACTTCATTCTCACAGACCAGGTGTCAAGACAAAGCGCAGCTGCATCAAATCTGCATCAAACCATCTTTAGTGTGAATGTGTGTGTGTCCGTGTGTGTCCGTGTGTGTGTAGTTTGCCTGGTCCAAAAGCCTGTCTTATCTCTGTTTCAGGGTTAGTGATGATGAATGAGAGGAGATCATGGTTGGTCTTCAGACTCTGTAGTGTTTCTTTAGCCTGCCTGGAGCGGGACCTTGAAGAGAACCAGCAGATAGATAGATACGCTTTTCACCTCTGTAATTGATGTTCTCTGTGCTTGCTCTCTCACCTCTGGAGCCACGCCACAATGGCACCCTATTCCCTACGTAGTGCACTACTTTTGACAAGGGCCCATGTAGGGAATAGAGTGCCATTTGGGACGCAAGCTGTAGCAGAGTTGAAGTGGAGCAGTGGTCCGTGTAACCGAACCAGACCTGGGGCTAATGGGCAAATGCGTCTGTCAAATGCTTTAATAATAGTCAGAAGTTTTAAGTTACGCTCTATTTATCTTGGAATTGGTCCTCTTGAGATTATTCCACTGTTGAAATGTTTCCGGTCCAACTAAATCAAGCACAGTTCAAGTATGAAAGTATTTGACCTGTGCTGTGACCTTCAGAATGATGTTATTAAGAATGCATCAAGCTTTTAGTCAACAAACGATCTCTCTGAGTGATTTTTCTAGTTGACCAAGTGCCACCCTTGAGTCAGGCCTTGTGTCAGTCTCACCCTTACTAGATTATTCAGCCTCTAAGGGCTCAGTCACAATAGGAGGTAATTAGAAGGCTCCTGTGGGATCCAGAGCTCTCAGCCTCTCTGATACTACTCTGGGTGTGTCCCAAATGGCACCTATTCCCTACACCCTCGCCCTAAGGGTCCTGGTCAAAAGTAGTGCACTACATAAGGAATAGGGTGCCATTTGGGACTCTATCTATCTCTTTGCTGCTGTGGGCTGCAGGGTAGAGCGTTGGACTAGTAACCGAAAGGTTGCAAGATCAAATCCCCAAGCTGACAAGGTAAAAATCTGTTGTTCTGACCCTGAACAAGGCAGTTAACACACTGTTCCTAGGCTGTCATTGAAAATAGGAATTTGTTCCTAACTGACATGCCTAGTTAAATTAAAAAGTGTTGTCAGTAGGCTGCTGTGTGGTGACTATTCAGTCCCAAAAATAGTGGTGCACCAAACTTGTTGTTAACTCCTAGTCCTACCTTCTGTTTCACATGATGTGTGTGTCCCGTTGAATAACACGTCCATAGAGGATCAGTAGCATGGTGTCTTTCCCACACAAGGCTCTCTTGTGAGTGTGTGACACCAGATTCTTTAGGATCAGTAGCTCATTAGTGTTGTGTTGGTCCTCATCGATCCAGACCGCTGCGAGAGCCACATTGCTGCTGCCCTCCGAGTCCCTCCAGACTACGACTGCTGACCACTGCTAAATGCTGCTGCCCTCCGAGTCCCTCCAGACTACGACTGCTGACCACTGCTAAATGCAGCTGCCCTCCAAGTCCCTCCAGACTACGACTGCTGACCACTGCTAAATGCAGCTGCCCTCCGAGTCCCTCCAGACTACGACTGCTGACCACTGCTAAATGCAGCTGCCCTCCAAGTCCCTCCAGACTACGACTGCTGACCACTGCTAAATGCTGCTTCCCCCCAGACTACTACTGCTGACCACTGCTAAATGCTGCTTCCCCCCAGACTACTACTGCTGACCACTGCTAAATGCTGCTGCCCTCCAGACTACTACTGCTGACCACTGCTAAATGCTGCTTCCCTCCAGACTACTACTGCTGACCACTGCTAACTGCTACTGCCCTCTGAGTCCCCCCAGACGACTACTGCTGACCACTGCTAAATGCTGCTGCCCTCCAGACTACTACTGCTGACCACTGCTAAATGCTGCTTCCCTCCAGACTACTACTGCTGACCACTGCTAACTGCTACTGCCCTCAGAGTCCCTCCAGACTACTACTGCTGACCACTGCTAAATTCTGCTGCCCTCCGAGTCCCTCCAGATGACTACTGCTGACCACTGCTAAATGCTGCTGCCCCGAGTCCCTCCAGACTACTACTGCTGACCACTGCTAAATGCTACTGCCCTCCGAGTCCCTCCAGACTACTACTGCTGACCACTGCTAAATGCTGCTGCCCTCCGAGTTCCTCCAGACTACCACTGCTAAATGCTGCTGCCCTCCGAGTCCCTCCAGACTACTACTGCTGACCACTGCTAAATGCTGCTGCCCTCCGAGTTCCTCCAGACTACCACTGCTAAATGCTGCTGCCCTCCGAGTCCCTCCAGACTACTACTGCTGACCACTGCTAAATGCTGCTGCCCTCCGAGTCCCTCCAGACTACTACTGCTGACCACTGCTAAATGATGCTGCCCTCCGAGTTCCTCCAGACTACCACTGCTAAATGCTGCTGCCCTCCGAGTCCCTCCAGACTACTACTGCTGACCACTGCTAAATGCTGCTGCCCTCCGTGTCCATCCAGACTACTACTGATGACCACTGCTAAATGCTGCTGCCCTCTGAGTTCCTCCAGACTACTACTGCTGACCACTGCTAAATGCTGCTGCCCTTAGAGTCCCTCCAGACTACTAGTGCTAAATGCTGCTGCCCTCCGAGTCCCCCCAGGCTACTACTGCTGACCACTGCTAAATGCTGCTTCCCTCCAGACTACTACTGCTGACCACTGCTTACTGCTACTGCCCTCCGAGTCCCTCCAGACTACTACTGCTGACCACTGCTAAATGCTGCTGCCCTCCGAGTCCCTCCAGATGACTACTGCTGACCACTGCTAAATGCTGCTGCCCCGAGTCCCTCCAGACTACTACTGCTGACCACTGCTAAATGCTACTGCCCTCCGAGTCCCTCCAGACTACTACTGCTGACCACTGCTAAATGCTGCTGCCCTCCGAGTTCCTCCAGACTACCACTGCTAAATGCTGCTGCCCTCCGAGTCCCTCCAGACTACTACTGCTGACCACTGCTAAATGCTGCTGCCCCCGTGTCCATCCAGACTACTACTGATGACCACTGCTAAATGCTGCTGCCCTCCGAGTTCCTCCAGACTACTACTGCTGACCACTGCTAAATGCTGCTGCCCTTAGAGTCCCTCCAGACTACTAGTGCTAAATGCTGCTGCCCTCCGAGTCCCCCAGGCTACTACTGCTGACCACTGCTAAATGCTGCTTCCCTCAGACTACTACTGCTGACCACTGCTTACTGCTACTGCCCTCCGAGTCCCTCCAGACTACTACTGCTGACCACTGCTAAATGCTGCTGCCCTCCGTGTCCCTCCAGACTAATCCTGCTAAAGGCTGCTGCCCCCGAGTCCCCCAGACTACTACTGCTGACCACTGCTAACTGCTACTGCCCTCTGAGTCCCTCCAGACGACTACTGCTGACCACTGCTAAATGCTGCTGCCCTCCGAGTTCCTCCAGACTACCACTGCTAAATGCTGCTGCCCTCCGAGTCCCTCAGACTACTACTGCTGACCACTGCTAAATGCTGCTGCCCTCCGTGTCCATCCAGACTACTACTGCTGACCACTGCTAAATGCTGCTGCCCTCCGAGTTCCTCCAGACTACTACTGCTGGCCACTGCTAAATGCTGCTGCCCTCAGAGTCCCTCCAGACTACTCGTGCTAAATGCTGCTGCCCTCCGAGTCCCCCAGGCTACTACTGCTGACCACTGATAAATGCTGCTTCCCTCCAGACTACTACTGCTGACCACTGCTTACTGCTACTGCCCTCCGAGTCCCTCCAGACTACTACTGCTGACCACTGCTAACTGCTACTGCCCTCCAAGTCCCTCCAGACTACTACTGCTGACCACTGCTAAATGCTGCTGCCCTCCGTGTCCCTCCAGACTAATCCTGCGAAATGCTGCTGCCCTCCGAGTCCCCCCAGACTACTACTGCTGACCACTGCTAACTGCTACTGCCCTCCGAGGCCCTCCAGACTACTACTGCTGACCACTGCTAAATGCTGCTGCCCTCCGTGTCCCTCCAGACTAATCCTGCTAAATGCTGCTGCCCTCCGAGTCCCCCCAGACTACTACTGCTGACCACTGCTAAATGCTGCTGCCCTCCGAGTCCCTCCAGACTACTACTGCTAAATGCTGCTGCCCTCCGTGTCCCTCCAGACTAATCCTGCTAAATGCTGCTGCCCTCCGAGTCCCCCAGACTACTACTGCTGACCACTGCTAACTGCTACTGCCCTCCGAGTCCCTCCAGACTACTACTGCTGACCACTGCTAAATGCTGCTTCCTCCAGACTACTACTGCTGACCACTGCTAACTGCTACTGCCCTCCGAGTCCCTCCAGAATACTACTGCTGACCACTGCTAAATGCTGCTTCCCTCTGAGTTCCTCCAGACTACTACTGCTGACCACTGCTAAATGCTGCTGCCCTCCGAGTCCCTCCAGACTAATCCTGCTAAATGCTGCTGCCCCCCGAGTCCCTCCAGACTACTACTGCTAAATGCTGCTGCCCTCCGAGTCCCCCCAGACTACTACTGCTGACCACTGCTAAATGCTGCTTCCCTCCAGACTACTACTGCTGACCACTGCTAACTGCTACTGCCCTCCGAGTCCCTCCAGACTACTACTGCTGACCACTGCTAAATGCTGCTGCCCTCCGAGTTCCTCCAGACTACTACTGCTGACCACTGCTAAATGCTGCTGCCCTCCGAGTTCCTCCAGACTACTACTGCTGACCACTGCTAACTGCTACTGCCCTCCAAGTCCCTCCAGACTACTACTGCTGACCACTGCTAAATGCTGCTGCCCTCCGAGTTCCTCCAGACTACTACTGCTGACCACTGCTAAATGCTGCTGCCCTCCGAGTTCCTCCAGACTACTACTGCTGACCACTGCTAAATGCTGCTGCCCTCCGAGTTCCTCCAGACTACTACTGCTGACCACTGCTAAATGCTGCTGCCCTCCGAGTCCCCCAGGCTACTACTGCTGACCACTGCTAAATGCTGCTTCCCTCCAGACTACTACTGCTGACCACTGCTTACTGCTACTGCCCTCCGAGTCCCTCCAGACTACTACTGCTGACCACTGCTAAATGCTGCTGCCCTCCGAGTCCCTCCAGATGACTACTGCTGACCACTGCTAAATGCTGCTGCCCCGAGTCCCTCCAGACTACTACTGCTGACCACTGCTAAATGCTACTGCCCTCCGAGTCCCTCCAGACTACTACTGCTGACCACTGCTAAATGCTGCTGCCCTCCGAGTTCCTCCAGACTACCACTGCTAAATGCTGCTGCCCTCCGAGTCCCTCCAGACTACTACTGCTGACCACTGCTAAATGCTGCTGCCCCCCGTGTCCATCCAGACTACTACTGATGACCACTGCTAAATGCTGCTGCCCTCCGAGTTCCTCCAGACTACTACTGCTGACCACTGCTAAATGCTGCTGCCCTTAGAGTCCCTCCAGACTACTAGTGCTAAATGCTGCTGCCCTCCGAGTCCCCCCAGGCTACTACTGCTGACCACTGCTAAATGCTGCTTCCCTCCAGACTACTACTGCTGACCACTGCTTACTGCTACTGCCCTCCGAGTCCCTCCAGACTACTACTGCTGACCACTGCTAAATGCTGCTGCCCTCCGTGTCCCTCCAGACTAATCCTGCTAAATGCTGCTGCCCTCCGAGTCCCCCCAGACTACTACTGCTGACCACTGCTAACTGCTACTGCCCTCTGAGTCCCTCCAGACGACTACTGCTGACCACTGCTAAATGCTGCTGCCCTCCGAGTTCCTCCAGACTACCACTGCTAAATGCTGCTGCCCTCCGAGTCCCTCCAGACTACTACTGCTGACCACTGCTAAATGCTGCTGCCCTCCGTGTCCATCCAGACTACTACTGCTGACCACTGCTAAATGCTGCTGCCCTCCGAGTTCCTCCAGACTACTACTGCTGACCACTGCTAAATGCTGCTGCCCTTAGAGTCCCTCCAGACTACTAGTGCTAAATGCTGCTGCCCTCCGAGTCCCCCCAGGCTACTACTGCTGACCACTGCTAAATGCTGCTTCCCTCCAGACTACTACTGCTGACCACTGCTTACTGCTACTGCCCTCCGAGTCCCTCCAGACTACTACTGCTGACCACTGCTAAATGCTGCTGCCCTCCGTGTCCCTCCAGACTAATCCTGCTAAATGCTGCTGCCCTCCGAGTCCCCCAGACTACTACTGACCACTGCTAACTGCTACTGCCCTCTGACCAGACTACTGCTGACCACTGCTAAATGCTGCCCTCCGAGTTCCTCCAGACTACCACTGCTAAATGCTGCTGCCCTCCGAGTCCCTCCAGACTACTACTGCTGACCACTGCTAAATGCTGCTGCCCTCCGTGTCCATCCAGACTACTACTGCTGACCACTGCTAAATGCTGCTGCCCTCCGAGTTCCTCCAGACTACTACTGCTGGCCACTGCTAAATGCTGCTGCCCTCAGAGTCCCTCCAGACTACTCGTGCTAAATGCTGCTGCCCTCCGAGTCCCCCCAGGCTACTACTGCTGACCACTGATAAATGCTGCTTCCCTCCAGACTACTACTGCTGACCACTGCTTACTGCTACTGCCCTCCGAGTCCCTCCAGACTACTACTGCTGACCACTGCTAACTGCTACTGCCCTCCAAGTCCCTCCAGACTACTACTGCTGACCACTGCTAAATGCTGCTGCCCTCCGTGTCCCTCCAGACTAATCCTGCGAAATGCTGCTGCCCTCCGAGTCCCCCCAGACTACTACTGCTGACCACTGCTAACTGCTACTGCCCTCCGAGGCCCTCCAGACTACTACTGCTGACCACTGCTAAATGCTGCTGCCCTCCGTGTCCCTCCAGACTAATCCTGCTAAATGCTGCTGCCCTCCGAGTCCCCCCAGACTACTACTGCTGACCACTGCTAAATGCTGCTGCCCTCCGAGTCCCTCCAGACTACTACTGCTAAATGCTGCTGCCCTCCGTGTCCCTCCAGACTAATCCTGCTAAATGCTGCTGCCCTCCGAGTCCCCCCAGACTACTACTGCTGACCACTGCTAACTGCTACTGCCCTCCGAGTCCCTCCAGACTACTACTGCTGACCACTGCTAAATGCTGCTTCCCTCCAGACTACTACTGCTGACCACTGCTAACTGCTACTGCCCTCCGAGTCCCTCCAGAATACTACTGCTGACCACTGCTAAATGCTGCTTCCCTCTGAGTTCCTCCAGACTACTACTGCTGACCACTGCTAAATGCTGCTGCCCTCCGAGTCCCTCCAGACTAATCCTGCTAAATGCTGCTGCCCCCCGAGTCCCTCCAGACTACTACTGCTAAATGCTGCTGCCCTCCGAGTCCCCCCAGACTACTACTGCTGACCACTGCTAAATGCTGCTTCCTCCAGACTACTACTGCTGACCACTGCTAACTGCTACTGCCCTCCGAGTCCCTCCAGACTACTACTGCTGACCACTGCTAAATGCTGCTGCCCTCCGAGTTCCTCCAGACTACTACTGCTGACCACTGCTAAATGCTGCTGCCCTCCGAGTTCCTCCAGACTACTACTGCTGACCACTGCTAACTGCTACTGCCCTCCAAGTCCCTCCAGACTACTACTGCTGACCACTGCTAAATGCTGCTGCCCTCCGAGTTCCTCCAGACTACTACTGCTGACCACTGCTAAATGCTGCTGCCCTCCGAGTTCCTCCAGACTACTACTGCTGACCACTGCTAAATGCTGCTGCCCTCCGAGTTCCTCCAGACTACTACTGCTGACCACTGCTAAATGCTGCTGCCCTCCGAGTTCCTCCAGACTACCACTGCTAAATGCTGCTGCCCTCCGAGTCCCTCCAGACTACTACTGCTGACTACTGCTAAATGCTGCTGCCCTCCGAGTTCCTCCAGACTACTACTGCTAAATGCTGCTGCCCTCCGAGTCCCTCCAGACTACTACTGCTAAATGCTGCTGCCCTCCGAGTCCCCCCAGACTACAACTGCTAAATGCTGCTGCCCTCCGAGTTCCTCCAGACTACTACTGCTAAATGCTGCTGCCCTCCGAGTCCCTCCAGACTACTACTGCTAATTGCTGCTGCCCTCCGAGTCCCCCCAGACTACTACTGCTGACCACTGCTAAATGCTGCTTCCCTCCAGAATACTACTGCTGACCACTGCTAACTGCTACTGCCCTCCGAGTCCCTCCAGACTTCTACTGCTGACCACTGCTAACTGCTACTGCCCTCCGAGTCCCCCAGACTACTACTGCTGACCACTGCTAAATGCTGCTGCCCTCCGAGTCCCTCCAGACTACTACTGCTGACCACTGCTAAATGCTGCTGCCCTCCGAGTCCCTCCAGACTTCTACTGCTGACCACTGCTAAATGCTGCTGCCCTCCGAGTCCCCCCAGACTACTACTGCTGACCACTGCTAAATGCTGCTGCCCTCCAGACTACTACTGCTGACCACTGCTAAATGCTGCTTCCCTCCAGACTACTACTGCTGACCACTGCTAACTGCTACTGCCCTCTGAGTCCCTCCAGACTGCTACTGTTGACCACTGCTAAATGCTACTGCCCTCTCTCTAGCCCCTCGGGACTACTACTTAACTCTTTTTCCTCTCAACCACACAGGCCAGGGGGAAGGAGGGATGGAGTGAAGGAGGGGATGAGGGACGGATGAAAGGATTCTTGGGCTACGTTCAGAGGAGTTTAGCCTGAGAGAACTGAAGCAAACTTTGTCTCAAGAGTAGGGCCAAGCTATAGAGGAGAACAGGCAGACAGAGACAGACAGACCCTCCTCCAAAACCCCCACTGCACCCCTCTTAGCCTGGCTGACCTGATGCCACCACTGCTGCCGCTGGTGGGGAGAACAGAACAGAACAGCTGACGTGACAGAGCAGCCATCAGAGGAGCTGTCAGCCAGGCTCTTATGGCCGACTCTCTCCTCTGATGCTCAGCCACACTGACAGGGTAAAACATGTCAAACAAACACTCACTAATACCCCCTGTCCCTGTCTGTCTGTCTGTCTGTCTGTCTGTCTGTCAGTCCGTCCGTCCGTCCGTCCGTCCGTCCCTCCCTCCCTCCCTCCCTCCCTCCCTCCCTCCCTCCCTCCCTCCCTCCCTCCCTCCCTCCCTCCCCTCCCTCCCTCCCTCCCTCCCCCCTCTCTCCCTCCCTCCCTCCCTTTCTGTCTCTCTGTTTGTCCCTCTCCTGACTGAGAGGGAAAAACAACCCCTCAACGACAAATAACAACTCTTTCTCTCTGAGTCATACTAGTATCAATGTAAAGTCCCCACCCTGAAGAGCGTGCATGTGTGCGTTCGTGAGTGTGAACAGTAACAGTCCTCACTATAGAAATTCAGCCTTTCGTGTTAATGTTCCAGTTATCATTCAGACCTGAGGGAGGAGACATTAAAGCCAAACGATCTTGTTGTAGCATCCTGTGCATGACTCCTCTCCCTAATGCTGCCCCTTTCTTACACACACACACACACACACACACACACACACACACACACACACACACACACACACACACACCCCTCACAGGTTTGGCAGCAGAGTTACCCCGTCTTTATTTACATGGTTTGGGGCGAAGGGGATTACGAGCATGTCCACAGGCCCTGATCGTACCCCATGCATGACTGGCATTCATGTGCTTGGCAGCTAAACAGCAGGGGAGATGCAGGGAGGAAAGTTGTGTGTTTGTGTGTGTGCGCATCACGTTCCCTCCATTCTCAATCAGCGCTGGATAATCTAGGATTACTGGTGCTGCCTCCTTTCATCCTCTCATGGTGGCTGGTGTCTTTGTCTTTCAATGCTAATAGACACAGCCGTAGATACGACCAACTGTGTGTGTGTGTGTGTGTGTGTGTGTCAGAGAGAGAGAGAGAGAGAGAGAGAGAGAGAGAGAGAGAGAGAGAGAGAGAGAGAGAGAGAGAGAGAGAGAGAGAGAGAGAGAGAGAGAGAGAGAGAGAGAGAGAGAGAGAGAGAGAGAGAGAGAGAGAGAGAGAGAGAGAGAGAGAGAGAGAGAGAGAGAGAGAGAGAGAGAGAGAGAGAGAGAGAGAGAGAGAGAGAGAGAGAGAGAGAGAGAGAGGTGAGCACTGAATGTAAAGCCTGGAGATCCTAGAGGAGATGGGACATAGAACTAGATTCCAGTTATTTGACATTATCTGCAGTGCTTTGGTACGAGCTGAGTGTTGTAATACAATTATATAAGTCTGGTGTTGAAGAATGAATGGCTAGAAATGTATAAAAGTTGACTGATGTTTCTCCTGCCTAGGGTTGTGGTGGTCACAAAATTTTGTCAGCCGGTGATTGTCAAGCAAATAACTGTCTGTTTCACGGTAATTGACCATTAATTAAAAAACACATTTAGCGTCTTCTGGCTTCCACACAGCCTACAAGCCACTGATGCAGACCTTTGGAACATCTACATTTTAAAAGTGTAATAAATCCATGTATTATAGCCTATACCTTCACAATAAATCCATGTAATATAGCCAGCCTACACCTATACCTTCACAATAAATCCATGTATTATAGCCTATACCTACACCTATACCTTCACAATAAATCCATGTATTATAGCCTATACCTTCACAATAAATCCATGTATTATAGCCTATACCTTCACAATAAATCCATGTATTATAGCCTATACCTTCACAATAAATCCATGTAATATAGCCTATACCTTCACAATATATCCATTACTTATTTTAGACAGGTCAGAAGAAACATGATATGAAGCAAAAGCAGTCTATTTCAGAAGAAAATATCAGCATACTCTGAGTTGTCCTTATGTTAGGTCCTGATTTGGCTATGCCAAATGGCTGTGTGCTACACCAGTTCATTTAGCAGACGAGAATTGCTAAGAATTCCGTGGCATTATTTTAAATTATTTTATAGTATGAGGAATACAATTGAACAAAACTGAATAAAATAGAAAGGATATTTTCTCCAAATGATTTGAGGGAGTGCGGACATGCGGCTATTCTGTGCCGAGCGGTTAACAACGAAGTAGGTACTCCTATATGCTTAATTTAGAGTTAATAATGTACCTTTAGTTGTTCTACAAACATTGGGCTATATGTTTAGATTTTTAATACATTGTAAGGCTGCATGATGCGACTAATGATGATTTCAAAAAAGTAACTTGAAAGGCATGAGCTCTGCTTTGTTTTTTTGCGCAGGCTGTTCACACTTCATCAGTCTCTTATTCACAATTCGAGAAGCATCTGATAATGCTTTGAATTTCCCGGCGGCCGTAAAGCACCCTAATAAAATCCATTCCTTTTGCAGCCCTTCTCCCTGAGTGCTGCCTGTTCTGAAACACTTCTCACTCACACGGCTCTCCATCACGTGATCGGGTCTTTCTCACAGGCTACAAGTGAAGACAGGCACATCATGGGACACAACTGCACGGGTCCTTATCCAATTCTGAGGTGCATATTGAATATATTAAAAGAACTGTCCACATTTAGTTTTCGTCAGCCAACAAGATGAGTAGGCCTAACGAACAGCAAAAGCACTAGCCTATGTCAATCTACTATCCCCTATAGTACAAAAGTTGACCTATTCTGTGCAATAAATAAATATTCCAAACATATTTTGGGACAGTTGGTGGATACAATAGATCCCAAATTGAATACAACCATTGTCATGCATAGTCCCCCTCCGGTGCTCGAGATCGCCAGTCTGCTGATTTATTATGCACCCCTGTCACCATCGTTACGCGCACCAGCATCTCATCAGACTCACCTGGACTCCATCACCTTCCTGATTACCTCCCCTATTGTAATGGTTTTCTTCATCTGAACGAGAGGCGGACCAAAGCGCAGCGTGGTTGTTTTGATTCATGCTTTAATAAATCACTACACATGAACAAACTAACAAAAACAAGAAATGTGAAAACTCAAAACAGTCCTATCTGGTGCACACACAGAGACAGGAACAATCACCCACAAACACACAGTGAAACCCAGGCTACCCAAGTATGATTCTCAATCAGAGACAACTAATGACACCTGCCTCTGATTGAGAACCATACTAGGCCGAAACATAGAAATTCCCAAAACCTAGAAAAACAAACATAGACTGCCCACCCAACTCACGCCCTGACCATACTAACTAAATACAAAACACAGGAAATAAAGGTCAGAATGTGACAGCACCCACCCCCAAAGGTGCGGACTCCGGCCGCAAAACCTTGACCTATAGGGGAGGGTCTGGGTGGGCGTCTGTCCGCGGTGGCGGTTCTGGCGCGGGACGCGGACCCCACTTCACCATTGTCTTAGTCCGCTTTATTGTCCGCCTCCGTGGCTTTCTCACCATGGCAACCCTCTCAATGACCCCACTGGACAGAGGGGCAGCTCGGGACAGAGGGGCAGAAGCTCTGGACAGAGGGGCAGGGGCTCTGGCGCCTCTGGGCTGAGGGGCTCTGGCGCCTCTGGGCTGAGGGGCTCTGGGCTGAGGGGCTCTGGCGCCTCTGGGCTGAGGGGCTCTGGCGCCTCTGGGCTGAGGGGCTCTGGCGCCTCTGGGCTGAGGGGCTCCAGGCAGCGGCGCCGGACAGGCGGGACGCTCCGGCAGCGGCGCGCCGGACAGGCGGGAGGCTCAGGCAGCGGCGCCGGACAGGCGGGACGCGCAGCCGGCAGCGGCGCCGGACAGGCGGGACGCTCCGGCAGTGGCGCCGGACAGGCGGGACGCCCGGGCAGGGAGGAGACAGAGAGACAGCCTGGTGCGTGGAGCTGCCAGGAGGCGGGCGCCGGACAGGCGGGACGCCCGGCAGCGGCGCCGGACAGGCGGGAGGCTCCGGCAGTGGCGCCGGACAGGCGGGACGCTCCGGCAGCGGCGCGGACAGGCGGGAGGCAGGCGGGCCGGACAGGCGGGAGGCTCCGCAGGCGGCGCCCGGGCGCAGGACAGGCGGGACGCTCCGGCAGCGGCACCGGACAGGCGGGAGCACCTGCAGGGAGGAGACAGAGAGACAGCCTGGTGCGTGGAGCTGCCACAGGAGGCAGCGGCGCCGGACAGGCGGGACGCTCCGGCGGCGCCGGACAGGCGGGAGGCCCGGAGTGGCGCCGGACAGGCGGGACGCTCCGGCAGCGGCGCCGGACAGGCGGGACGCTCCGGCAGCGGCGCCGGACAGGCGGGAGCACCTGCAGGGAGGAGACTGAGAGACAGCCTGGTGCGTGGGGCTGCCACAGGAACCACCAGGCTGGGGAGACCTTCAGGAGGCTTGGTGTTAGGAGGAGCCTGAAAGACCGGGCTGTGGGGAGCACTGGAGCTCTGGTGCGCAACCTGGCACCACTTCCCCAGGCTGGACAACTACTCTAGCCCGACCTCCAGAGTGCAGGCACAGGTTGAACCGGGCTGTGGGTAAGCACGGGAGATCTAGTGCTTACTACACGCACCTCTCCCCTAGGCTCCACTCCCACAGTTGCCCGGCACGAGCGGAGCGCAGGCAGAGGACGCACTGCACCCTCCCAGCGCCCCGGAGACACAGCACGCAGAGCCGGCGCAGGATAACCTGGACCAAGACTGCATACCGGCGACCAGACCCTCTGAGCAGGCACCATACGCCCTGGCTCAATGCCCACACTCGCATGGCACTCTCGGGGGGCTGCCCTATAGCGCACCGGGCTATGGACACGCACTGGCGACACCGTGCGCTTAACCGCATAACACGGTGCCTGACCAGTAATGCGCTGCTTATCATGAACACGAGGAGTGAGCTCAGGTCTGCTACCTGGCTTAGTACCACACCTCGTGTGCCCCCCCCAAAAAATTTTTTGGGGCTGCCTCTCGTACCTGTCGCACTGCCGTGCTGGCTCCTCATATTGCCGCCGCTCAGCTTTCGCTGCCTCCAGCTCTGCTTTGGGGCTGCGATTTTCCCCAGCCCGTGCCCAGGGTCCCTCTCCGTTCAGTATCTCCTCCCATGTCCAGGAGTCCTGTGATGGTGGCCTCTGTTGTTGCTGCTGCTGCTGCTGTCGTCGCTGTCTTTTACCACGCCGCTTGGTCCGATTTTGGTGGGTGATTCTGTAATGGTTTTCTTCATCTGAACGAGAGGCGGACCAAAGCGCAGCGTGGTTGTTTTGATTCATGCTTTAATAAATCACTACACATGAACAAACTAACAAAAACAAGAAATGTGAAAACTCAAAACAGTCCTATCTGGTGCACACACAGAGACAGGAACAATCACCCACAAACACACAGTGAAACCCAGGCTACCTAAGTATGATTCTCAATCAGAGACAACTAATGACACCTGCCTCTGATTGAGAACCATACTAGGCCGAAACATAGAAATTCCCAAAACCTAGAAAAACAAACATAGACTGCCCACCCAACTCACGCCCTGACCATACTAACTAAATACAAAACACAGGAAATAAAGGTCAGAACGTGACACCTATATCTGTCACCCCTTATGGTTCTTTCCCTAGGTGTTATTGTTTCTGCTCCAGTGTTCATCACTGTACGCTACCCATGTTTCTTGTTTTGTTCTATGTTCGTTTATTTATTAAATACACTCACTGAACTTGCTTCCCGACTCCCAGCGTACACGTTACAACCCCTAGCACCCCCCACAATTTTTTAAAAACGATTTGAGGCTAACGCAACAGATCAGAATGTTTAGCTTAAAATGTTGATAAACTATGAGGCTATTTCTTCACATTATAAGCGTAGCAATGCACACGTGGCAGTAGATTATAAGATGTTCCATTAGTGGGAAAACACCATTATCAAAAGTGACCGCAAATGCAGTTATGCATGCAATGCTTTTATTATAAGGGTGCATGTTTATAGTGAAAATTATCTTCCCCAAACTTGAAACTCGTGCTGCTTATGTATGCCAGTTGGGCTCTACACCCCTTGTAAAGCGAATTAATGTGCTTAATTTTAAGAAGTCATTTGGTCACATTAGTTGTGATTACCAACCTTATCAAAACATACAGGCATACGGGCTAGGCTACATGAGGTGTGCGACTATGATAAGAAGAAAAAAGGCATTATTTCTTGCCTTAAGCTGGGCATCGTTCACAAGTGATAATATATCATTCACAAGTGATAGGCTAATATTGTAACCCATCAGACTATTCTTGATTTAATCTTGTCTTTACATATACTAAATAATATATGTGTGAAATCCGTTTTGATTTAGAATGGACCGTTGTCATGCATCTGTTTTAAAACAGGGACAGCTGAAAACAATACATGTCATTTCTGCATTTAAATAGTGAATGGAGGATGCTTTTCCTGTAGTTCATTTTAATGCCAACCAGGTAGGCTATACTCCTGTTGTAATGATAAGCAATGTGCTTAATATTTGCTTAATATTAGGAAAGTTGAGAAATAAATACAGTAGGCCTAGCCTATAGAAATCTAATGGGATCCTCCTCTTTTTAATAGCGGCCATCACTCTGTTTTCTCGTGCAATTACATAGCCTATAGAAATGTTGTGCATCATGAACTCATGGGCTCTCATGAAGTGTTAGATTAGATTTTTGATTTCATTTTCCTTGATGCCAGAGTGATTAGAGGGACAATAGAGTGCTGAGTACCTGGCCGTTAGCAAGTTTGGTAGGCTACTAATGACTATCAGCAGCATCAGAGCTTGAAGAGACCTAATTACCATGACTAAACGGTCACGTTAAATTTGACTGCCTTCATGACATGTGACCACCGGTGTGATGGTAATACGGTCGCCGCAACAGCCCTACTCCTGCCTTTCATGTTGTTCTGAATATTATTTATTTTTCTCAAAGGGTAAGGACTCAGTATCACTATAACTGTGTGGAATGCCTTAAATCAGCAGTGTCAAACTCATTCCATGGAGGCCAGAGTGTCTGCTGGTTTTTGCTTTTGCTTTACAATTAAGACCTAGACAACCAGATGAGGGGAGTTCCTTATTAATTATTGTTCTTAATTCATCAATCAAGTACAAGGAAGGAGCGAAAACCCGCAGACACTCGGCCCTCCATGGAATGAGATTGATCCTTACAAAATAAATGACCAGCCCTGTATGCATCGGTTCCACTTTGAACCTAAACAGCAAAAAATAACCCACTTTTATCGTTATTCAGAGAAAAAGATATGAAACCACGTAGCAGTCATTATTGAACTTAAATGTGGCAAATAAATACAGTAATTATCTTTCCTCTGTGTGCAGCGTGCTATGGAGCGATGACAATAGGGGATTAACAGGGTTTCTAATTCTCTTCCCAAATCCACTTTAGCCAGGCTAGTGAGTCTGCAGCTGAGCTGGGGTTTATAGCTAGTGAGTCTGACTTGGGGCTCAACTAGGTTTATATCCCTCTCACACCACTGAGCTACTTCTGGCTAAAAGGAAGAGCGGGAGGGAGGGTGAGGGAAGGTGAGAGGGGATGGAAGGGAGGGCGGTTGAGAGTGGAGAGAAGGGGGAGGGCGAGAGACAAGGGGGGTGAGGAAAGGGGGAGGGCAAGAGAGAAGGGGGTGAGGGAGGAAGGAAGGGCGAGAGAGAAGGGGGGGGTGAGGGAGGGCAGAAGGGAGTGCAGAAGGGAAGGGGGGGCGAGGGAGAGAGGAAGAAAGGGGCGGAAGGGAGAGGAGGGAAGGGGGCGGGACAGGAGAGGAGGAAAGGGGACGAGAGAGTGAGAGCGGAGGGAAGGGGGCGGGAGAGGAGAGGAGAGGAGGGAAGGGGGCAGGCTGGCAGGCGAGGAGGGAAGGGGGCTGACGGGCGGGAGAAGAGAGGAGGGAAGGGATCAGGCGAGCAAGAGAGGAGGGAAGGGGGCGGGAGAGGAGAGAAGGGGGCGGGAGAGGAGAGGAGGGAAGGGGTCAGGCGGGCAAGAGAGGAGGGAAGGGGGAAGGCAGGCGGCCAGGAGAGGAGAGGAGGGAAGGTGGCAGGTGGCTGGAGAGGAGGGAAGGGGGCAGGCGGGCGGGAGAGGAGAGAAGGGACCGGTCGGGAGAGGAGAGGAGGGAAGGGGGCGGGAGAGGAGAGGAGGGAAGGGACCGGTCGGGAGAAGAGAGGAGGGAAGGGGGCGGGAGAGGAGAGGAGAGGAGGGAAGGGGGCGGGAGGGAGAGGAGAGGGAGGGAAGGGGGCAGGAGGGGAGAGGAGGGAAGGGGGCAGGAGGGGAGAGGAGGGAAGGGGGCAGGCGGAAGAGGGGGAGGGAGGGTGAGAGAGCAGGGAAGGGGAGGGAGGGCAAGAGAGGAGGGAAGGGGTAGGGAGGGCGAGAGAGATGGGAAGGGGGAGGGAGGGCGAGAGAGGTGGGAAGGGGGCAGGCGGGCGTGAGAGGAGGGGGGTGGGGAGAGGAGAGGAGGGAAGGGGGCAGGCGGGCGGGAGAGGAGGGAGGGAAGGGAGAGTAGGGAAGGGGACGGGAGAGGAGAGGAGGGTAGGGGGCAGGTGGGTGGGAGAGGAGGGAAGGGGGCGGCTGGGGAGAGGAGAGGGGGAAGGGGGCAGGCGGGAGAGTAGGGAAGGGGGCGAGCGGGAGAGGACAGTAGGGAAGGGGGCGGGAGAGGAGAGGAGGGAAGGGGGCGAGCGGGAGAGGAGAGTAGGGAAGGGGGCGGGAGAGGAGAGGAGGGAAGGGGGCGGGAGGGAGAGAGGAGGGAAGGGGGAAGGAGGATGAGGTGGGAGAGGAAGAATGGATGGGGAGAGACAGAGAGAAGGGGATCATGACCCTGCCTGCTTTCTCCTCTGCAGTACTGACAGGTGGAAACCTGATGTACCAGGGTCATAATGTCTCTCCCCTAACACCCACACTATAGGACCCGTTCACCTATAGGTTGAGGACAGAGACTATAGGAACACTTTTCCTGCCAGCCAGGTAGAATACATCTACCTTCTTATCCCCCCTCCCTTCTTCTACTACCTTCTGAACCCTGAGAGTAGGGGCCAGATGGAGCGTTTAGCGACTATCTAATTAGTCCTCAGGCTTTGACACTCCCTCACTGTCTCATGTGTTTTTCCTCCCTCTCCATAGACCTCACGATCAGTTAGCTTCAGATTGGGCAAAGGTGCACATAACTCAGTGTCCTATGTATGTAACAGATGTTGATCGTACTCTCCTTGCGTTGTGTTTTGTCCAAATAAATCACCCCAGCCAGTGGTCCCAGTTGAGCATTATTTATTATCTGCTGTTGTTACATAGGAAACAGCACGTTACTTGTGCAGGGCTTGATGATGTTGATGGCTGTCGATGGTATAATCTGTAGCATGAAAACAACTGTGTTAGCAGTGGGCTTATGTGACCAGCATGCTAGCTAACACACTTAAATACAGCAATCATATACCAAAGCACATCCCAGAAAGCCCCTCAATCCCTAACAGGTACCAAATACCCACACATGTATAAATCAGCAATGTACAGCAAACTTGTACGTACACATTGTGAAATATAACATAGAAAACAGTATTCAGAACGTGACCTACCACTTGCATCACATTTTCATTTGGATGAGACCTGACGTTTGTGATCTCCCCCTATCTGCAAGCGGGGCCAATCACAACATCATCGGAAGTGTCATCTGAATTGAACCAACCAAGAAGAATGCTTGAACATTAAATACACCTTTCTTTAGAGGCAAGTGGAAACATAACCAACCCTGTTACATGTAGACTTTGTATCCATGACCATGACATACATTGGGGTCAGAAATGATTGACACTTGACCAAGATGAGCAAAAATGACTGTATAAAATAAATAATTTAAATACTTCTCTGTATTGAATGCTTAAAAAACTTGGCAAATTATATTATTTTATACTAAGACAATTGCTCAAAGAAAGAGATTTTATTTAACAAGTACAAAAAAAAAAGTCTCAGATTGACGCTGTTTTCAATACCACACCTTGCCATGATAACTGCACTGAGCCTTTTTCTCAAATGTTTTATGAGTTGGAGAACACATTGGGAGGGATCTTAGACCATTCCTCCATACAGAATCTTTCCAGATCCTTGATATCCTTTGTCTGCGGTTAATGACTGCTCTCTTCAATTCAAACCACATGTTTTCAAAGGGTTTGAAGTCCAACATTATTGACACCCTTGATAAAGATGAGCAGTTAGTGTAAAATAATATAACTTCCCAATGTTTTGCTCATCTTTAGGGTATCGATCAGGGTATTGATCATTTTGGACCCCACTGTTACTCATCTTGAGAGATTGAGGTGTGTGTGTGTCAGGGTTCCCTCCGTAAGTAATGTGCTAGCCTGCAGGCTACCCCTGTGTTGCTCATCGGCGCTTCGATACACACACGCACGCACACACACACACACACACACACACACACACACACACACACACACACACACACACACACACACACACACACACACACACACACACACACACACACACACACACACACACACACACACACACACACACACACACACACACACACACACAGACAGAAGGACAGACAGACAGACAGACAGACAGACAGACAGACACACACTGCTCTGTCACCACCATACTTAAGACCGTCTGTCTATGCTCAGCCTTTCAGCCATTTGCCTATACGCGTGTGCATATGTGTATGTGTGTTTGTGTACAGTTGTATGTGACTGTGATCCTAACACAAGGTGAGTGTGTTAGCCAGAACACCCTAGTTATGTGTCTTTTCCTCTGAGGGTGGTGGGAACATCTCTGGCTCTCAACCTCCCGGAAAGCTTCAACCAGGGAAACAGACCCAGAAATAATGATGCTGTACGGCCATGGACATTCTGAGACTCGGCTAGGCTGGCGGCTTTTCTTCTCTTCATCATTATGTCGCCTGCCGCCTCTTGGCTGTGTGTGTGTGTGTGTGTGTCCCAGAGGAGCGCCATTAGTTGGATACGATCATGTCAAGTGTCTTTCTTCAAGAGACAAACATGTTTTAATCTGACAGCCAGCAGCATGTACTGTATATCTACATTTCAAAACATCACATAGCTAGTCGTGTGAAAACACTGGGGTATCATTACAGCACTCAGAACATGTCCTCGCGATGTCCTCTCTATGTCCTTTCTCCTCTGTCTCCCTCTCTCTCTCGCCTTCTCTCTTTCGCCTGATCTCTCTCTCTCTTTCTCCTTCTCTCTCTCCTTCTCCTTCTTAGAGAGATGGTGAGGAGGTATTCTATCTCATAGACAAATTTCTGCCAAGGTCCCAGGGGTTGTGTTGGTTGTTGTAGGCAAAGATAGACCCATATGGAGGAGTAAGTTCACCTTTACCCACCCACCAAAGAAAGATACTGATGAAAAAGTACAGTTGGCTCATTTCATGCTCTCAAATCTATAGACTACTTTATTGCAGAAAGAAAGTTCAAACACACACAATCCATACACAGACATTCCAACCCCCATCACCCCAACACAACAGATGTCACAAAGTAGATTACAGTAACCTTACAGTATTTCAGTTATGACCCTCACGTGACATAATAATATATGTCACAATATCAACTATAAGCATTTAATGAGTGTATAAGACGCACATCTTTTTATGACGCATGGAATGGTTGATGCTTTATACTGTTTCTTTACAGTAATGGAATTAATAGAGAAAAACAAATAAAAGGTATCACCAAAATGACTTTTAAATGTATTGTTTTAATCTGTACCCAAAAATCGTTCAATCAATAAAACAACTCAAAAAAGTAAGTGCATGGTGCATTAGCGGTAAAAGAGTAAGACAGCTGACTCAAGCATCTGTTTTGATGCACTAAAGCCTATATGGGTCCCATAGCTATTCCACGCAAAGCCAGTGAAATCCCCACATTGAAGAGGGTTACCCTCAGGGAAAAACCCACATCCACCTATACAGTAATGTTCAACATTACCACCTTTGAGTTTGACCCCAGAGCAGATGGCTGTGTCCGCCCGTTCATGGTTTATGGCTCTGAAACTGATGAAGCCTCCTTCAATCTCCCCTCCAGAGTAAAGGGCCGTATACATTTTTGGTAGACTCTTTGTCCCCAAGGTTATACACTATGGGAATGGAGGGTCCATTGTCGGGCAGGTGTGCACCAACGTTGTACTCGACCGGGTAGCTGTGGAAGAGGTAGTACAGGTCTCCCCCGTACAGATGGAGGAAGTGCCTGTCAGTGTGGTAGCGCATGATGGCGGCCAGGTTCCAGTGGTTGACCGGAGTGTTGTTGGGAACATGCCACACCGACATGTCTTCTGCTTCGATGTCGTAGTAGCCAGGATTCTTGAAGTCGTCGTCAGTGGCTGCCTCCACTGTTCCGAAAGTCTTCCTGTTTGCCCAGTTGCCTTCTCCTTGTGGCCAGTTGGAGTTGTTGCCCTGCTGGCTGGTCCAACGATCGCCCACCGTGCACTTCCCATAGATGTTGTCTTCATGCACGCTTGCCACCAGAGTCCAGCCCCCGCCCGCTGTGGTCATGTCGCAGAAGGTCTGGTAGACCACCCCAGTAGCTGTGGTCAGGTAGTACAGGCCGTTCTCAGTTTGACCATATTTATCCTTAACTTCCTTGCAGTTTCTGGCATTGAACTGAGCCCTATTTCTCAACTCATTAACTGTGACAACTTTTGGAGCACTTGCCTGCCCAACCTTCTTTACAGAATCAAGTGCTGAAGTGGTGGTGCATGTCTGAAGTAGCATCAGTAGAGGGATCGGCAGCAGAAAAGCCTGGTACATCATGTCTGTTGTAGTGAGGTTTCAGTGAGGATCTGTTGAACCTTTTGCTTGCTTGAGGTACTTATATGTTAAGTCCTTGGCAATGCTCCAAATTCAATGTTTGATAAAGCACATGTGTTTTTAACAATGACATGCCTGACAAATGTAGTCATTTGCACTCATAGTCGAACAGATCTTTGCATACCTTGTGTGCAGAGATTAATAAAACACTGTGATGTGATCATTTACGACAGTCCACATTAAACCAACTTGTAGGCAGCAGAAGTTTAATCTTCCTACATGGATATATCAACCAACAATATTTTTGTGACAATTTCTTTTAAGGTGCATATATTAGCCACTAATTAGTATTTTATAAGTGTATATACAAGTAGCTAATAAGGTCTTTATTATATCTTATTAGCAATAGATTAGGCCTTTTATTAAAGGTGCAATATGCAGAAATGGCTCAGCTGCTGGTTTCAAAAATTCGAATAGTTCGCCTAATTTCAGTTTATGTGAGAAAACAAGCAGTCATTGTGTAGAGAATCATTTTACCGTCTAAACCATAACCAAAAACAAAAGTTTAGAATGGGGAAAAATATAAATACCACACATAAAACAGATCTACGCTTCTTATACTTGCTTTCAATGCGAATTACAGATCTATAACTCATATATCTATGTGAATTTGGCCCGGCGGCCGCCGAAAAATGTATATATTGCAGCTTTAAGTATTTTTCTTTTTCAATCATGTGTTACTGGCCAATCCTAAATAAGCTCATTATTAGTCATAATAGAGACATATTAGGATTTAAAAAGGGGCAAGTTACACAACAAACATACTCTTAGTAAGCTGTCTCAATGTGGGAATAATAAGGACACAATGCCTTAAAAATGTGCTCCCTTTTCTAAAGTGTAACCATGTTTTTACTTGCAAAAATATTGTCCAGAAATGACCTCATTGGACAGAATGGGTCACACCTCCCCACACCCATGAGCAAAAGCATGTAATGTTTGTGTGAAACAAAGGATTTGTGTAGTATCATGAAATAAGACATTGATTCACATTACAGTGCATTCGGAAAGGATTCAGACCCCTTCACTTTATTCACATTTTGTTACATTACAGCCTTCTTTTAAAATGGATAAATAAAAAAAAATCCCTGATCAATCTACACACAATACCCTATAATGTCAATGTCAAATATTTACATAAATATTCTGGATATTTACTCAGTACTTTGTTGAAGCACCTTTGGCAGCGATTACAACCTCGAGTCTTCTTGGGTTTGACTCTACAAGCTTGGCACACATCCCACCTTTGGGGAGTTTCTCCCATTCTTCTCTGCAGATCAAGCTGTCAGGTTTGATGGGGAGCATCGCTGTTCATGCATTTTCTTCCTCATAAATCTGCACACAATACCCCGTAATGACAAAGCAAAAACAGGGTTTTAGAAATGTTTGCAAATGTATTGAGAATAAAAAACATATCCTATTTACATAAGTATTCAGACCCTTTGCTATGAGACTCGAAATTGGAGCTCAGGTGCATCCTGTTTCTATAGATCATCCTTAAGATGTTTCTACAACTTAATTGAAGTCCGCCTGTGGTAAATTAAATTGATTGGACATGATTTGGAAAGGCACACACATTTGTCAGAGCAAAAACCAAGCAGTGAGGTTGAAAGAGATGTCCATAGACCTCCAAGACAGGGTTGTGTCGAGGCACAGATCTGGGATAGAGTACAAAAATGTCTGCAGCATTGACGGTCCCCAAGAACACAGTGGCCTCCATCATTCTTAAATGGAAGAAGTTTGGAAGCACCAAGACACTTCTTAGAGCTGGCCGCCCTGCCAAACTGAGCAATCGGGGGAGAAGGGCCTTGGTCAGGTAGGTGACCAAGAACCCGATGGTCACTCTGACAACACTCCAGAGTTCCTCTGTGGAGATGGGAGAACCTTCTAGAAGGACGATCATCTCTGCAGCACTCCACCAATCAGTCAATATGGTAGAGTGGCCAGACGGAAGCCACTCCTCAGTAAAAGGCACATGGCATCCCGCTTGGAGTTTGCCCAAAGGCACCTAAAGGTCTCTCAGACCATGAGAAACACGATTCTCTGGTCTGATGAAACCAATATTGAACTCTTTGGCCTGAATGCCTAGCATCATGTCTGGCGGAAACCAGGCCCCGCTCTCATCACCTGGCCAATACCATCCCTACGGTGAAGTGTGGAGGTAGCATCATGCTGTTTTTCAGCGGCAGGGACTGGGAGTCTAGTAAGGATCGAGGGAAAGATGAAGGGAACAAAGTACACAGAGATCCTTAATGAAAACCTGCTCCAGAGCCCTCGGGATCTCAGACTGGGATAAAGGTTCTCCGTCCAACAGCACAATGACCCTAAGCACACAGCCAAGACAACACAAGATTGGCGTCAGGACAGATCTCTGAATGTCCTTGAGTTGCCCAGCCAGAGCCTGGACATGAACCCGATCTAACATCTCTGGAGAGACCTGAAAATATCTGTACAGCGATGCTCCCCATCCAACCTGACAGAGTGTGATCTGCAGAGATGAATGGGAGAAACTCCCCAAATACAGGTGTGCCAAGCTTGTAGTGTCATACCCAAGAAGTCTCGAGTCTGTAATCGCTGCCAAAGGTGCATCAACAAAGTACTGAGTAAATATTCTGAATACTTATGTAAATGTGATATTTCAGTTTGTTCTTTTCTTTGTTTTTTATTCTTCAAAAAAACTTATTTGACATTGTGGGGTGTTGTGTGTAGATTGATGAGGGGAAAAAAATGATTTAATCAATTTTAGAATAAGGCTGTAACGTAACAATATCTGGGAAAAGTTAAGGGGTCTGAATATTTTCCAAATGCACTGTATATCATATTCGTGTGAAAATTAGCAACTGAACGTCCATAGTGTATATCTTTCAATCACAACCCTTACAGAAATAATAGGCTTCTACGCAAACAGTTGTGGCAAACCTTTGGGCAATTTGTCTCAAATTTGCGGCAAGCTCACATTTTCACATGCAAATTCGTTTTGTGGCCAAATGTTGCAGTACATATACATATTCTGGAAAACTTGTGGCGAACATTCTACTGTTTGCCGCAAATGTGCCTCAAACTCAGTATGAATATGCAAATTAGATAAGGTTTTTGGTTATTGTGTGTTAACATTGAAATGTTGTATCAACATAAACAAAATCACAACTTTAAATGAATTTCTCTGAGAAAAGAAACAAAACATACCAATGTAGTAAATATACTAAACAACGTGTTCAATGTCTTAACAGATAAAAAAATACATCCTATACAACTTGAAATCATCAGCATGGTAATGAAGAAAAGAGCGAAGACGGGATATTTCCCAAATAAATGGTTTATTTAATCTTTTTTATGTAGCTACAACATTTACTTGAGAGAAATGTGAACACTATGGCATGTTGACCGTAGGATGTTTAAAGGGACAACTATAAAATTATTTACATGAGCCAAGTGTTAACTGAGCAATAGATTTCAACCAATGGGAGTTTAAAAGAAAATGAACAAAATGTAAATAATTCAAACAAAAACTAAATCAAACCCAGTTCATAAGTATTGCCTTTGTGAGTGAACTTTGGAAATTACGGCCCTGTGGAAGTACAACGCTTGTTGAATGCATGAATTGAAACAATCAGAAACATACGAAATTAGGATACTGAAAACATTTTATTTTGGCAACTTAAAAAAGGAAGTAATAGACTTATGCCTAATATGGCAATTCATAATGTTTTTTCAAAATGAATTATTGTTACACTCTAAAACATGCTGCATTAAAAATAACCCAATTTGGGTCATTTTGACAACACAACGCTGGTTCAATATTTGACAAACACAGTATTGGGTTAATTCAACCCAGTAGGGTTGGGTTGTCCTTCTAAAGTAGTGCCTTGCGTTGAGCGCTTGACCCAGCTGCTAGGTAAATTAGACCATATTATTGCTGGGTTAAAACAACCCAGTGTGTTGCATTGTGACAAACCCAGAACATTGGGTTGGGGGATTGACCCAGCACCTGGGTAATTTATGTAATCGTTGGTTTATTTTCAGTGTAATTCTAATTTTAATTTTGCTTATATATGTTTGCCTTCTCTACCATCCCACCCTCTCATTTTCCTACAAACAATCAAGATACAATATCGAATGTCAAATAATGAATTTGTATTGCCTGTATTTCAGAACATCAGAGCGTTTTTGAAATAGCACATTTAAACAAAGCCCTATGGTTTAAGTATGTGTCATTTCATAAAACAAGATTTCATAATAGGATTGATGATTAAAATGTATTTATATTATTTCATCAACCAAACAGTCCAAACATCAGACTAAAGCCTCAGCTGAACTTGATGTTCACACTCAGAATGCAATCTGAGGAAAACATACGTGCGTGTAAAGCCCAAATCGGGCGGAGAAACTGCGTCAACGGCGTCAAAATGTGCACACAAGACTAGAGCGTGTCAATTCACATGCACTGTGTAGCATATGCCAACTTAATGGTCATGAGAATCCATAATAAACCGTTGTGTTTGTTATGTCCGCTATGTAGCCCTTTTGAATTACTGTTGTGTGTTCCATTTATTTGGGGAGTTATGCATTACAGCATTTGGAACGCTGTTCCTTTCATTCAAGGTTTACAAATGCTATCATCTAATTTCCCCATCAATCTCCCTATGCCTATCCACCATTTAAACGTGCAGGCAAGTCATTGAAGGATTTTCTGGTCTCTTCGAAGCTGTGTCGGAATGTCTTCCTGACAATCTTGTAGACTGGTGTTGGGAGGTCCACTGGCAGTCTTATTAAACCGATGTCACCTTGTGTATCTTAAGAGAATGTTTAGTGAATAACTTGATTGTTTCAGGCTAAAAATTCATGTGCATCTAAGGCACCATCAACAGGGTCATTTCAAACTATACCTGCACTTTGAAGAGAAAGATCTTGGGCCTGCTACTCTCGGCTGGCAAAGTTTTTTTTTTTGTCCTTGGAGACAGCGATCCAGTTCTCAGTGAGTTTCCCCAGGCAGTCCAGGTTTAAATTGGAGAAGTTCTGAGCAATCTGTAATAAAGTGGACAAACAATTACTTTTTAATCATTAGTCTGGCTAACACCTAACTCTCGAAGTCCTCCTGACCTCAGTCTGGAATGGCTCTTTAATATTGTTGGCATAGTGCATTGATAATGAAGGGGGCCGTGCTTTTACTAGTTGGCTCTCTGTCTTTCACACTCAAACACCCACACGCACAGCCACACTGAGCCCCTGAGCGCCGCCCCTTTCTATTACAATGGTTGGATTTTCTAATCCAAACAATGAGGTCTCAACCCCGAGGAGAAAGAAATCATTTGAGAGAACCAATCAAACCCCGTTGCACAATTGATGAGCGAATATTGCATTTAACAAACAGACTCATTTCCAGACCAGTGTGTTCACAGCTCTCCCTGCGGTGTGAGTCACATGGGTTCCGTCAGCCAGGCTAGTTAATCACAGCAAACAGAATCAAATTCAAGTCTTAATGTTTTTGTTTAAAAAAAATACCCACCATGCCTAGAGTATCCAGCAGAGGCAGATACTCTCGTACTATCTCGACTGTCTTGTCCCCATTCTGTCTGGTCCACTGAGCCCTCTGGATTGCGGTGTCCTTCAGGTACTCCGCAACATGGATTTCTGGCCAGATGTTGTTCTTTAGCCACTTGGGTCACCTGGGCTGCCCTCAATGAATTATACATTCCTTATACCAATCAGTTTTCAAAATTCACAACAAATCTTTCAACGTGTACAGTGCCTTGCGAAAGTATTCGGCCCCCTTGAACTTTGCGACCTTTTGCCACATTTCAGGCTTCAAACATAAAGATATAAAACTGTATTCTTTTGTGAAGAATCAACAAGTGGGACACAATCATGAGGTGGAACGACATTTATTGGATATTTCAAACTTTTTTAACAAATCAAAAACTGAAAAATTGGGCGTGCAAAATTATTCAGCCCCCTTAAGTTAATACTTTGTAGCGCCACCTTTGCTGTGATTACAGCTGTAAGTCCCTTGGGGTATGTCTCTATCAGTTTTGCACATCGACAGACTGAATTTTTCCCATTCCTCCTTGCAAAACAGCTCGAGCTCAGTGAGGTTGGATGGAGAGCATTTGTGAACAGCAGTTTTCAGTTCTTTCCACGGATTCTCGATTGGGATTCAGGTCTGGACTTTGACTTGGCCATTCTAACACCTGGATATGTTTATTTTTTAACCATTCCATTGTAGATTTTGCTTTATGTTTTGGATCATTGTCGTGTTGGAAGACAAATCTCCGTCCCAGTCTCAGGTCTTTGCAGACTCCATCAGGTTTTCTTCCAGAATGGTCCTGTATTTGGCTCCATCCATCTTCCCATCAATGTTAACCATCTTCCCTGTCCCTGCTGAAGAAAAGCAGGCCCAAACCATGATGCTGCCACCACCATGTTTGACAGTGGGGATGGTGTGTTCAGGGTGATGAGCTGTGTTGCTTTTACGCCAAACATAACGTTTTGCATTGTTGCCAAAAAGTTCAATTTTGGTTCCATCTGACCAGAGCACCTTCTTCCACATGTTTGGTGTGTCTCCCAGGTGGCTTGTGGCAAACTTTAAACGACACGTTTTATGGATATCTTTAAGAAATGGCTTTCTACTTGCCACTCTTCCATAAAGGCCAGATTTGTGCAATATACGACTGATTGTTGTCCTATGGACAGAGTCTCCCACCTCAGCTGTAGATCTCTGCAGTTCATCCAGAGTGATCATGGGCCTCTTGGCTGCATCTCTGATCAGTCTTCTCCTTGTATGAGCTCAAAGTTTAGAGGGACGGCCAGGTCTTGGTAGATTTGCAGTGGTCTGATACTCCTTCCATTTCAATATTATCGCTTGCACAGTGCTCCTTGGGATGTTTAAAGCTTGGGAAATCTTTTTGTATCCAAATCCGGCATTAAACTTCTTCACAACAGTATCTCGGACCTGCCTGGTGTGTTCCTTGTTCTTCATGATGCTCTCTGTGCTTTTAACGGACCTCTGAGACTATCACAGTGCAGGTGCATTTTTACGGAGACTTGATTACACACAGGTGGATTGTATTTATCATCATTAGTCATTTAGGTCAACATTGGATCATTCAGAGATCCTCACTGAACTTCTGGAGAGAGTTTGCTGCACTGAAAGTAAAGGGGCTGAATAATTTTGCACGCCCAATTTTTCAGTTTTTGATTTGTTAAAAAAGTTTGAAATATCCAATAAATGTCCTTCCACTTCATGATTGTGTCCCACTTGTTGTTGATTCCTCACAAAAAAATACAGTTTTATATCTTTATGTTTGAAGCCTGAAATGTGGCAAAAGGTCGCAAAGTTCAAGGGGGCCGAATACTTTCGCAAGGCACTGTACCTGGCAACACCCGGCTACTGCTCAAACTTGGTGTGTCGCTTGGGGTTTCCACAGTCCCATGTATTCACGTGTATCCCGGGGACCTCCCCTTGTGTATGAAAAGGGTGGCGTTTACACACTGCGTGTAAGTATTTTATGTTCTTCTTTAACTTCAGGCTATAGTCGAGTCGTCCAAAAGCAAGAGCGTTTCCTGGTGTTTCTCCTCCACTACAATCAGAACGGTGTGGGGGACTCTGCCTAAATCCACATCTTCCACGCCTGTGGAGCAGTTGTTGTTAACTGCCTCGCTCAAGGACAGAAGATTTTTCCAAAGTGGCTTCATGGTTCTAAGAGGCTCTGATGAAGTTAGGTCTTTCAAGTTTCCGTTAAGGTACTATTGGTTATCAATGACAATGTGGGAGACGTACATGTAGTTTCTGATTTACACTGGGTCAATAAAAAACTGTTTTGTTTTTCCCCACTTCTCTGTCCACTCACTCTCAAAAAGGAATTTCTCAGTTTTACTTACCCTCAAACTTTGGAATATGAGGCTAGGTTCCACTCATTGAGCGTATCCTTTACAAAGCTGTCCATTGACCTTGACAGAATTTTTTTTTAAAGATAGCTAGCTATACTAACTTAGCTACATCACATTTAAGGTGAGCTCTAACTACAGATAGAACAATGCTTTGCTCAAAGGTTACTGTTGACTCATCCCATTCTGTACAAATTTACGCAACCGCGACATTCAAACGAGGCTGCAATGAAAACTAATGGGACTGTAGCGACTGTGTTGGCATCAACATCTGGGTTGTGAACTACACTTCTATTCAAGCGTTGATTGACATGGTAATGGCCCAATAGTATTGGAGAAAATTTGACAAAACAGACACCTCCGATGCTGTATTTTAAATTGTGATGTGTGATGACATAACGTACAGCACGCATAATGCAACTAAGCTTCTCTCCACCAGCCTCTCTCGCAGATTCAAAATAAGAAAGGGACAGGGTAAGGGGGGATACCTAGTCAATTGTACAACTGAATGCGTTCATTTTTTGTGTGTCATCTCTGCAAGCCAACATGACTCTCAAAAGCCGCGACAGCCGCTGTCTTCTTCTGAAGATAACTTTAGACCTGCCTGAAAAACCCGATTCAAATTTGACACAAACCTTCAAATAGGTATGTAATGACACATTATATAAACTCTTTGTAGTGTTTCATTTTCATTTTAGAGGTGATAAATTGGGGGTGGGGTGAAAAAAGCTTTATCTCTCCCTTTCCATACCACGCAGCGGCCCAAACTGTTGCATATACACTGACTCTGCGTGCAATGAACGCAAGAGAAGTGACACAATTTCACCTGGTTAATATTGCCTGCTAACCTGGATTTCTTTTAGCTAAATATACAGGTTTAAAAATATATACTTCTGTGTATTGATTTTAAGAAAGGCATTGATGTTTATGGTTAGGTACACATTGTAACAACGATATGCACCGCATCGATTATATGCAACGCAGGACACGCTAGATAAACTAGTAATATCATCAACCATGTGTAGTTAACTAGTGATTATGATTGATTGATTGTTTTTTATAAGATATGTTTAATGCTAGCTAGCAACTTACATTGGCTTACTGCATTCGCTTAACAGGCAGTCTCCTCGTGGAGTGCAATGAGAGGTAGGTGGTTAGAGCGTTGGACTAGTTAACTGTAAGGTTGCAAGATTGAATCCCTCGAGCTGACAAGGTAAAAATCTGTCATTCTGCCCCTGAACGAGGCAGTTAATCCACCGTCCCTAGGCCGCCATTGAAAATAAGAATGTGTTCTTAACTGACTTGCCTAGTTAAATAAAGATTAAATAAAGGTGTTAAAAAACAACAACAAAAAACGGCCAAATCGGTGTCCAGAAATCCCGATTTCCGATTGTTATGAAAATGTGAAATCGGCCCCAATTAATCGGCCATTACGATTAATCGGTCGACCTCTAGTGCTGATGCATCCTCCTCGCAATACAACCTCTTCCAACACCACTGGTAGGGGAAGGGTATCCATCTGCAAAAGTAAAGTTTTGCTTTGATGTCAAATGAATTCCTATTGTTGCAACCTTAGCTGTTGTACTAGCTAACATGCTACTGAACTGTGAGACTAGCATTTTGATATGCATATTGGTATGAAAAGTCATCAACACATTCACCTAAAAATACGTGTTTAGGCAAATCATTAGTTAGCTAGCTAGCATATTAATTGTTTAAAAATATGATAGCTATTGTAAGCTAGCTAAACACTAGCCAGTCAGTGGTACTGACAAATTGAAACTGGTATTAACAAAATTTATTTGACTCTATCCCATAAAACATGACATCGTTAACTAGGAATCATTTAGCTAATAAATGTAAAAGTTTATTAGGAAGTTTAATAAGTTAGACACTCACCAGACAACTTTGGTAGGTAGCAAACTAGCTAAACTCAGCAAAAAAATAAACTGTTTCAGGACCCTGTCTTTTTCAGGACCCTGTCTTTCACAGATAATTCATAAAAATTGAAATAACTTCACAGATCTTCATTGTAAAGGGTTTAAACACCGTTTCCCATGCTTGTTCAATGAACCATAAATAATCAATGAATATGCACCTGTGGAACGGTCGTTAAGACACTAACAACACTAGCAATTAAGGTCACAGTTGTGAAAACATGACACTAAAGAGGCCTTTCTACTGACTCTGAAAAACACCAATAGAAAGATGCCCAGGGTCCCTGCTCATCTGTGTAAAGTGCCTTTAGGCATGCTGCATTGAGGCATGAGGACTGCAGATGTGGCCAGGGCAATAAATTGCAATGTCCGTACTGTGAGACGCCTAAGACAGCACTACAGGGAGACAGGACGGACAGCTGAAAGGAATGAGCGTTACACCAAGGCCTGTACTCTGGAGCGGGATCGATTTGGAGGTGGAGCGTCCGTCATAGTCTAGGGTGGTGTGTCACAGCATCATCGGACTGAGCTTGTTGTCATTGCAGGCAATCTCAACGCTGTGTGTTACAGGGAAGATATCCTCCTCCCTCATGTGGTACCCTTCCTGCAGGCTCATCTTGACATGACCCTCCAGCATGACAATGCCACCAGCCATATTGCTCGTTCTGTGCGTGATTTCCTGCAAGACAGGAATGTCAGTGTTCTGCCATGGCCAGCAAAGAGCCCGCATCTCAATCCCATTGAGCACGTCTGGGACTTGTTGGATGGGAGAGTGAGGGCTAGGGCCATCCCCCCCATAAATGACCGGGAACTTGCAGGTGTCTTGGTGGAAGAGTGGGGTAACATCTCACAGCAAGAACAGGCAAATCTGGTGCAGTCTATGAGGAGGAGATGCACTGCACCCCTCCTTTGTTCAGGGACACATTATTCCATTATTCCATTTCTGTTAGTCACATGTCTGTTGAACTTGTTAAGTTTATGTCTCAGTTGTTGAATCTTGTTATGGTCATACAAATATTTACACATGTTAAGTTTGCTGAAAATAAACGCAGTTGACAGTGAGAGTGTAACGGCGTTCTTCGTTTGTTGAAAGAGAGTTGGACCGAAATGCAGCGTGGTGTTTACTCATGTCTTTAATGAATGAATCGCGATACATGAAATAACTGATACAAATAAGAAAACAACAAACGGAACGTGAAAACAAATTACAGCCTATCTGGTGAACAGTACACAGAGAAAGGAACAATCACCCATGAAATACACAGTGAAACCCCGGCTACCTAAATACGGTTCCCAATCAGAGACAACGAGAATCACCTGACTCTGATTGAGAACCGCCTCAGGCAGCCAAGCCTATACAACACCCCTACTCAGCCGTAATCCCAATAACTACAAAACCCCAATACGAAATACAACAAAATAAACCCATGTCACACCCTGGCCTGACCAAATAATTAACGAAAACACAAAATACTAAGACCAACGTGTGACAGAACCACCCCCCCCCCCCTAATGTGCGGACTCCCGGACGCATCTCAAAACCATAGGGAGGGTCCGGGTGGGCATCTGTCCATGGTGGCGGTTCTGGCTCGGGACGTGGACCCCACTCCATTAATGTCATAGTTCCTCCCCTTCGCGTCCTGGGATAATCCACCCTCGCCGCCGACCATGGCCTAATAGTCCTCACCCAGAACCCCACTGGACTGAGGGGCAGCTCGGGACTGAGGGGCAGCTCGGGACTGAGGGGCAGCTCGGGACTGAGGGGAAGCTCGGGACTGAGGGGCAGCTCGGGACTGAGGGGCAGCTCGGGACTGAAGGGAAGCCCAGTACTGAGAGGAAGCCCAGTACTGAGAGGAAGCCCAGTACTGAGATGAAGCTCAGGCAGGTAGTAGGCTCCGGTAGATCCTGGCTGGCTGGCGGATCTGGAAGATTCTGGTTGACTAGCAGATCTGGAAGATTCTGGTTGACTGGCAGATCTGGAAGAGACTGGTTGACTGGCAGATCTGGAAGAATCTGGTTGACTGGCAGATCTAGAAGATCATGGCTGACTGGCGGATCTAGCTGCTCTATGCAGACTGACAGCTCTGGCTGCTCCATGCAGACTGGCGGCACCTTGCAGACTGGCAGCTCCATGCAGACTGGCAGCTCCATGCAGACTGGCAGCTCCTTGCAGACTGGCAGCTCCTTGCAGACTGACAGCTCCTTGCAGACTGACAGATCTGGCTGCTCCATGCAGGCTGACAGCTCCTTGCAGACTGACAGCTCCTTGCAGACTGGCAGCTCCTTGCAGACTGGCAGCTCCTTGCAGACTGACAGCTCTGGCTGCTTCATGCAGACTGACAGCTCTGGCTGCTTCATACAGACTGACAGCTCTGGCTGCTTCATGCAGACTGACAGCTCTGGCTGCTTCATACAGGCAGGAGGCTCCGGCAGCGCTGTAGAGGAGGAAGCCTCTAGAAGCGCTGAACAGGCGGGAGACTCCGGTAGCGCAGGAGAGGAGAAAGGCTCTGATAGCGCTGAACAGACAGGAGACTCCAGCAGCGCTGTAGAGTAGGAAGGCTCTGATAGCGCTGAACAGGCGGGAGACTCCGACAGCACAGGAGAGGCGAGGCGCACTGTAGGCCTGATGCGTGGTGCTGGCACTGGTGATACTGGATCGAGGACACGCACAGGAAGCCTGGTGCGGGGAGCTGCTACCGGAGGACTGGTGTGTGGAGGTGGCTCTGGATAGACCGGACCATGCAGGCGCACTGGAGCTCTTGAGCACCGAGCCTGCCCAACCTTACCTGGCTCGATGCCCACTCTAGCCCGGCCAATACGAAGGGCTGGTATGAACCGCACCGGGCTATGCACCCGCACTGGAAACACAGTGCGTTCCATAGCATAACACGGTGCCTGCCCGGTCTCTCTAGCCCCCCGGTAAGCACAGGGAGTTTGCGCAGGTCTCCTACCTGGCATATCCATACTCCCTGTAAGGCCCCCCCCCAGTAATATTTTTGGGCTGACTCTCAGGCTTCCATCCGCGTCGCCGTGCTGCCTCCTCATACCAGCGCCTCTCCGCTTTTTCCGCCTCCAGTTCTTCCTTGGGACGGCGATATTCTCCAGGCTGAGCCCAGGGTCCTTTTCCGTCTAATATCTCCTCCCAAGTCCAGAAGTCCTTTGATCGCTGCTCCTCACGATTAACAGGGAGAGTTGGCTCAGGTCTGACTCCTGACTCAGCCACTCTCCCTCTGAGCCCCCCCCAATACATTTTTGGGGCTGCTTTTCGGGCTTCCTTGCCAACCGTGTTTTTCTCTTCTACTCCATTCTCCTATAGCCCTCTTCGCACTGCTCCAGCGAATCTCAGGCGGGCGCCGGCACTCTCTCTGGGTCGACCGCCCACCTGTCTATTTCTTCCCACGTAGTATACTCCATACCTCTGCTGTCCATTACGTCCTCCCTTCGCTGCTCCTGCTGCCTGTTACCACGCCACTCAGTCCGTGTGTGGTGGGTGATTCTGTAACGGCGTTCTTCGTTTGTTGAAAGAGAGTCGGACCGAAATGCAGCGTGGTGGTTACTTATGTCTTTAATGAATGAATCGCGATACATGAAATAACTGATACAAATAAGAAAACAACAAACGGAACATGAAAACTAATTACAGCCTATCTGGTGAACACTACACAGAGAAAGGAACAATCACCCACGAAATACACAGTGAAACCCCGGCTACCTAAATACGGTTCCCAATCAGAGACAACGAGAATCACCTGACTCTGATTGAGAACCGCCTCAGGCAGCCAAGCCTATACAACACCCCTACTCAGCCGCAATCCCAATTACTACAAAACCCCAATACGAAATACAACAAAATAAACCCATGTCACACCCTGGCCTGACCAAATAATTAACAAAAACACAAAATACTAAGACCAAGGCGTGACAGAGAGGACGTTAATTTAGCTGCGTTTAGATAGCTTGGTTTCCATTTTCCAACAGATTTTCCTAATCCGCCTGATTGGTCATCAACAGTTACTGGTCTCTGATCTTGTGTTCACCAGAAGTAGCTTCTGGTAAACTGTTTGCCACTAGTGGCAATAAATATTGTTGCCACAGGTTTGTTACAGATTCAAATAGAATCTTGAGAGAATTGTCTGCAGGAATAAAAACTCTGGCGAACTGTTTGCCACTAATTGCAATAAATATTATTGTTGCCAAATGTTCAAATCAAATCAAATTGCATTTGTCACATACACATGGTTAGCAGATGTTAATGCGAGTGTAGCGAAATGCTTGTGCTTCTAGGTCCGACAATGCAGTAATAACCAACGAGTAATCTAACCTAACAATTCCAAAACTACTACCTTATACACACAAGTGTAAAGGGATAAAGGATATGTACATAAAGATATATGAATGAGTGATGGTACACAACGGCATAGGCCAGATGCAGTAGATGGTATCGAGTACAGTATATACATATGAGATGAGTAATGTAGGGTAGTTTAAAGTAAACATGTATATTATGACATATTTAAAGATACACTTGTTTAAAGTGGCTGGTGATATATTTTTACTTTAATTTCCATCAATTTCCATTATTAAAGTGGCTGGAGTTATTTCATGAAATAACTATGGTATATAACACAAATCAAACTGTGTTTACAAAGGAACATTACTAAATGATTTTGTTTCTTATGACTGGGTTTTTGGAGTGACATCTGCTGATGTAAAAAGAAATGGGCTTTATAAATACATTAGGTTTTAATTGATGTTCCTTTTAGAGAGTAATGTCCAGTCGGTTCAAACGCAAATAATTTGAACTGGACAAATATTTCTGCAAGTAAGAAAATAGGCTAACTAAATGCAAACTGCTTCAAATAGGCTAATCAAATACATATACTTGCAGGTAACACTTTGTTTCAAACACATCTTGTAGGGAACACATCTTGTAGGGAACACATCTTATAGGGAACACATCTTATAGGGAACACATCTTGTAGGGAACACATCTTATAGGGAACACATCTTATAGGGAACACATCTTATAGGGAACACATCTTGTAGGGAACACATCTTATAGGGAACACATCTTATAGGGAACACATCTTATAGGGAACACATCTTTATTAGTTCTACTTTGAGACAGTTTTCTAAGAGGGATTCTTGTGTAACTTGCTCTTTATTAAATACTAATGTCTTCATTATGACTAACAATGAGGTTATTAAGGATCGGCCAGTAACACATTACTTATAATGTTTGAATAATACAAATGAATAAATGCCTTATTAGCTACTTGTATACACACTAAACTACAAATGGGCCTATGTGCACCTTAAAATGTCTTACCAATATTTTTACCGGCTATTTTACCAACTATCTGGTAAGAGCGGCGTGTTTTTTTGGGATGGTCTATATCGTACATGTTTAATCAGCTGCATTATTTCATCTGCAGATAGATATTCAGACACTATACACAATAGCTTAGTCTTTCCCCTAGTTTATTTTTCAGGCGCGGAGCAAAGACCCCCTCATCCCCGTGGCACCAAAATTGTGAATGGTAACCAATAGAAGCCAAAGTCTTTGAAACAGGAGATTATCACTTACTGGAAGAGCTCGGCTTTGTTTGTTTGGAACGTTCGTTGTTTAAAATAATTTTGGAAAGTTATTGGTGTATTTTATTATTATTTTTTTTTGTAACCTTTATTTAACTAGGCAAGTCAGTTCATAACAAATTCTTACTTACAATGACTGCCTACCAAGGCAAAAGGCCTCCTGCGGTGACGTGGGCCTGGGATTAAAAAAATAAATACAATATAAATATAGGACAAAACACACATCACAACAAGAGAGACACAACACTACAAAAAGAGAGACCTAAGGCGGCAACATAACAGCAAAACATGACAACACAACATGGTAGCAGCACAAAATATGGTACAAACATTATTTGGCAAAGTCAAAAGCACAAAGGTCAAGAAGGTAGAGACAACAATATATCATACAAAGCAGCCACAACTGTCAGTACGAGTGTCCATGACTGAGTGTTTGAATGAAGAGATTGAGATAAAACTGTCCAGTTTGAGTGTTTGTTGCAGCTCGTTCCAGTCGCTAGTCGCAGCGAACTGAAAAGAGGAGCGACCCAGGGATGTGTGCGTTGGGGACATTTAACAGAATGTGATGACGTCCCTAACAAGTTATCTTGTTAGGGACGTGGTCCCGTGGTGGGAACATCAATCAGCGTAAATGTTCAAGAGCGCCACCTATAGAGGTTGATAAAACTCAAACTTTCATTAAAATGGACATACAATGTACTGAATTAAAGCTACACTCGTTGTGAATCTATCCACCAAGTCAGATTTGTAAAATGCTTTTCGGCGAAAGCATGAGAAGCTATTATCTGATACCATGCACCCTCAAAATACTGCAACGTCACCTAACACGACAGATTTTGCGTTAGCCGGCAAAAACCAAAACGCAGAAATAAAATATAAAACATTCATTACCTTTGACGAGCTTCTTTCTTGGCACTCCTAGATGTCCCATAAACATCATTTAGGGTCTTTTTTCGATTAAATCGGTCCATATATAGCCTAGATATCGATCTAAGAATACTGTGTGAACAACGGAAAAAAAATAGCTTTTTCTAACGTAACGTCATTTTTTAAAATTAAAAAAGTCGACGATAAACTTTCACAAAACACTTCGAAATACTTTTGTAATGCAACTTTAGGTATTAGTACACGCTAATAAGCGATACAATTCATCAGGAGGCGATGTCAATTCTATAGATGTCCGTCTCGAAAAAATGTCTTGGAGAGAGCTCGACCAAAACATCCGGTCGGAGACCGGAGGGAATCGGTTCCCTTGATTCGAATAGACCAAGAATCAAAGCTGAATCAAATGACAAGACTCTAGACAACGTGTGGAAGCTGTAGGAACTGCAACCTCGGCCTAATTGAATTCGGTTCACTTTGAACAATTCCTTGAAGTCGCGCATGGATATTTATTTCCATTTTCAGTGATCAGATTTTCATGCCCTTTTCGATGAAACGCACGTTCTGTTATAGACACAGCCGTGATTTAACCAGTTTTAGAAACGTCTGAGTGTTTTCTATCCACACATACTAATCATATGCATATACTATATTCCTGGCATGAATAGCAGGGCGCTGAAATGTTGCGCGATTTTTAACAAAAAGCTGCGAAAAGCTGCTTAAATTCTCGACTTCCCTAACAAGTTCGTTGGGGACATTTAACAGTATGTGATGTGTCCTATAAGGCAGAATGGGTGTTGTATGTGGAGGATGAGGGCTGCAGTAGATATCTCAGATAGGGGGGAATGAGGCCTAAGAGGGTTTCAGAAATAAGCATCAACCAGTGGGTCTTGCGCTGGGTATACAGAGATGACCAGTTTACAGAATAGTATAGAGTGCAGTGATGTGTCCTATAAGGAGCATTGGTGGAAAATCTGATGGCCAAATGGCAAAGAACATTTAGCTGTTCGAGAGCACCCTTACCTGCTATTCTATAAATTATGTCTCCGTAATATAGCATGGGTAGGATGGTCATCTGATTCAGGGTTAGCTTGGCAGCTGCGGTGAAAGAGGAGCAATTACAATAGAGTCTAGATTTAACTTTAGCCTGCAGCTTTGATATGTGCTGAGAGAAGGACAGTGCACCGTCTTGCCATACTCCCAAGTACTTGTATCAGGTGACTACCTCAAGCTCTAAACCCTCCAGAGGTAGTAATAACACCTGTGGGAAGAGGGGCATTCTTCTTACCAAACCACATTACCTTTTGTTTTGGAGGTGTTCAGAACAAAGTTAAGAGTAGAGAAAGCTGTTGGACACTAAGAAAGCATTGTTGGAGAGCATTTAACACAAAATCCGGGAAGGGGCCACCAGAGTATAAGACTGTATCATCTGTATATAAATGGGTGAGAGAGCTTCCTACTGCCTGAGCAATGTTCTTGATGTAAATTGAGAAGAGCGTGGGGCCTAGTATTGAGCCTTGGGGTACTCCCTTGGTGACAGGCAGTGGCTGAGACAGCATATTTTCTGAATTTATACACTGCACACTTTGAGAGAGGTAGTTAGCCAACCAGACCAAAGACCCCTCAGTGACCCCAATACTCCTTAGCCGGCCCACAAGAATGGAATGGTCTACCGTATCAAAAGTTAAGTTAATAAAAATAGCAGCACAATATTGCTTAGAATCAAGGGTAATGATGACATCATTGAGGACCTTTAAGGTTGCAGTGACACATCCATAACCTGAGTGGAAACAAGATTGCATACCCGAGAGAATACTATAGACATCAACAAAGCCAGTCAGTTGATTATTGACAAGTTTTTCAAACACTTTTGAAAAACAAGGCAAAATAGAAACAGGCCTATAACAGTTAGGATAAGCTTGATATCCCCCTTTAAATAAAGGATGAACTGTGGCTGCCTTCCAAGCAATGGGAACCTCCCCAGAAAGGAGAGACAAGTTAAAAAGGTTGGAGATAGGCTTTACGATGATAGGGGCAGCAACCTTAAAGAAGAAAGTGTCTAAACCATCTGACCCAGATGTTTTTTGGGGGGTCAAGTTTAAGGAGCTCCTTTAGCACCTCAGACTCAGTGACTGCCAGCAGGGAGAAACTTTGTAGCAGGGCAGGGGAAAAAGAGGAAGAAACATCGGGGATAGTCCCATTAGAAGGGGTGGGAGATGAGGACATGTTGGATGGCAAGGGGGCATGGCTGAGTCAAATAGGAATCCTGACTTAAAGAAATGGTGATTAAAGAGCTCATCCATGTGCTTCTTGTCAGTAACAACCACATCATCAACATTAACATGGTCAGCTGTGAGGAGGAGGGTTTATTCTCCAGGTCTTCAACTGTTTTCCAGAACTTCTTGGGGTTAGACCCACAGAGAGAGAACTGCTCGTTAAAGTAACTAACTTTGGCCTTCCGGATAGCCTGAGTGCACTTATTTCTCATTTGCCTGAACGATAGCCAGTCAGCCTGAGTATGCGTGTCCCGAGCCTTTCGCCAAATGCAATTCTTGAGGTGGAGTAACTCTGCAAGATCACCGTCGAACCAAAGGCTGAACCTGTTTTTAATTCTCATTCTCTTTATGGGGGCGTGTTTGTTAACAATACCACTGAAAATATCAAAAAAGAAGGTCCAAGCGTCTTCGACAGAGGGGATCAAGCTGATTCTATGCCATTTTACAGAGGCCAGGTCATGAAGGAAGGCTTGCTCATTAATTTTTTTTCGCAAGCATCTATGACAAATCAGGACAGGTCGTTTCACTGAGCAGCCATTACGAACACAGGCTGTAAAACAGTGATCACTAAGGTCATTACAGAAAACACCAGACTGATACCTATCAGGATTATTTGTGAGGATAATATTGATGAGAGTAGCCTTTTCTGGGTGTTTGGAGTCAAACCTTGTGTCATTGGTAATAATCTGAGACAGATTTAGGGAGTCCCATTGCTTTAGGACTTGGACATGTCCCAGTTTAGGTCACCTAGCAGGACAATTTCAGACTTAGTGTAAGGGGCCAGGAGAGAGTTTAGGGCAGATAGGGTACAGGCTGGTGCTGATGGAGGACAATAGCACCCAGCAACAGTCAACAAAGAGCTATTGGAAAGTTTAATGCTTAAAACCAGCAAATCAAATTGTTTGTGGACAGACTTGGTAGAGACAACCGAGCACTGAAGTTTATCCTTGGTAAAGATTGTCACTCCCTCACCTTTGGAAGATCTATCTTGCCGAAAAAGGTTATAACCAGAAGGTTAACATCATCATTCAAAACACTCTTCGATAACCACGTCTCAAAAATGACCAACACGTCTGGATTGGAGCTGTGAACCCACACTTTCAATTGATCCATTGTAGGTAATACGCTAGTGATAACATGCAGAAAACCCAGGCTTTTAAGAGAGCAGAAATCAGTGAAGCAGATATCAGAGCACAAGTCAGAATTGTGACTAGCAACAGTAGTTGGGCCAGGGTGTAGATGCACATTTCCAGATGTCATCAACAGTAATACAATCAAGGCACGGCAGAGGACAGGGAGAGCTCTGCTGATTTATGACATCTGAATGTGCATCAGATGGCAATAAGATCACATTGTAAAGCAATTTCATAAGGTAACATGAATACAAAGCTGGTGAGAGGTGGTTAGAATAGGATAGGAGGCCAAAAGTCTGTGTAACCAATAGAGAGTCCCGGGTGTAGGAAGAAACATAGTCTGGCCCATGGTTGGGTAAAGAAAGTTTGTAGTCAACAAAGTATGCAGGAGTCATGACGCAAATAGCAAAATGCACAAGATTAAAAAATATACATATAACGAGCCATTGTAAGTTCAGAGTCACTCGCACCAACAGTGCATGTGTGCTGAAGCGGGGGGAAAGCTCTGGAGAGAGGGGTGAGTGTGGTTAAGGTACCTGTACCAGACGGTGAGACAGGCCATGGCAGACGGTGAACAGATTGCCAGGTGGAACCCAAGCAGCAGTGCAGTAGGCAATGGGAGTAGGTGTCACACCCATTTGGAAGAAGCTTTTATTTCTGGAGGCAGATCTCTTGTAGAAAATGCCTGTGAATGGTCTTTGAACAGCAGGAGGGGACGCTTCAAAGACTCCTGACACTTGTTGGGCAAAAAGCCCTTTTACTTCACACCTTAGTGCTAATTGAATTTGTATCTGGTCTCTCCTTTCAAGCCTGGGAGCTCAGTTCCAGGATGGAATGGTGTCCTCAGGACTCTGCTGTTTGTTTGCTAGAGCACCCTCTGTATAGCTTGGAAGCAGTAATCTCTCTGGTTAATTTTGGTCAACATTATGTTGTCGGTTTGGAGTTTTGATACAGAGCGAAGGCCATGATGTGGATAGTAGCATCCTGCATATGTTCCTGCCGAAAAATCCATGTTTATCTAACTCCAAAATGATCAATTTGTAATTAACATATTGAAAGATGTGATAGCTCACATTAAGCTGTGTCTCTCTCTCTGAGGGGGGTGTGAGAAGCTACCTAGCTTCTTATGTTGGATCTGTGACGCTGTTGTCATCAGTTGCTGGGACTGCTTGTATATCTTTCCAGTGATTCTGCCGACCAAGGACGGATCTGAGGAGCTATTTGGCGTCGCAGCTATCCTAGCTGCTAGCTAGCTGGACATCAAGCTAGCAAGGTGTTCTTGAACGCAGATCGCGACGCAGTTAGCTATTGTGGCTGGGACCGCGGATTGTCCCGGTTTTGTGGCTGTCTAGATCCCTGCTGTTTGTTGTTTTCAGTCTTCAACGTTATTGATACACATGCACCTGTTAAGAAACTGACTGTTATAGAACCGTTAAGGCTCCATGGATTGATGAGGAATTGAAAAACTATATGGTTGAAAGAGATGGGGGGGGGGGGAAAGGAGTGGCTAATAGCTTACTTACTGCAAATGACTGGCTTACTTACTGCAAATTGAGAAATGATGTGACTAAACTCAACAAAAAGAAGAAAAAAATGTATTATGAAGCCAAGATCAATGATATAAAGAATGATGGAAAAAAAACTTTGGAGTACCTTAACTGAAATTATGGGCAGAAAGACAAATTCAACTCCATCTTTCATCAAATCAGATGGCTTATTCATCATAAAACCATTTGATGTTGCCAATTATTTTAGTGATTATTTCATTGGAAAAGTGGGCAAACTTAGGCAGAAAATGCCCATGACAAACAGTGAGCAATTATATTCATGCATAGAAAAACATAATAATCAAAGAAAAGTTTGAATTTTGTGAAGTTAGTGTGGGAGAGGTTAAAAACATTATTGTTATCGATCAATAATGACAAACCTCCTGGCATTGACAACTTAGATGGAAAGCTACTGAGGGTGGTGGCTAACTCTATAGCCACTCCTATCTCTCATATTTTTAATCTGAGCCTAGAGGAAAGTCTTTGTCCTCAGGCCTGGAGGGAAGTAATTCCACTACCCAAAAGTGATGAAGCGGCCTTTACTGGTTCTAACAGCCGACCTATAAGCTTGCTGCCAGCTCTCAGCAAACTGTTGGAAAAAATTGTGTTTGACCAAATACAATGCTATTTCTCTGTAAACAAATTAACAACAGAGTTTCAGCATGCTTATAGAGAAGGGCACTCAACATGTACTGCATTGACACAAATGACTGATGATTGGTTGAAAGAAAGATTGTGGGAGCTGTACTGTAAGATTTCAGTGCAGCCTTTGATAATATTCACCATAACCTGTTGTTGAAAAAACTTAAGTGCTATGGCTTTTCATCTTCAGAGCTATCTATCTAATATAACTCAAAAATGTTTTCTTTAATGGAAGCGTCTCTAATGTCAAACATGTAAAGTGTGGTGTACCGCAGGGAAGCTCTTTAGGCCCTCTACTCTTTTCTATTTTTACCAATGACCTGCCACTGGCATTAAACAAAGCATGTGTGTCCATGTATGCTGATGATTAAACCATATACGCATCAGCAACCACAGCTAATGAATTCACTGAAACCCTTAACAAAGAGTTGCAGTCTGTTTTGGAATGGTTGGCCAGTAATGAACTGGTCCTGAACATCTCTAAAACTAAGAGGATGGTATTTGGTACAAATCACTCCTTAAGTGCTGGACCTCAGCTGAATCTGGTAATGAATGGTGTGGCTGTTGAACAAGTTGAGGAGACTAAATTACTTGGTGTTACATTAGATTGTAAACTGTCAATGTCAAAACATATAGATTCAATGGTTGCAAAGATGGGGAGAGGTCTAGCCGCAATAAAGAGATGCTCTGTTTTTTTGACACCACACTCCAAAAAGCAAGTTCTGCAGGCTCTAGTTTAGTCTAATCTTGATAATTGTCCAATCGTGTGGTCCAGTGCAGCAACAAAAGACATAGTTAAGCTGCAGCTGGCCCAGAACAGAGGGCTGATATACAGTTGGCCCTTGGTTCACTCCAGACCTGACTGCCCTCGACCAGCACGAAAACATCCTGTGGCGGACTGCAATAGCATCGAATAGCCCCGTGATATGCAACTGTTCAGGGAAGTCAGGAACCAATACACGCAGTCAGTCAGGAAAGCTAAGGCCAGCTTCTTCAGGCAGAAGTTTGCATCCTGTAGCTCCAACTCCAAAAAGTTCTGGGACACTGTGAAGTCCATGGAGAACAAGAGCACCTCCTCCCAGCTGCCCACTGCACTGAGGCTAGGAAACACGGTCTCCACCGATAAATCCATGATTATCGAAAACTTCAATAAGCACTTCTCAACGGCTGGCCATGCCTTCCGCCTGGCTACTCCAACCTCGGCCAACAGCTCCGCCCCCGTAGTTCCTCACCCAAGCCTCTCCAGGTTCTCCTTTACCCAAATCCAGATAGCAGATGTTCTGAAAGAGCTGCAAAACCTGGACCCGTACAAATCAGCTGGGCTTGACAATCTGGACCCGCTATTTCTGAAACTATCTGCCGCCATTGTCGCAACCCCTATTATCCGCCTGTTCAACCTCTCTTTCATATCGTCTGAGATCCCCAAGGATTGGAAAGCTGCCGCAGTCATCCCCTCTTCAAAGGGGAGACACCCTGGACCCAAACTGCTATAGACCTATATCCATCCTGCCCTGCCTATCTAAGGTCTTCGAAAGCCAAGTCAACAAACAGGTCACTGACCATCTCGAATCCCACCGTACCTTCTCCGCTGTGCAATCTGGTTTCCGAGCCGGTCACGGGTGCACCTCAGCCACACTCAAGGTACTAAATGATATCATAACCGCCATCGATAAAAGACAGTACTGTGCAGCCGTCTTCATCGACCGCCAAGGCTTTCGACTCTGTCAATCACCAAATTCTTATCGGCAGACTCAACAGCCTCGGTTTTTCGGATGACTGCCTTGCCTGGTTCACCAATTACTTTGCAGACAGAGTTCAGTGTGTCAAATCGGAGGGCATGCTGTCCGGTCCTCTGGCAGTCTCTATGGGGGTGCCACAGGGTTCAATTCTCGGGCCGACTCTTTTCTCTGTATATATCAATGATGTTGCTCTTGCTGCGGGCGATTCCCTGATCCACCTCTACGCAGACGACACCATTCTATATACTTTCGGCCCGTCATTGGACACTGTGCTATCAAACCTCCAAACGAGCTTCAATGCCATACAGCACTCCTTCCGTGGCCTCCAACTGCTCTTAAACGCGAGTAAACCAAATGCATGCTTTTCAACCGATCGCTGCCTGCACCCGCATGCCCGACTAGCATCACCACCCTGGATGGTTCCGACCTTGAATATGTGGACATCTATAAGTACCTAGGTGTCTGGCTAGGCTGCAAACTCTCCTTCCAGACTCACATCAAACATCTCCAATCAAAAATCAAATCCAGAGTCGGCTTTCTATTCCGCAACAAAGCCTCCTTCACTCACGCTGCCAAGCTTACCCTAGTAAAACTGACTATCCTACCGATCCTCGACTTCGGCGATGTCATCTACAAAATGGCTTCCAACACTCTACTCAGCAAACTGGATGCAGTCTATCACAGTGCCATCCGTTTTGTCACTAAAGCACCTTATACCACCCACCACTGCGACTTGTATGCTCTAGTCGGCTGGCCCTCACTACATATTCGTCGCCAGACCCACTGGCTCCAGGTCATCTACAAGTCCATGCTAGGTAAAGCTCCGCCTTATCTCAGTTCACTGGTCACGATGGCAACACCCATCCGTAGCACGCGCTCCAGCAGGTGTATCTCACTGATCATCCCTAAAGCCAACACCTCATTTGGCCGCCTTCGTTCCAGTACTCTGTTGCCTGTGACTGGAACGAATTGCAAAATCGCTGAAGTTGGAGACTTTTATCTCCCTCACCAACTTCAAACATCAGCTATCCGAGCAGCTAACCGATCGCTGCAGCTGTACATAGTCTATAGGTAAATAGCTCACCCATTTTCACCTACCTCATTCCCATACTGTTTTTATACTGTTTTTATTTATTTACTTTTCTGCTCTTTTGCACACCAATATCTCTACCTGTACATGCCCATCTGATCATTTATCACTCCAGTGTTAATCTGCAAAATTGTATTATTCGTCTACCTCCTCATGCCTTTTGCACACATTGTATATAGACTGCCCATTTTTTTCTACTGTGTTATTGACTTGCTAATTGTTTACTCCATGTGTAACTCTGTGTTGTCTGTTCACACTGCTATGCTTTATCTTGGCCAGGTCGCAGTTGCAAATGAGAACTTGTTCTCAACTAGCCGACATGGTTAAATAAAGGTGAAATAAAAAAATAAATAAAAAGTTGAAGTCGGAAGTTTACATACACTTTAGCGAAATACATTTAAACTCAGATTTTCACAATGCCTAACCTAAGACAGGGGTCTTAGGTCAATTAGGATCACCACTTTATTTTAAGAATGTGAAATGTTCAAATAATAGTAGAGAGAATGATGTATTTCAGCTTTTATTTATTTCATCACATTCCCAGTGGGTCATACGTTTACATACACTCAATTAGTATTTGGTAGCATTGCCTTTAAATTGTTTAATTTGGGTCAAACGTTTCGGGTAGCCTTCCACAAGCTTCCCACGATAAGTTGGGGGAATGTTGGCCCATTCCTCCTGACAGAGCTGGTGTAACTGAGGGGTCATTGTCCATTTGGAAGACCCATTTGCAACCAAGCTTTAAATTCCTGACTGATGTCTTGAGATGTTGCTTCAATATATCCACATAATGTTCCTCACTCATGTTGCCATCTATTTTGTGAAGCACACCAGTCCCGCTCTTGCTGAGCGGCCTTTCAGGTTATGTCGATATAGGACTTGTTTTACTGTGGATGCAGATAATTTTGTACCCGTTTCCTCCAGCATCTTCACAAGGTCCTTTGCTGTTGTTCTAGGATTGATTTGCACTTTTCGCACCAAAGTACGTTCCAAGCTGTTTAAAGGCACAGTCAACTTAGTGTATGTACACTTCTGACCCACTGGAATTGTGATACAGTGAATTATAAATGAAATAATCTGTCTGTAAACAATTGTTGGAAAATGACTTGTGTCATGCACAAAGTAGATGTCCCAACCAACTTGCCAAAACTATAGTTTGTTAACAAGAAATTTGTGGAGAGGTTGAAAAACGAGTTTTAATAACTCCATCCTAAGTGTATGTAAACTTCCGACTTCAACTGTACTTACTATGCATGTCAGTCTCTCTTGTCTAAGATTTGAGAAGAGACTGACTGCATCACTTCTTCTTTTTATAAGAAACATTAATGTGTTGAAAATCCCAAATTGTTTGCATAGTCAATTTACACACAGCTCTGACACACACACTTATCCCAAGAGACATGTCACCAGGGGTCTTTTCATAGTCCCCAAATCCAGAACAATTTCAAGAAAATGTACAGTATTATATAGAGCCCTTATTGCGTGGAACTTCCTTCCATCTCATATTGTTCAAATAAACAGCAGTCTGGTTTAAAAAAAACAGATAAAGCAACACCTTGAGGTACAACTCCTCTCCCCTATTTGACCTAGATAGTTTGTGTGTATGCATTGATATGTACTGTAGGCTACGTGTGCCTTTTGAGAAACGCATGTAGTTCTGTCCTTGAGCTGTTCTTGTCTAATGATGTTCTGTATTATGTCATTCTGTATTGTGTTTCATGTTTTGTTTAGACCCCAGGAAGAGGAGCTGCTGCTTTTGCAACAGCTAATGGGGATCCTAATAAAATACCAGATACCAAAATATATATTCAGTATATTATGGTGCTGTGCTATTCTCCATGCATGTTTTCTGTTTATTGACGTGAAGCTTTTCTAAAAACAAATTCTTGCCCCACCTCCCAGCAATCCACACTGTCAGAGTATTGCAAAATAAAAGTAGAACAGAGAGTGATGGACCTGTAAATCAACTCAGTGTATGGCTGAATAAACTGCCTGTACTCCTGAATGTTAAATCGATCATTCTCCACCTCAGAAAACCCCATAAATTGAGCAGGTGGCTGATGGTAGTCGCACACGCACACCTTCAAGAACTGTATAGGACAGGTATAGGTCACATTGGCCAAGTGCTGACATAGATTAATTGAGGGCTTGTGACTCTTTACTCCGTGTGTTTCACTGTGTGAGCGGGAGGACATGAGGGGGACAGTAGGGTGACAGGGTGATAGGAGGGGGGAGCAGGTCCCCTAGGGTTGCTTCTCTTTTGCCTTGCCCTCAAATAACCTCTCTGGTCCCTTGTTCACAGTGCCGACAGTTACTGGTGAGTATTTCATGTACCGGGATTTTAAAAAGACATGAAGACGCTGCTGTCTCGCTGCCATTTGGCCTGTGGCACCCTAACGACCTGACATATGGAATATCTCCTCGATGTACACATCACTGACAATCTGAAATGGTCCACCTACACAAACAGTGTGGTGAAGAAGGCCCAACAGCGCCTCTTCAACCTCAGGTGGCTGAATAAATTTGGCTTGGCCCCTAAGACCCTCACAAACTTTTACAGATGCAGGACAATGTTGTCCTCCAGAACAACTACAGCACCCGATGTCACAGGAAGGCCAAAAAGATTATCAAGGACATCAACCAACCGAGCCTCAGGCCTGTTCACCCCGCTATCATCCAGAAGGCGAGGTCAGTACAGGTGCATCAAAGCTGGGACTGAGACACTGAAAAACAGCTTCTATCTCAAGGCCATCAGACTGTTAAATAGCCATCACTCGCCGGCTTCCACCCGGTTACTCGACCTTGCACCTTTAGAGGCTGCTGCCCTATATACATAGACATGGAATCAGTGGTCACTTTAAAAATGGAACATTAGTCACTTTAATAATGTTTACATACTGCTTTACTAATTTCATGTGTATATACTGTATTTTAGTCAATGCCACTCCGACATAGCTCGTCCTAATATGTATAAATTTCTTAATTACATTCTTCACTTTTACATTTGTGTGTATTATTGGGAATTGTTAGATACTACTGCACTGTTGGAGCTAGGAACACAAGCAATACCATCTGCTAAATATGTGTATGTCACTAATAACATTTGATTTGATACTATGGACACATACACACATACACACTTCTTTTTCTTTCCCAGTGGTGACCTGAAAATCCTATTTTCTCTAAACCCAACTCAAATCCCAGGGTTTTCCATAAGCATCAGCTGTCAGCTAATCATTTTCCACTTTCCATATTAACTAGGCTACTTTTAATTTCAAAGTTTTAATTCGCTAGTCCATCGAGCCCTCTCCTGCTAGAATGAACGATATGCATCTCCTTGGGATCTATTGATAAGATAGGAACCTGTCAGTCACAAAGCGAGCGATGACAGGGAAATGCAGAAGAGAGGAAGAGGCGAAGCGAGAGATTACACTCTCACCAAAATCTGTCCAAAATAAACCCAATGTGTTTTATGGGCTTATTTTGGAACTATAGTGCTTACAGAAAGTATTCACAGCCCTTTACTTTTTCCACAGTTTGTTGCAGGCCATCCAGCCTGCATTTAAAATGTATTCAATTTTGGTCACTGCCCTACACACGGCCAACCCCTCCCTAACCTGGACAAAGCTAGGCCAATTGTGCGTCGCCCCACGGACCTCCCGGTCGCGGCCGGTTACGACAGAGCTGGCACTGCATTACAGCGCCCTTAACCACTGCGCCACCCGGGAGGCCCCGTGGAATTATGCTTTTAGAATTTTTTTACAAATTAATAAAACATGTAAATGTCTTGAGCCAATAAGTATTCAACCCATTTGTTATGGCAAGCATAAACAAGTTAAGGAGTAGAACAATTGCTTAACAAGTCACATATTAAGTTGCATGGACTCACTTGTGTGGAATAATAGTGTTTAACATGCTTTTTGAATGAGTGCCTCATCTCTGTACCCCACACATACAATTATCTGTAAGGTCTCTCAATTGAGCAGTGAATTTCAAACACAGATTCAACCACAATGACCAGAGAGGTTTTCCAGTGCCTCGCAAAAGGCACCTATAAATGGAATGGAGCTAAGCACAGGCAAAATCCTAGAGGAAAACCTAGTTCAGTCTGGTTTCCACCAAACACTGGGAGATTAATTCACTTTTCAGCAGAACAATAACCTAAAACACAAGGCCAAATCTACACTGGAGTTGCTTACCAAGAAGACAGTAAATGTTCCTGAGTGGCCGAGTTAGTTGACTTAAATATGCTTGAAAATCTATGGTAAGCCTTGAAAATAGTTGTCTAGCAATGATCAACAACCCATATAATAGAGGTTGAAGAATTTTGAAAAGAATAATGGTTAAATATTATGCAATCCAGATGTGCAGATTTCTTAGAGACTTACCCAGAAATACTCACAGCTGTAATCTCTGCCAAAGGTGATTTGTGTTGACTCAGGGGTGTGAATAATTATGTAAATGTGATTTTTGTATTTAATTTTCAATACATTTTAAAAAGTGTCTAAAAACATGTTTTGACTTGGTCATTATTGTGTATAGATGGGTGAGGGGAAAAAATAATAATTTTAGACTGTAACACAACAAAATGTGAAACAAGTCAAGGGGTATGAATACTTTCTGAAGGCACTGTAAGCTTGTCACCTGCCTTCCCACCTTGGGTCAACAACTTCCATTGTTAAGGCGGAGGAGACATGAGCATCTCATCATTACATGCATTATATACACTGAGTATACCAAACATGAGGAACACCTTCCTAATATCGAACTGCACTCCCCCATTTTGCCTTCAGAACAGCCTCAATTAATTGGAGCATGGACTCTACAAGGTGTCAAATGGTTCTACAGGGATGCTGGCCCATGTTGACCCCAATGCTTCGCACAGTTGTGTCAAGTTTGCTGGATGTCCTTTGGGTGGTGGACCATTCTTAATACACACAGGAAACTGTTGAGCAGCGTTGACACAAACCGGCGCGCCTGTCACAGACTACCACTGCCATGTTCAAAGGCACTTAAGTCTTTTGTCTTGCCCATTCACTGTCTGAATGGCACACATATACAATCCATGTCTCAAGGCTTAATAATCCTTCTTTAACCTGTCTCCTCACCCTTCTACACCACGTGTCAAACTCATTCCACGGAGGGCCTGAGTGTCTGCATGCTTTCACTGGAACTCCCCTCGCGTGATTGGCTATGTCTTAAGTGAAAGGACAAACCCAAAACCGGCAGACACTAGGCCCTCCATGGAATGAGTTCACAGCTGATCTACACTGATTTGAAGTTATCTACATTGATTTGAAGTGGATAAGTGACATCAATAAGGGATCATAGCTTTCACCTGGATTCACCTGGTCAGTCTATGTCATTCTTCATACGGAGGAGGGCGAGAGAGAATGATGCTCGACAATCTGCATGTTACATAATGATACCGAATTCTTTTTCTGACACATTTCTTTTGCGTGTTTGACATAGCCAGCCATGTTGAGTCGTAACGCCAAATAGGCAATTTACTGTGTATTGAATGACAACTGAACAGCAAGTGTTGACTAGTTTAGTGTCGAATTGACTGAAAAAAGTCTATCCCTTTAAAGTCTAGCCTGCTTTGCCATTCCTAAATCATGCACGGTGGTTATAAACTCAGCAAAAAAAGAAACTTCCTCTCACTGTCAACTGCATTTTTCCCCAGCAAACTTAACATGTGTAAATATTTGAATGAACATAAGACGCAACAACTGAGACATAAACTGAACAAGTTCCACAGACATGTGACAAACAGAAATGGAATAATATGTCCCTGAACAAGCGGGCGGTCAAAATCAAAAGTAACAGTCAGTATCTGGTGTGGCCACCAGCTGCATTAAGTACTGCAGTGCATCTACTCCTCATAGACTGCTCCAGATTTGCCAGTTCTTGCTGTGAGATGTTACCCCACTCTTCCACCATATATTGAACAAAAATATAAACGCATCACGCAACAATATAGTTAATATAAGAAAATCTGTCAATTTAAATAAATGAATTAGGCCCTAATCTATGGATTCCACATGACTGGGAATACAGATATGCATCTGTTGGTCACAGATACCTTAAAAAAAAGGTAGGGCTGTGGATCAGAAAACCAGTCAGTATCTGGTGTGACCAACATTTGCCTCATACAATGCGACACATCTCCTTCGGATAGAGTTGATCAGGTTGTTGATTATGACCTGTGGAATGTTGTCCCACTCCTCTTGGCTGTGCGAAGTTGCTTGATATTGGCGGGAACTGGAACACTCTATCATACATGTCAATCCAGAGCATTCCAAACACACTCAATGGATGTCATGTCTGGTGAGTATGCAGGCCATGGAAGAACTGGGACATTTTCAGCTTCCAGGAATTTTGTACCGAGCCTTGCGAAATGGGGCCATGCATTATCATGCTGAAACATGAGGTGATGGCAGCGGATGAGTGGCACGACAATGGGTCTCAGGATTTCATCATGGTATCTCTGTGTATTCAAATTGCCATTGATAAAATGCAACTGTGTTCGTTGTCCGTGGCTTATGCCTGCCCATACCATAACCCCACCGCAACCGCGAGGCACTCTGTTCACAACGTTGACATCAGCAAACCGCTAGCCCACACAATGCCATTACACGTGATCTGCAGTCAAACCAAGTTTGACTTACTGCCAAATTCTCTTTGATGATGTTGGAGGAGGCTTATGGTAGAGAAGAACATTAAATTCTCTGACATCAGCTCTGGTGGACATTCCTGCAGTCTCCCTCAAAACTTGAGACATCTGGGTCATTGTGTTGTGTGACAAAACGGCACATTTTTGAGTTGCCTTTTTATTGTCCTAAGCACAAGCTGCACCTGTGTAATTTTCATGCTGTTTAATCAGCTTCTTGATTTGCTGCACCTGTCCGGTGGATGGATTATCTTGGGAAAAGCTCATGAAACATTCAACCAACACTTTACATGTTGTGTTTATATTTTTGTTAACTGTATGATAATTAGAGCCCTCATGGAATCCAGTTATTAAAACAGAATTCAACAATGTAAAAAAATGCATTGGCCTTTAGTAGGGAATCAAATATATGTATTGAAAAAGCATTTATTTGCCCAAGTTTATCATAAGACATGAATTAAATTAAATTAAATAAAGATGTATTTGTCACATACAACAGGTCAGGCCATGGAAGGTCACCTTACTGTAAAATGCTTACTTATAAGTCCTTAACATCAAATGCAGTTTTAAGAAAAATAAGAGTTGAGAAAATATTTACTAAATTAACAAAAAATAAATAAATATGAGGCTATATACAGGGGGTACAGATACTGAGTCAATGTGCGGGGGTACAGGTTAGTCAAGGTAATTTAGGTAATATGTAGATAGAGGTAAAGGTAGCCATGTGATTAGCTATTCAGTAGTCTTATGGGTTGGGGGTAGAGGCTGTTAAAAAGCCTTTTGGACCCAGACTTTGTTCTCCGGTACCGCTTGCCGTGCGGTAGCAGAGAGAACAGTATGACAAGGGTGGCTGGAGTCTTTGGCAATTTTTAGGGCCTTCCTCTGATACCACCTGGTATAGAGGTCCTAGATGGCAGGAAGCTTGGTCCCAGTGATGCAGTGATTCTCTCGATAGTGCAGCTGTGGAACATTTAGAAGATCTGAGGACCCATTTCAAATCTTTTCAGTCCTGAGGGGGAATAGGCATTGTCGTGCCTTCTTCACGACTGTCTTGGTGTGTTTGGACTATGATAGTTTGTTGGTGATGTGGACACTATGGAACACTATGGAACACTATGGAACATAAAGCTACATAGTCACTACAGCCATGTCGATGAGAATGGGGGCATGCTTGGCCCTCCTTTTCCTGTAGTCCACAATCATCTCCTTTGTCTTGTTCACATTGAGGGAGAGGTTGTGGTCCTGGCACCAGACTGCTAGGTCTCTGACCTCTTCTCTATAGTCTCATCGTTGTCGGTGATCAGGCCTAACACCGTTGTGTCATCAGCAAACTTAATGATGGTGTTGGAGTCATGCTTGGCTACGCAGTCGTGGGTGAACAGGGAGTACAGAAAGGGACTAAGCATGCACCCTTGAGGGGTCCCCGTGTTGAGGATCAGCAAAGCAGATGTGTTGTTCCCAACTTAACCATCTAAGGGCGGCCCGTCAGGAAGTCCAGTTGCAGAGGGAGGTGTTTAGTCCCAGGGTCCTTGTGATGAGCTTTGAGGGCACTACGGTGTTGAACGCTGTGCTGTAGTCAATGAACAGCATTCTCACGTAGGTCTTCCTTTTGTCCAGGTGGGAAAGGCCAATTAGAGATTGCGTCATCTGTGGAGCTGTTGGGGCGGTATGCAAATTGGAGTGGGTCCATGGGTTCTGGGATGATGGTGTTGATGTGAGCCATGACCACCCTTTCAAACCCCTTCATGGCTACTGACATGAGTGCTACGGGTCGGTAGTCATTTAAGCAAAGTACCTTGGTGTTCTTGGGCACAGGGACTATGGTTGTCTGTTTTGAAACATGTAGGCATTACACACTCGGTCAGAGACAGGTTGAAAATGTCAGTGCAGGCATGCTCTGAGAAAACATCCTGGTAATCTGTCTGTGAATGTTGACCTGTTTAAAGGTTTTACTCACATCGACTACGGAGTGCGTGATCACAGTCGGATAACAGAACAGAATGGATCAGTGATTTGTATTTCCGGCAACTTTCTGAAGAGGCAACGAGAATGCCCCTGTCTGTGTATGTCTGGTGCGCACGTCTACCACTTTCTGTAGCTGTTAGCGATGTAACCCTAATTCTAACCCTCATTGTAGCCCTAACCCTTATCCAAACCGCTAAACTCAAAATAGCCTTTGTTCTCGTGGGGATGTGGGATTTGTCCCCATGAGGGAGAATTTTCCTTGTTTTAATATCCTTATGGGGACTTTTGGGTATTTCAGCTCCTCACTAGGATAGAGGAAACACACACACACACACACACACACACACACACACACACACACACACACACACACACACACACACACACACACACACACACACACACACACACACACACACACACACACACACACACACACACACACACACACACACCACTGTTAGAGAATGAGCTTCACTTCCATCAGCTAGATCAGTACACTGCAATGAATCCGGCAGATAGATGCTGTCAAGAATACAGTGGACAGTCAACTGTGTGTGTGTGTGCATGCTTGTGTGCACGCTTGTTTGTGTGGGTTTCTATGTGTGACTGCTGCAGCCAATGAAGTGTCATATTAGTCTGCTGGACCACTGGAAGTTTTTGATGAAAAAGCAACTGAACTGTGGCAGGGCCTGCATTTTAATACAGGAAAGATGGGTACCCAAAGGACAGAGAGACTGTATATAAGTGCTATGGAAAAGGTATAAGTCGTTGTGATGTTTTAGCCAGCAGGGTAAATGTAGATGGTCTTCTTTGTGATGTTTTAGCCAGCAGGGTAAATGTAGATGGTCTTCTTTGTGATGTTTTAGCCAGCAGGGTAAATGTAGATGGTCTTCTTTGTGATGTTTTAGCCAGCAGGGTAAATGTAGATGGTCTTCTTTGTGATGTTTTAGCCAGCAGGGTAAAGCACTACTCTGTGACTCAGAACCATCTCCAAAGACAACTATCATCAGAACTGGCATAGGCATTAGGTATAGGAAGTGTGTGTGCATGTCCGGGTGTGTGTTTGTGTTTGCCAACATGCGTGTGAGGTTCTGCAAATATAGGTGTGCAGGTGCATGCGGCGAAGCTTGCAGGTGTGTGAGTACCCTAACAAATGTAATTCCATAAAAGTCAGTGAATACATCAAACGCCCATTTGATTTCCTCCATCTAGCCTTTAGGGAACCACCACTCTCTCCTCTTCATATTTTTATTCAATTCCATGCAGACGACATTATGTTGAGTACACAAAGATGTGTGCGAGGGTGCGTTACAAAGGTGTGTGTGTGTGTGTGTCTAGAGGTGTGTATGTGAATGTGTGACTCTTACTTGCAAGAAAAACACCCTGAATTTCATCACTTCCTCTGAAGCGTTTCTAAAGTAGTACTACTCCTCCTCTCTCTCCCCCTCTTCCCTCTTTCCTGTAATTTCTCTTTCATTTACATCGTGATGAGCCTCTGTTTGACGAGTGCCCTGGGGGGGCCATCTAGACTCTGGTGACTTACAGTTGGTGACGGCCGTGTATGTGTGTGACAGGAAGGGGGACAGGGACGGGGGTAATTTTCCTCCTATCGGGGGGCTCCCACATGGGTTTGGGTGGAGGTGGGGGCTAAATGACGACAATTAGGACCGTTTGGGGAAGCAGAGAAGGGGGCTGAATGATGAGCCCTGCCCACCTGTTTCCCTTTTCCCTAGTCACTGAAGTATGCGATATCTGCTGCAGTCTCTCTCTCTCTCTCTCTCTTCATTGTTCTCTATCCTACCTCTCTCTATTCTGCTCCATTCTACCTCTCTCCCTCTCCTACCTCTCTATCCTATCTCCATCCTACCTTTCTATCCTAACTCTCTCTTCCTCTCACTCTTCTCTCTATCCCACCTCTCTCTCTTCCTCTCCCTTTCCTCCATCTATATCCTTCTCTATCCTACCTCCCTCTCTTCCTCTCCCTCTCCTCTCTCTCCCACAGCAGATGCAATGTGAGCCTAAGAATCAAGTCTGAGAGTGTAACACCTGTGTTTTCTCAGACTAGGAGTGATTTTTTTCTTCTTCCAAATACTGTTAATTATCTTTTAAATTCAATGGAATGCACTGTTAATGAGCTAAATGTATTGAGAGGCCTCTCCACCACTAGGGGCAGAGAAGAGGAGGTTGAAAAAGGAAAGAAAATGAAAATGGATAAAAGAAAGGAGTGTGAGGGCAAGAAGCATTCAGTGTCTCTGCTTCTTCTGACACTGATTGTCATTTCCGCACGTCCTCTCCTCTCCGATTTCTCCTCCTTCCCCTTACCCAGACAGTAATTCATTTCAACCCACTTGACAGCGTTCCTGTGATCCTCTCTGTCTGTGATAGCAACCCCCTCTCACTCTCTCTCTCTCTCTCTCTCTCTCGCTCCCTCATTTTCTGAGGCTAGAATAGTGTCCTGTGGTGTTGGTTGTGGTCAGATGTGAGTGGTACATTAAATTAGTGTGTTCTCCTTCTATCCTCTCCCACTCTCTCTAAAACTACTGCCTTGTTATACCTAAATCCAGAATAGGGGTCTATGTAGTTGGTTTCTGTCAGGTGCAGAAGTGGTAAATTGATGTTAAATTCGCTGTGACGATAGCTTTGCTCTTTGAGTTAGCTTTCCGCGCCCTAGATGGTGAGAAGACTCACGCAGGCACACACACACACACACACACACACACACACACACACACACACACACACACACACACACACACACACACACACACACACACACACACACACACACACACACACACACACACACACACACACACACACACACACACACACACACACACACACACACACACACACGCACGCACACGCAGGCACGCACACAGACACGCAGGCACGCACGCACGCACGCACGCACGCACGCACACACACACACACACACACACACACACACACACACACACACACACACACACACACACACACACACACACACACACACACACACACACACACACACACACACACACACACGCTCACCACCTCAGAGTCTGCCGGAACGTGCAGCTATTTCCCTCACTACGGCGTAACAAAGAAACCTAGTCTATCTCTGTCAAGTCTCCACGCATGATTATCAAATCTCTCTTCACTCTCTTCTCTTGATCATCATCTCTCTCCACTCTGTTTGCTCCACCCCACTTCACCCCATTTCCTGATTGAGACACTGGTGCAGCCAATCACGTCCTTGACAGCACAGATGGTTAACTGAGGTGAGGAGGACAGAACCAATATTGAAAATCATCCTGCGTTTATAGCCAATGTTCAGTGTGATATAGTTTATCTGATGAGGTTTTGGCCACAGGGGCCGAATGGTTCTATCTACTACTTAACCACAGCATGGACTTGATTCGTTGGGGCTCTGTTTGCATCCTTTCTCTCTCTCGCTGAGTCTACAGTATCTTCACAACATTTCATTTCACTGAAGCCTATGGCAAAGAGAACCAACCCCAGGATTGCTTTCTGAACACAATCTAAAGGAAAATAAAGGATCCATTCAATCTAAAAAAACAAATCATAGTTATTCTTCGTATGAAAAGAGGAAAGAGAGTGGAGAGGCTGGAGCTAATGTTTGTATCCTGCTCGTGAACGCTGAGTTTTCTATTACTGGCTATTTATTTAGAAGAAACATGGAAATCCCTCAGCCCAGATATGTAATGTCTTGTCTAAAAGATTTGTAGCTGGGAGGTGTGCTATATTATCCTAATCAATCAGAAACCAATGTTTGGTCTCTTCTTCTCTTTTCAATACCTAGTCCCAAGTCCCTTGCTATGTGTCTCACTTTGAATGTAGCCAACGACACGGCCAGCCAGCTTCTGTTGAGAGTGTGTATGTTTGTGCGCGCGTGTATGTGTGTGTGAGAAACCGCAGCAGGATGTTTGGCTGATTAGGTCTCAGGAGACCAGTAGCTAATGCTCTTTTCATTACACTCTAAGATTATCAAACGCTACACTCCTCCAAGGATATTTGTTTCTCTTCTGGCTCCTGTCTGGCTCTCACTCCCTCTTTTCACCCCCCTTCCTTCCCTCCCTCCCTCCCGATTGGTTGGTTTCTCGCCCAAAATTCCAATTATCACTCCGAGAGATGAGAGAGAGAGAGAGTGTGCTGGAGAGAGAGAAGACGGGAAGAGGAAGGGAGATAGAGAAAGTAGGAGAGCAGTGATAGTGGAATGGAGTCTAAGGAAAACGATGGAAAGAGTAATGTGTTCTTAGAGTGAAAAGAGAGACGATACATTATTTGACTTGGTCCTTTGGTTTAAAGGGGCCTAGCGTGTCTGGAATAAGGCACGGAATGAGGGCATTATTGGTGAGAAAACTAAGATCAAGAGAACATTGACAGCCATTCGTGCCTTTCTCCCTCCATCCCATTCCCTCCCTTCCCGCCGTCCTTTTCCTCTGTGGATCTGTGGTCTTCGTTCTCTCTCCCTCTCTTCCCCTATCCCTCCTCTTCTCTGTGGATCAGTAGCCTTGGTTCCCTTTCCTCTGTCTGTTTTACATAGAGAGCCTGTTGGTCATTAGCATCCATGAGCGCTCTGCTGGGCTTTGAGTGACTGAGAGTGTGTGCTCACGCCCGTCTGCGTGTAGGTGTGTTAGTGGCCAGGCTGAGGCTGACACTGAGGGCTAAAAGGAGGTTCCTGTCCAGCTCTAGACACCCTAGCATGTCCTCGTCCATCTGTCCAGTGCCCTCTGCTGTAAGGTCCTTTGTGGTCCTCTCTCTGGTCCTCTCATCTCCATGGTCAGAGGCTACCTGATTTAATCTCCAAAAGAGGTTGAATATGCTAATTACCAGGTGTGTGTGTGTGTGTTCATTTCTAGCAGAGAGTGACTGAGGGTGCTAACGAGTGTGTGTGTGTGTCCTCTTGGAGGTGACAGGGTTCCGCTGGGTGCCCCTGACGTGACACGACTTCCCACCTTTCCAACGGGAGACATATGAACGCACTGATCTCCCCCACCTGGTACCTGCTCACCCTGGAGTAGGCACCATGCCAGTTACCTGACTGTGTGTGTGTGTGTGTGTGTGTGTGTGTGTGTGTGTGTGTGTGTGTGTGTGTGTGTGTGTGTGTGTGTGTGTGTGTGTGTGTGTGTGTGTGAGAGAGAATCTGATATCCCCATCTGCTCACCCAGTGCCCACTGAAGACCTGGAGTAGGCATCATGCCAACCACCTGACTGACCTTGAGGAGGCACAGTTCAGCTCAGCAAATAGACTGTGTGTGAGAGAGTGCATGTGTGTCTATCTGTCCTTTATTTTGCATTTTTAGTTCCTTGTATTTGAAGTCTAACTCTGGCTTTTGGATGTATAGATAGATAGATAGATATCTTCAGTGTGTGTTTGTCTGTTGAGGCCAGATGCCAAATTGTGCCAAGTGAGGAACAAGCTGATTCTTCTGCACTGTGACCCAGCAGACCCAGAGTGTATGGTGCTGGGTGGGATAGATCAGGAGCATTCAAATATTGTCTGGGCTATCTGGACGGAGGCCTAAGTGTCATAACGGAAAGTACCAAGATATTATCCTGTCGTAAAGTTTCATGTCTTGGTTAACACTATAAAGATAAATGGTTGGATGGGTTCGTTTATGCAGGCAGACAGGGAGGCAGGCAGACAGACAGACAGACAGGTAGGGAGGAATGCACATGTATATGCACACACACGCAGGCATGCACACACACACGCTTCAGGCTCATTGGCTCCCCATGCTGTCCTGTCTGTATGACTGATGACTGAAGCTCTGCCCACCACTCAGGAGTCCCCCATGCCCTCTTACCCTGCCCACCATGCCCAGATGGCCAACCATTGGACTGGGGCATTTCCTCCATGCTGGCACCACCATTACCGTGCACAGCACAGCCTCTTGTCTGTGTTGTAATTCATTCATCTTTCTCTCCATTGGTCCATTCTCTTTTCCTCATTCCCTGTGATCCAATAGGCTCTAAGCTCAGATCTGTTTCTCTATGCCTGTCCTTAAATCATTAAGTCCTTAATGATGTCATTATCAGCTTACAGACTCTTTAAATGTACTAGATCCAGCATCCAGGCATGGGTGTACATTGAATCCTGACCGTACCGCACCACAGAGGGGCAGAGCTGACATTGTGCCAGTGGTGTTGTGGTTATAGTATCTGTATTGTGTAGGTGTCAAAGAGGCAGCTCTTTTGAGTAGGTGTCAGAGCCTGCTGTGGCACTGTGGTTATATATATATATATATATATATATATATATATATATATATATATATATATATATATATATATATGTGTGTGTGTGTGTGTGTGTGTGTGTGTGTGTGTGTGTGCGTGCGTGCGCATGTGTGTGGTATTTATTATTAATATTCAACATGTTCTGAAGCCTGACACTGGCCTTTGGGTTGTTTGACCTCAAGGGCCTTTGTGAGCTTTGACTCTGTGAGCTTTGGGTCTAATGTTTTGTCAAAGTTGGTTTGTGAGGTTGCAGTTGTCAAAGTGCAGCATGTTTTAGATTGGACATGCTGTCTCTGTGAAATGTCATGGTTTGAACTTTTTGTTTACATTGTCAGGGACAAACAGAGAACGTTTAGTACTTATTGAATGCAAAGTAGGACAGATTGTAAAGCGAATTCTCGGGTGTATATGATATACTATTTACTTATGTAATTGTATATATTTATACATTATGTATAAGGGTGTGTTTGTGTATTCAAGAGAACAAGAGGCACAGAAGGAAAGTAAGGACATTTCCATACTTGTTTAAATGAATATAAATGTGTGAAAATGTGTGATGACGATAACAGGAAATGATTTCCCCCGTGTTTTGTCCCAGGATGCAATTCAGCACTCCCCTTGGGACGAGAAGAGGAGGCTTTCTGCTAAACGAAAGTACCTCAAATATCTCTATTTCACACCAATTTTCATTATTATAATTTCCCAAAGTGCCAGAATTAACCAGTACTAAAAGGTACATTAAAGAAATTTAGCACAATCATGTCAAGTATTTGGATATGCAAATATACTACCTGAAATGAATCTTCTATATGTCTCTCCTGGGTAGGCATTTTAACGTCGACCATCTTAAAACGCTGTTTTCACTTCCAGAAGTCTTCAGAGGCCATAAAAATGGGTTAGGACCTAATATGCAAAACCTTGAGGTTTATTGTTACTGACTAGACAACACCTCCATGGCTAGTGTTATAGAGTTGCCATATAGACTTGTGTATTTGAGATTAGGGCTGTCCCAGAGGGGGGAAAAAAACTTGGTCTGTTCTTTCAACAAATATTTAAACATGTATTTTGCCATATACCCTACCCTATGTGTTTAAATACAATCAACTATATGCATTGAGCTTGTCTGATGCTTAAAGCTTAAGGTTTGATGAAATAAAACAAATGCCTCAAGAAGGCGCCAGAGATCTAGATAACCAGAAGAAAAAACCTGACCCAACTATTCTCCTCCCACTCTTTCTGGCTTTCGCAGATTCTGCCATTATTCTCCTGACATTGCCAGTAATAGGCTACACGAGAAGTTGACAAACTTTCTCATGTGGAATGGCAATTTATGAAACATTCAATTTAATTTACAATAACATCTTCATATCTCAAACAATTATTGTATTGTGGTTAATTAAAATTCTATCCAAATCTAAATGAAAATGATACAAACCTAAATAGTACCTTCTATTACCATTGCCACCTGTGTAAAAATAGCCTACATAAAGCCAACAAGTAAAAACATTGGAGCCTGCAGGTAGAAAATATCCTGATAAAAATAAATATCCTATGAATCACATTGGCTACACATGGCCTGTCTGCAACAAACTTGAAACATTGTATCAACTACTAACTTGGGTCTGGCAGGAGAGTTGTGAAATGTCTGGGTGCTGAGTTTCCCACATCAGTGAACTCGGGACAGAAACAGCTGTAGGCCATTTGCGCAAGTGATAAGAAGCAGTGCTTGACTTGGGCAGGAGTTCACCAGAGCTGAGTATTGTTGAGCACATGCACCTAAATATAAACAGTACCAGCACCCAAAATTAGTACCGGAACCTATTTCAGTCCAATTCAAGCACTGATAAGAAGTAATCAGGTAGGCTTATTTTATGACGTTTCCATTGGATCACAGCATGACATTTTTCCCTTTCACGCTGAGTGGTTATCAAAAGGGAGAGAGCTGGAAAGATTTTTAAAATACATTGAGGAACTATTGTAATTCTCAATGGATGTAAAAACAGACTTTGTTTGCTTGCTGTTTTTAGGTGAAGAAAACTTTACTTTGAGAAGCTCCATACATCATTAGTGGTGGTGCATTATGCCAATCAGAAATACTATCAGATCCCCAAATGGGCACATTTATATGCCTACATTTATATGCAGGCCAGGTAGCCTATAGGCCTACTTCTATGTGTAATCAGGCCAGGTAGCCTATAGGCCTACTTCTATGTGTAATCAGGCCAGGTAGCCTATAGGCCTACTTCTATGTGTAATCAGGCCAGGTAGCCTATAGGCCTACGTCTATGTGTAATCAGGCCAGGTAGCCTATAGGCCTACTTCTATGTGTAATCAGGCCAGGTAGCCTATAGGCCTACTTCTATGTGTAATCAGGCCAGGTAGCCTATAGGCCTACGTCTATGTGTAATCAGGCCAGGTAGCCTATAGGCCTACTTCTATGTGTAATCAGGCCAGGTAGCCTATAGGCCTACTTCTATGTGTAATCAGGCCAGGTAGCCTATAGGCCTACGTCTATGTGTAATCAGGCCAGGTAGCCTATAGGCCTACTTCTATGTGTAATCAGGCCAGGTAGCCTATAGGCCTACTTCTATGTGTAATCAGGCCAGGTAGCCTCTAGGCATACTTCTATGTGTAATCAGGCCAGGTTGCCTATAGGCCTACTTCTATGTGTAATCAGGCCAGGTTGCCTATAGGCCTACTTCTATGTGTAATCAGGCCAGGTAGCCTATAGGCCTACTTCTATGTGTAATCAGGCCAGGTTGCCTATAGGCCTACTTCTATGTGTAATCAGGCCAGGTAGCCTATAGGCCTACTTCTATGTGTAATCATGCCAGGTAGCCTATAGGCCTACTTCTATGTGTAATCAGGCCAGGTAGCCTATAGGCCTACTTCTATGTCAGGCCAGGTAGCCTATAGGCCTAATGTGTAATCAGGCCAGGTAGCCTATAGGCCTACTTCTATGTGTAATCAGGCCAGGTAACCTATAGGCCTACTTCTATGTGTAATCAGGCCAGGTAGCCTATAGGCCTACTTCTTCTATGTGTAATCAGACCAGGTAGCCTATAGGCCTACGTCTATGTGTAATCAGGCCAGGTAGCCTATAGGCCTACTTCTATGTGTAATCAGGCCAGGTAGCCTATCGGCCTACTTCTATGCTTAATCAGGCCAGGTAGCCTATAGGCCTACTTCTATGTGTAATCAGGCCAGGTAGCCTATAGGCCTACTTCTATGTGTAATCAGGCCAGGTAGCCTATAGGCCTACTTCTATGTGTAATCAGGCCAGGTAGCCTATAGGCCTACTTCTATGTGTAATCAGGCCAGGTAGCCTATAGGCCTACTTCTATGTGTAATCAGGCCAGGTAGCCTATAGGCCTACTTCTATGTGTAATCAGGCCAGGTAGCCTATAGGCCTACTTCTATGTGTAATCAGGCCAGGTAGCCTATAGGCCTACTTCTATGTGTAATCAGGCCAGGTAGCCTAAAGGCCTACTTCTATGTGTAATCAGGTGCGCGCCCTTACTCATTGACAGGAGCGCTCCAAACAAAAGACAATTACTAAATTGACAAAACTTGTCAATTGAATGAAATAAACCAAAACTTGTTTCTCACAAGAGCAGCATAGGTTGTGCACTCTGCAAATAATGTGTCCACTCTGACAATGAGCCCTGGAAGACTGGAATAATAATATCCAAGATGGCGTCAGTCGTCCTGTCGTGTCGTGTCCCTTGTATATATCGTTTCTTTTTCGTTTTTACATATTTTTCTTCGCATATCTCTTTAAAAACATTTTGCTAAACCTAAGCTTCCAAATACTCTCCTGCAACCCGCCTCACCCAATGTAGCTATTTTTCCTAAAGTATTTATATTTACTTCGGAACCGGAACCCCTCAACTGAAGCTAGCCAGCTAACCACCAGCTATGCTAGCGGTCTTCAGCTAACCGGTCATCAGCTAACCTTTAGCTCGGAAAGCTCTCGCCAGTTCGAACAACGTGACTCTAACCAGAGCATAACGGACCTATTTATTTTTCATCCCCGGATTCCCACCGCAAACGGAACATTTTTCAGCTGGATCTTCACAACTAGCTATCTAGCTAAACCGCAACCCCGGATGATTACTCCTGGCTAGCGTTTCCATCCACTTAGCTTGAAGCTAGCCCAGCCAGAGCACCTGTGCTACCACCGTAGCATACTCCTGGGCTACAATACCCGGGCCCACGACCGGTCTATTGATGTCACCGCATGAAGAGGAATAAACAGACTCACCCCATCGTGACGTCCCCCAAAGGCTAACTCTCTAGCCCTTGCTATCTCCTTGCTTGCTAATTTGGCCTGCTAACTGCTAGCTTGTTTAGCTCCGGTCCGCTAACTGCTACCTTGTTTAGCCCCGGCCTACGAACTGTTAGCTTGTTAGCACAGGCCTGATAACCGTCTGAATCGCCGCGTCCCAAACACTCACTGGACCCATATTTACTTTCTATCTCTTTTTGATTTTTAATTTGTTTATACCTTCCGGAAACCTGCCTCACCCAATGTGATACGGAATCGCTATTATTTTAAATTTTTAGAACACACTCAAGAACCTCCAGAAGCTAACCAGCTAACTAGCTTCAAGCTATTTAGTCATTGTTATTTTTTTTTAACCTGGATAACACTCGCCAGTCCAGCTTTCCTGCCCCATCCACCGCTGCCCCCTGGGCACTGATCTCTTGGCTACATAGCTGATGCACGCTGGACTGTCCATTAATCACGGTACTCCATTCTGCTTGTTTGTTTGTTTTATCTGTTGGCCCCGTTGCCTAGTCAACGCCATTTTACCTGCTGTTGTTGTGCTAGCTGATTAGCTGTTGTTGTCTCACCTACTGTGCTTTTACACCTGCATTGTTTGCTGTTTGGGGTTTTAGGCTGGGTTTCTGTACAGCACTTTGAGATATCAGCTGATGTACGAAGGGCTATATAAATAAATTTGATTTGATTTGATTTGATTTGATTTTTGATTTGATACTGTTTTAGCTAGCTTTCCCAATTCAACACCTGTGATTACTGTATGCCTCGCTGTATGTCTCTCTCAAATGTCAATATGCCTTGTATACTGTTGTTCAGGTTAGTTATCATTGTTTTAGTTCACAATGGAGCCCCTAGTTCCACTCTTCATACCCCTGATACCTCCTTTGTCCCACCTCCCACACATGCGGTGACCTCACCCATTACAACCAGCATGTCCAGAGATAAAACCTCTCTCATCATCACCCAGTGCCTGGGCTTACCTCCGCTGTACCCGCACCTCACCATACCCCTGTCTGCGCATTATGCCCTGAATATATTCTACCATGCCCAGAAACCTGCTCCTCTTATTCTCTGTCCCCAACGCTCTAGGCGACCAGTTTTGATAGCCTTTAGCCGCACCCTCATACTACTCCTTCTCTGTTCCGTGGGTGATGTGGAGGTAAACCCAGGCCCTGCATGTCCCCAGGCACCCTCATTTGTTGACTTCTGTGATCGAAAAAGCCTTGGTTTCATGCATGTCAACATCAGAAGCCTCCTCCCTAAGTTTGTTTTACTCACTGCTTTAGCACACTCTGCTAACCCTGATGTCCTTGCCGTGTCTGAATCCTGGCTCCTGAAGGCCACCAAAAATTTGGAGATTTCCATACCCAACTATAACATTTTCCGTCAAGATAGAACTGCCAAAGGGGGAGGAGTTGCAGTCTACTGCAGAGATAGCCTGCAAAGTAATGTCATACTTTCCAGGTCCATACCCAAACAGTTCGAACTACTAATCTTAAAAATTACTCTCTCCAGAAATAAGTCTCTCACTGTTGCCGCCTGCTACCGACCCCGCTCAGCTCCCAGCTGTGCCCTTGACACCATTTGTGAATTGATTGCCCCCCATCTAGCTTCAGAGTTTGTTCTGTTAGGTGACCTAAACTGGGATATGCTTAACACCCCGGCAGTCCTACATTCTAAGCTAGATGCCCTCAATCTCACACAAATCATCAAGGAACCCACCAGGTACGATCTGTAAACAAGGGCACCCTCATAGACTTCATCCTGACCAACTGGCCCTCCAAATACACCTCCGCTGTCTTCAACCAGGATCTCAGCGATCACTGCCTCATTGCCTGTATCCGCTACGGATCCGCAGTCAAACGACCACCCCTCATCACTGTCAAACGCTCCCTAAAACACTTCTGTGAGCAGGCCTTTCTAATCGACCTGGCCCGGGTATCCTGGAAGGACATTGACCTCATCCCGTCAGTTGAGGATGCCTGGTCATTCTTTAAAAGTAACTTCCTCACCATTTTAGATAAGCATGCTCCGTTCAAAAAATGCAGAACTAAGAACAGATACAGCCCTTGGTTCACTCCAGACCTGACTGCCCTCGACCAGCACAAAAACATCCTGTGGCGGACTGCAATAGCATCGAATAGTCCCCGCGATATGCAACTATTCAGGGAAGTCAGGAACCAATTCACGCAGTCAGTCAGGAAAGCTAAGGCCAGCTTCTTCAGGCAGAAGTTTGCATCCTGTAGCTCCAACTCCAAAAAGTTATGGGACACTGTGAAGTCCATGGAGAACAAGAGCACCTCCTCCCAGCTGCCCACTGCACTGAGGCTAGGTAACACGGTCACCACCGATAAATCCATGATTATCGAAAACTTCAACAAGCATCTCTCAACGGCTGGCCATGCCTTCCGCCTGGCAACTCCAACCTCGGCCAACAGCTCCGCCCCCCCCCGCAGCTCCTCGCCCAAGCCTCTCCAGGTTCTCCTTTACCCAAATCCAGATAGCAGATGTTCTGAAAGAGCTGCAAAACCTGGACCCGTACAAATCAGCTGGGCTTGACAATCTGGACCATCTATTTCTGAAACTATCTGCCGCCATTGTCGCAACCCCTATTACCAGCCTGTTCAACCTCTCTTTCATATCGTCTGAGATCCCCAAGGATTGGAAAGCTGCCGCAGTCATCCCCCTCTTCAAAGGGGGAGACACCCTGGACCCAAACTGTTACAGACCTATATCCATCCTGCCCTGCCTATCTAAGGTCTTTGAAAGCCAAGTCAACAAACAGGTCACTGACCATCTCGAATCCCACCGTACCTTCTCCGCTGTGCAATCTGGTTTCCGAGCCGGTCACGGGTGCACCTCAGCCACACTCAAGGTACTAAACGATATCATAACCGCCATCGATAAAAGACAGTACTGTGCAGCCGTCTTCATCGACCTTGCCAAGGCTTTTGACTCTGTCAATCACCATATTCTTATCGGCAGACTCAGTAGCCTCGGTTTTTCGGATGACTGCCTTGCCTGGTTCACCAATTACTTTGCAGACAGAGTTCAGTGTGTCAAATCGGAGGGCATGCTGTCCGGTCCTCTGGCAGTCTCTATGGGGGTGCCACAGGGTTCAATTCTCGGGCCGACTCTTTTCTCTGTATATATCAATGATGTTGCTCTTGCTGCGGGCGATTCCCTGATCCACCTCTACGCAGACGACACCATTCTATATACTTCCGGCCCGTCATTGGACACTGTGCTATCTAACCTCCAAACGAGCTTCAATGCCATACAACACTCCTTCCGTGGCCTCCAACTGCTCTTAAACGCTAGTAAAACCAAATGCATGCTTTTCAACCGATCGCTGCCTGCACCCGCATGCCCGACTAGCATCACCACCCTGGATGGTTCCGACCTTGAATATGTGGACATCTATAAGTACCTAGGTGTCTGGCTAGACTGCAAACTCTCCTTCCAGACTCATATCAAACATCTCCAATCGAAAATCAAATCAAGAGTCGGCTTTCTATTCCGCAACAAAGCCTCCTTCACTCACGCCGCCAAGCTTACCCTAGTAAAACTGACTATCCTACCGATCCTCGACTTCGGCGATGTCATCTACAAAATCGCTTCCAACACTCTACTCAGCAAACTGGATGCAGTTTATCACAGTGCCATCCGTTTTGTCACTAAAGCACCTTATACCACCCACCACTGCGACTTGTATGCTCTAGTCGGCTGGCCCTCGCTACATATTCGTCACCAGATCCACAGGCTCCAGGTCATCTACAAGTCCATGCTAGGTAAAGCTCCGCCTTATCTCAGTTCACTGGTCACGATGGCAACACCCATCCGTAGCACGCGCTCCAGCAGGTGTATCTCACTGATCATCCCTAAAGCCAACACCTCATTTGGCCGCCTTTCGTTCCAGTACTCTGCTGCCTGTGACTGGAACGAATTGCAAAAATCACTGAAGTTGGAGACTTTTATCTCCCTCACCAACTTCAAACATCAGCTATCTGAGCAGCTAACCGATCGCTGCAGCTGTACATAGTCTATTGGTAAATAGCCCACCCATTTTCACCTACCTCATCCCCATACTGTTTTTATTTATTTACTTTTCTGGTCTTTTGCACACCAATATCTCTATCTGTACATGACCATCTGATCATTTATCACTCCAGTGTTAATCTGCAAAATTGTAATTATTTGCCTACCTCCTCATGCCTTTTGCACACATTGTATATAGACTCCCCTTTTTTTCTACTGTGTTATTGACTTGTTAATTGTTTACTCCATGTGTAACTCTGTGTTGTCTGTTCACACTGCTATGCTTTATCTTGGCCAGGTCGCAGTTGCAAATGAGAACTTGTTCTCAACTAGCCTACCTGGTTAAATAAAGGTGAAATAAAAATAAAATAAAATAAAAATAAATTACCGTAACCAAAGTAACAACGTGATCAAGACAAAGGAGATGATTGTAGACTACAGGATGATTGTGGACTACACGCATGCCACCATTCTCATCAACTGGGCTGTAGTGGAGCAGGTTGAGAGCTTCAAGTTCCTTGGTGTCCACATCATCAACAAACTAACATGGTCCAAGCACACAAAGAGAGTCGTGAAGAGGGCACGACAAAACCTATTCCCCCTCAGGCGACTGAAAAGATTTGGCATGGGTTCTGAGATCCTCAAAAGTTCTACAGCTGCACCATTGAGAGCATCCTGACTGGTTGCATCACTGCCTGGTATGGCAACTGCTCAGCCACCGACCGCAAGGCACTACAGAGGGTAGTGCATACGGCCCAGTACATCACCTCTATACCAGGCGGTGTCAGACGAAGGCCCTAAAAATTGTCAAAGACTCCAACCAGCATAGTCATAGATTGTTCTGTCTGCTACCGCACGGCAAGCAGTACCGGAGCGCCAAGTTTAGGTCCAAGAGGCTTCCAAACAGCTTCCACCTCCAAGCCATAACTCCTGAACATCTAATCAAATGGTTACCCAGACTGTTTGCTTTGCCCCCCTCTTTAACACAACTGCTACTCTCTGTTGTCATCATCTTTGCATAGTCACTTTAATAACTCTACTTACTTGGACATATCGACTAACCAACTGGTGCCCCCGCACATTGACTCTGTACCGGTCCCTATATATAGTCTCGCTATTGTTATTTTACTGTTGCTCTTGAACTACTTGTTACTTTTATTTAAAAAATGTAACTGCATTGCTGGTTAGGGGCTCGTAAGTAAGAATATCACTGTAAGGTCTACACCTGTGACTAAAATTTGATTTGATTCAAAACATTGTAGATTAGGAATTAACGGTAAATGTACTAGTGGTGATATATGTTATGGGGAATTGATATACACTAATAAGCAAATCCAAACAATTGACACAATGAATGTGCACAAGTTGGCGGGAGAGAGTGCATTCTGGAGAGAGAAGTGTATTGTGCATCTGGGCGCATGGTCAATCTGACGTCTGAATTGGCCGTGCAGCATTTACGGTGATACGGCCTCAGCAGAAGTCAGGGCATTCATACTTCTTGCGCTTCGTGGAGCAGTGCAGAGCTGTTGTCAAGGAAGTGAGTTTGTGTTTTTACAGGATGTACCACCCCCACCTACCATCAACAAATCATGTCAATGCAGAGCTATACAGATCCCTCTGCAATGTTACAAAATGTAGGAGATGCATGGTAGCAGCAGGATAGCCTAGTGCTTAGAGCATTGGACTAGTAACCGCAAGGTTGCAAGTTCAAATCCCTGAGCTGACAAGGCACAAATCTGTCATTCAGCCCCTGAACAGGCAATTAACCCACTGTTCCTAGGCCGTCATTGAAAATAAGAATTTTTTCTTAACTGACTTGCCTAGTTAAATAAAGGTAAAACATTTTTTTTTAAAATGGTGATGAGCTCAATTTAGCCTCTGAGTGGATCTGGAGGCTCCGCAATTGCCTCACACCCTCCATATGGAGCCTCCTACCACATTTACGGATCACGCATGCACTGGCTTTTAGTCTAGGCCTCTGTAATAGATTAGTTCAAAAAGATGGGCACAAATATATATATATATGCAGTGTATATATGTATATGTGTATATATATATACAGTGGAGAACAAGTATTTGATACGCTGCCGATTTTGCAGGTTTTCCTACTTACAAAGCATGTAGAGGTCTGTAATTTTTATCATAGGTACACTTCAACTATCAGAGACGGAATTTAAAACAACAATCACGAAAATCACATTGTATGATTGTTAAGTAATAATTTGCATTTTATTGCATGACATAAGTATTTGATCACCTACCAACCAGTAAGAATTCCGGCTCTCACATACCTGTTAGTTTTTCTTGAAGAATCCCTCCTGTTCTCCACTCATTACCTGTATTAACTGCACCTGTTTGAACTCGTTACCTGTATAAAAGACACCTGTCCACACACTCAATCAAACAGACTACAACCTCTCCACAATGGCCAAGACCAGAGAGCTGTGTAAGGACATCAGAGATAAAATTGTAGACCTGCACAAGGCTTGGATGGGCTACAGGACAACAGGCAAGCAGCTTGGTGAGAAGGCAACAACTGTTGGCGCAATTATTAGACAATGGAAGAAGTTTAAGATGACGGTCAATCACCCTCAGTCTGGGGCTCCATGCAAGATCTCACCTCGTGGGGCATCAATGATCATGTGGAAGGTGAGGGATCAGCCCAGAACTACACGGCAGGACCTGGTCAATATCCTGAAGAGAGCTGGGACCACAGTCTCAAAGAAAACCATTAGTAACACACTACGCCGTCATGGATTAAAATCCTGCAGCGCACGCAAGGTCCCCATGCTCAAGCCAGTGCATGTCCAGGCCCGTCTGAAGTTTGCCAATGACCATCTGGATGATCCAGAGGATGAATGGGAGAAGGTCATGGGGTCCGATGAGACAAAAATAGAGCTTTTTGGTCTAAACCCCACTCACCGTGTTTGGAGATCCCTGCTGCAGTGTGTGCAAACCTGGTCAAGAACTACAGGAAACGTGTGATCTCTGTAATTGCAAACAAAGGTTTCTGTACCAAATATTAAGTTCTGCTTTTCTGATCTATCAAATACTTATGTCATGCAATAAAATGCAAATTAATTTCTTAAAAATCATACAATGTGATTTTCTGGATTTAGATTCTGTCTATCACAGTTGAAGTGTACCTATGATAAACATTACAGACCTCTACATGCTTTGTAAGTAGGAAAACCTGCAAAATCGGCAGTGTATCAAGCCTAACGACCAAGTAATCGACCAGTTGACTAATTGGGGTCAACCCTATTTGTGTTATATACTTCTGTTTTAGACTTATGCTATAAACCTGTGTTATAGACTTACACATTTGTATTACAGTTTTTCTCAATCGTGTACAAGCATTTTTTTGGAACAATGTCAATTTCACAAGACACAGTAAATGTCTTTTCAAAGTGCTGCCTTTTCACAACATAAATACATTCATCAAAACAATATTATTCTGTCAAAATTGCAAATAGATGAAACAAAAGAACACGACTGCCTCCTTGTCTCTTGAATCAAGCAGACAAAACAAAGTTAGTCTGCCTTTAAAAAATCCCAGTAGATCAGTACATTTTCTTTGCAGTCACGAGATCATGATGATTATTATTGGAAGTACAACTGTCCAAAGGTGCAGAATTATGGGCAATTACTCTGCTTTTATGCATATTTCACCAAACAATTTCCTACACATCAAATCTAATATTATAAGTGATAAACATTTTTGCACTTGTGAACAATTCATTAATTGCTATCATCACAATCCTCTTCCATGTATTCAGTACAAAAGCTGGGTTGAACATTGTTTTGTAGACTTTCCATTAGCGCATAGAAACAACTGAATGAATGAATCCACAGCAGAGCAAAGCTCTATAATGGAAGGTCCCAATGTTGGAGATGATGATTTAGGAGTAGCCCAACTTCATTCTCTGTATCTTTGCATGTCCTCAATATTGTAAAAAATCATAACAATTAGACAGCCCCCATTGCCTAGATATTTCATATATTGTACATGTTATGACACAAATGGGGTGATTTCGAATTTTGTGCAGTAATATTTACTGATTGCGAGAAACAGTGAACAAAATTGCATCCATTTCTCTTCTGATGAAAACAATTTTGTATTCTGTGAACAGAACACGTGTTTTTTGTATTCACTGATAACGTTTGTATTTATTTAAAGGGCTAAGACATGCAAGTCAGGTACTAAGGCAAGCAAATGATCAGAAGTTCTCTAAATGTATTTGAACATTTGATCATTGCTCTTCTGCTATATATACGTTTCAGCGCAGATCCCAAAATTGCTTGTACGCGATTGAGAAACTATAATGGCGCCTACAGATCTGTGTCTTAGTAAAGCTGATTGATACGGGTTGTGTTTTTGACTGATCACATGGCACTAGAGCGTTTGACATTTCCCCCATGCCTACGCTTATTCTTTGGCCTGCTCTGAAGGAGAGAGATTGGGATGGATCAGAAAAGGAGAGAGAGTGGGATCAGAAAAATAAAACGGGAGAGAGCGGCTTAGATGGAGGGAGCGAATAATATGATGGCAGCGGATGGAAAGGATAAAGTGTTCCACAGGCCATATGAATCAAAGCCATCATCTTGCTTCATGCCATATGAAAGGGGGATGAGGAGGAAGTAGAGAGAGGATGAGAGGGAGGAGGTGTGAACTGTAATTAAACCTAAAGAAAGGCTGTGTGACTTTCACAGGGCCACGCTGAGCTCTCAGAGGGTGCAACTTTCTCTATGGAGTTCCATCAAATGGATATAGCCTATTATTTGTATCTTGTGTGTGTGTGTGTGTGTGTGTGTGTGTGTGTGTGTGTGTGTGTGTGTGTGTGTGTGTGTGTGTGTGTGTGTGTGTGTGTGTGTGTGTGTGTGTGTGTGTGTGTGTGTGTGTGTGTGTGTCATTATGAAAGAGGCGGCTGAGGCAGAGTGCCTATACTTAAAGTAACAATCTGTGATTTCAAGAGAACAGCTCTCTGATGGTACTTTCTTACCATGGCTTGCCTGCAGTCACGTCCCTGGCTGGCTGGTGCAGTGGGTGATTTCAGTCAAGTCCATGTCGCAATAATGGCGATCAGGCCCCTGCTGCCGGCTGAGGGGGGAGGGCAGAGCAGAGCAGGTGTCTTATATAGTGTGTGTGTCTGTGTGTGTTTCTGTGCATCGATTCCAGCATCTGGTTACTTGTTATTCCATGCGTCTTTCCACCCTAGTTACATTTCTTACAAGAAGAAAACGTGTATAAAGAATGGCTTGAAGCGTTTTTCTGTGTCCCTGCTTCACTAGTCAGCAGGCCGTGTGTGTGTTCTGTAGGCAGCAGGCACTGCAGAGGACACCCGTGGTGGGGTCCAATGTCACGCCCTGACCATAGAGATCCTTTTTATTCTCTATTTTGGTTAGGTCAGGGTGTGACTAGGGTGGGTAATCTAGGGTGTTTATTTCTATGTTGGCCTGGTATGGTTCCCAATCAGAGGCAGCTGTTTATCGTTGTCTCTGATTGGGGATCATATTTAGGCAGCCATTTCCCCACTGTGTTTTGTGGGATCTTGTTTATGTGTAGTTGCCTGTGAGCACTTCATTGACTTCATGTTTCGTTTGTTCTTTATTGTTTTGTGCGTTTCACTTCAATAAATATGTGGAACCCATATCACGCTGCGCTTTGGTCCGAATGTTCTTACGACGATCGTGACATCTAAACACTACATAGGCCGCAGGCCCTAATGAGAAATCCATGGATTTCACTGCACAACAAAATGACACAAAGCAATAATAAACAGAATATAAATTATAATCTGGTTGTAATATGTGTTCTGGTCCGTGTTAACATGACTGACTGAGAGACACTTGCAGCTGTGCACGTGAGTGCGTTTTTCTCAGAGCCGTTTTGAATGTTTATTTTCACCCTTCGGAGATGTGATGGAGCCTTGGGGATGTTATGACATGATTATGTTATCACATGACAGACATTTCTCATAATCAATCTGCACCGTCTGTAAATATCTAGAAAAGAACAAGACTTACTACGTCTGGTGGTTAACCATATGACATTATTTTGCATCAATTTCAAATACATTTCCCTCCATCCCGAAAAAAAAGTATCATCTTTAAAGCAAGGGTCTTGGTGTCAGCCCTAAAGGAAGGAGTGTTCCTACAACAACAGAACGCATTGACATAACCTCTTTCGGCAGGTCGGCTCCTCTGATAGGACAAGTGCCTCCTCCAGAAGTCTTCATTAAATGTTAAATTCCCTGTAAGGTATCTATCTGGCATGTTCCTTCCTATTTACAGCAGATAGACAAGCCCTCTAGGCTTGGTTAATATACCGTAAACCGGGGTATTTCAAAATACCAACGGTATGATTTAAAATACTGTAAAAATAATTTTTGCAGTACCAGTCAAAAGTTTGGACACACCTACTCATTCCAGGTTTTTATTTATTTAAAAAAAACTATTTTCTACATTGTAGAATAATTGTGAAGACATTAAAACAATGAAATAACACATATGGAATCATGTAGTAACAACAAAGTATTAGAGATTCTTCAATGTAGCTACCCTTTGCCTTGATGACAGCTTTGTACACTCGTGGCATTCTCTCAACCAGCTTCATGAGGTCGTCACCTTGAATACTTTTCAATTAACAGGTGTGCCTTGTTAATAGTTAATTTGTGTAATTTCTTTCCTTTTTAATATGTTTGAGCCAATCAGTTGTGTTGTCACAAGGTGGTGGTGATAACAGAAGAAAACCCTATTTGGTAAAAGACCAAGTCCATAAACCGCTCAAATAAGCAAAGAGAAATGACAGTCCATCACTTCTTTAAGGTCAGTCAATGTGGAAAATTTAAAGAACTTCTTTAAGTGCAGTGGTTAGTTACCAGCCTCAGAAATTGCAGCCCAAATAAATGCTTCACAGAGTTCAATTAACAGACACAACTCAACATCAACTGTTCAGAGGAGACTGCATGAATCAGGCCTTCATGGTCAAGTTGCTGCAAAGAAACCACTACTATAGGACACCAATAAGAAGAGACTTGCTTGGGCCAAGAAACACGAGCAATAGACATTAGACCAGTGGAAATCTGTCCTTTGGTCTGATGAGTCCAAATTTGTGATTTTTAGTTCCAACCCCATTGTCTTTGTAAAACGAGCAGGTGAACGGATGCTATCCGCATGTGTGGTTCCCACCATGAAGCATGGAGGAGGAGGTGTGATGATGTGGGGTGCTTTGCTGGTGACACTGTATGTGATTTATTTAGAATTCAAGGCACACTTAACCAGCATGACTACCACAGCATTCTGCAGCGATACGCCATCCCATCTGGTTTGGGCTTAGTGGGACTGTAATTCATTTTTTTAACAGGACAATGACCCAAAACACAACTCCAGGCTGTGTAGGGACTGTTTGACAAAGGAGTGTGATGGAGTGCTGCATCAGGTGACGTGGCCTCCACAATCACCCAACCTCAAATATATACTGGTGTGTACTAGTGTACTATTTAATAAAGCTCCCAGTTTGTTTCTGTTTCTGTTTCTCAAACTAGACACTAATGTACTTGTCCTCTTGCTCAGTTGTGCACCGGGACCTCCCACTCCTCTTTCTATTCTGGTTAGGGACAGTTTGCGCTGTTCTGTGAAGGGAGTAGTACACATCGTTGTGCAAGATCTTCAGTTTCTAGGCAATTTCTCGCATGGAATAGCCATCATTTCTCAGAACAAGAATAGACTGATGAGTTTCAGCAGAAAGGTCTTTGTTTCTGGCCATTTTGAGGCTGGAATCGAACCCACAAATGCTGATGCTCCAGATACATTACATTACATTTAAGTCATTTAGCAGACGCTCTTATCCAGAGCGACTTACAAATTGGTGCATTCACCTTATGACATCCAGTGGAACAGCCACTTTACAATAGTGCATCTAAATCTTTTAAGGGGGGTGAGAAGGATTACTTTATCCTATCCTAGGTATTCCTTAAAGAGGTGGGGTTTCAGGTGTCTCCGGAAGGTGGTGATTGACTCCGCTGTCCTGGCGTCGTGAGGGAGTGTGTCCCACCATTGGGGAGCCAGAGCAGCGAACAGTTTTGACTGGGCTGAGCGGGAACTGTACTTCCTCAGTGGTAGGGAGGCGAGCAGGCCAGAGGTGGATGAACGCAGTGCCCTTGTTTGGGTGTAGGGCCTGATCAGAGCCTGGACGTATATGTATATGTATATGTATATGTATATGTATATATGCAGATACTCAACTAGTCTAAAGAAGGCCAGTTTTATTGCTTCTTGAATCATAACAACAGTTTTCAGCTGTGCTAACATAATTGCAAAAGCGTTTTCTAATGATCAATTAGCCTTTTAAAATGACTAACACAACGTACCATTGGAACACGCAGGAGTGATGGTTGCTGATAATGGGCCTCTGTACGCCTATGTAGATATTCCATAAAAATCTGCCATTTCTAGCAACAAAAGTTATTTACAACATTAACAATGTCTACACTGTATTTCTGATGAATTTGATGTTATTTTAATGGACAAGAAATATGCTTTTCTTCCAAAAACAAGGACATTTCTAAGTGACCTCAAACTTTTGAACGGTAGTATATATATAATGAATAATTTTGCACGCCTAATTTTTCAGTATTTGATTTGCTAAAAAAGTTTGAAATATCCAATAAATGTCATTCCACTTCATGATTGTGTCCCACTTGTTGGTGATTCTTCACAAAAAAATGCAGTTTTATATCTTTATGTTTGAAGCCTGAAATGTGGCAAAAGGTCGCAAAGTTCAAGGGGGCCGAATACTTTCGCAAGGCACTATATGTGTGTGTATGTGTTGAACAAAAATATAAACATGTTTCATGAGCTGAAATTAAAGATCGAAGACATTTTTCATATGCACATATTTGTTTACATCCCTGTTAGTGAGCATTTCTCCTTTGCCAAGATATTCCATCCACCTGACAGGTGTGGCATATTAAGAAGATGATTAAACAGCATGATCATTACACAGGTGCACCTTGTACTGGGGACAATAAAAGACCACTCTAAAATGTCACAGATGTCTCAAGTTTTGAGGGAGTGTGCAATTGGCATGCTGACTGCACAAATGTCCATCAGAGCTGTTGCCAAAGAATTGAATGTTAATTTCTCTAGTATATTGGCATGGTGACTACACGAACGCCCACCAGAGCTGATGCCAGAGAATTGAGTGTGTGTGTGTGCGTGTGTGTGTGTGTGTGTGTGTGTGTGTGTGTGTGGGGGGGGCTGTGCTGCTGGATTGAGAAGGGAATAGGGATGAGAGCCGTCGTGGAACAGTAATGAAACAATTTCACAGAGCCTCTGCCCCGCAGTGCCAATCTCACCATACTTTCCACCTCGGAAGTGTGTACAGTACTGCGTAAGGTCAGAGAGAGAAATTACACTGCATCATACTACCACCACCCTCCATGTTACCACTTCACCCTCATATTATACCAACCCCATGACAAGAGTGGAGTGGAAGAGGAAAGAGGGGATTGAGAGGACACAGGAGACTGACAGAGGGGAGGAGAGGAGACTGGAAGTTGCGAAGACAGGATGAGAGAGACATATTGACAAAAAGGGAGAGAGAAAGGTGTGGGATAGTTTATCTTTCTGTCTTATCAGATAGACTATGAAGTTTAATCTATGCTGTAGATATCTTTGAGAGGTGATGTCCAAATTGCCTTAGACAGGGCATTTAGACAGTATATGGGAAATTTACTTTGCATCGACTTGAAAAGGTCACAAGCCGTACACCATAAATCACAACATGCATATGGAGATCTACCTTATAGCTCTGGCATATCATGATAAATTATAGGCCTTTTATTAGTCTTTCAAAATAAATTTGTATATCTATTTATACGGTATATACAAAGTATGTGGACACCCCTTCACATGAGTGGATTCGGCTATTTCAGCCACACCCTTTGCTTACAGGTGTATAAAATAGAGCACACAGCAATGCAATCTCTCTCCATAGACAAACATTGGAAGTAGAATGGACTTACTGAAGACCTCAGTGACTTTCAATGTGGCACCATCATAGGATGCCACCTTTCCAACAAGTCAGTTTGTCAAATGTCTGCCCTGCTAGATCTGCCCTAGTCAACTACACAACTTGATCTAAAGTATTTGGACAGCTCGTCGAACATCTCTCATTCCAAAATTATGGGCATATGGAGTTGGTCCCCCCTTGCTACTATAACAGCCTCCAATCATCTGGGAAGGCTTTCAAAGATGGAAGCACAGAATCGTCTAGAATGTCATTGTGTGCTGTAGCATTAAGATTTCCCTTCACTGGAACTAAGGGTTCTATCCCAAACTATGAAAATAGCTCCAGACCATTATTCCTCCTCCACCAAACTTTACAGTTAGCACTATGCATTGGGGCAGATAGCGTTCTCCTCTCATCCGCCAAACCCAGATCCGTCCGTCGGACTGCCAAATGGTGAAGCGTGATTCATCAGTCCAGAGAACGCATTTCCGCTGTTCCAGAGTCCAATGGTGGCGAGCTTTACACCGCTCCAGCCGATGATTGGCATTGCACATAGGGATCAGGCCTGTGTGCGGCTGCTTGGCCATGGAAACCCTGGAAACCCATGAAGCTCCTGAAGAACAGTTCTATAGTGAGTTTTGCAACCGAGGACAGGCGCACTCGGCAGTCCTACTTCAGCTATCTGCAGTCCCGTTCTGAGTTTGTGTGGCCTACGACTTCGCGGCTGAGCCGTTGTTGATCCTAGATTTTTCCACTTCACAATAACAGCACTAGTAGGGCAGAAATTTGACGAACTGACTTGTTGGAAATGTGACATCCTATGATGGTGCCACGTTGAAAGTCACTGAGCTCTTCAGTACGGGCCATTCTACTGCCAATGTATGGAGATTGCATGGCTGTGTGCTCGATTTTATACACCTGTCAGCAACGGGTGTGGCTAAATAGCCGAATCCACTAATTTGATGGAGGGTCCACATACTTTTGGCCATGTAGTGTATATACAGTCTATATATTATCAGTACCTGTCTATCACATCCTGTCCTCTTCCTCCTGTCCTCCACTTACTCCCCTGTCCTGCCTTTGAGGAATTGTGACTGGAAGGTGGGCAATAGAATACATCTGGGTAAGTCCACATTTGCACAAGCTTATATGCAGTATGCAGTACTGTGCAAAAGTTTTAGGCTGGTGTGAAAAAATGCTGTAAAGTAAGAATGCTTTCAAAAATAGACATGTTAATATACTATATTTGTCAATTAACAAAATTCAAAGTTAGTGAACAGAAGAAACATCTACATCAAATCAATATTTGGTGTGACCACCGTTTTCCTTCAAAACAGCATCAATTGGTTGGTAGGTAGGTTGGCCCAAACACCAAACTAACCACAGTTCGTCTGTGGATTTAGGCAGCCTCAGGTGCTTCTCTCTCATGTAATCCCAGACAGACTCGATGATGTAGAGATCAGGGCTCTGTGGGGGCCGTACTACCACTTCCAGGATTCCTTGTTCTTCTTTATGCTGAAGATAGTTCTTAATGACTTTCGTTTGGGGTCGTTGTCATGCTGCAGAATACATTTGGTGTCAATCAGATGCCTCCCTGATGGTATTGAATGATTCATAAGTATCTGCCTGTACTTCTCAGCATTGAGAAACCATTAATTCTGACCAAATCCCCAACTCCATTTGCTGAAGTGCAGCCCCAAACTTGCAAGGAACGTCCACCATGCTCTCCAGCCCTTCGGTGAACAAACTGCCTTCTACTACAGACAAATATTTTTTAATTTTGACTCGTCAGTCCAGAGCACCTGCTGCCATTTTTCTGCACCCCAGTTCCTGTGTTTTGGTGCATAGTTGAGTAGCTTAGCCTTGATGCCACGTCGGAGGTACTGTATGGATTTTTGGCCGCAAGTCTTCCATGAAGGCCACTTCTGACCAGACTTCTCCGGACAGTAGATGGGTGTACCAGGGTCCCACTGTTTTCTAACAATTCTGAGCTGATGGCACTGCTGGACATCTTCCGATTGCGAAGGGAAGTAAGCATGATGTGTCTTTCATCTGCTGCAGTAAGTTTCCTTGGCCGACCACTGCATCTACGGTCCTCAACGTTGCTCGTTTCTTTGAGCTTCTTCAAAAGAGCTTCGACAGCACATCTGGAAACCCATGTCTGCCTTGAAGTTTCTGCCTGGGAGAGACCTTGCTGATGCAGTATAACTACCTTGTGTCTTGTTGCTGTGCTCAGTCTTTTGACAGTAAAAGGTCTTCAGAAACCTCCCCTTGTTAGCTAAGTTTGGCTGTGCCTCACCCAGTTTTATTCCTCCTACACAGCTGTTTCTGTTTCAGTTAATGATTTGTGTTTCAACCTACGCACATATTGAATTGATGATCATTAGCACCGGTTTGGTAGAATTGTTTAATTATACACCTGACGATATGCCTATTGTGTGCAAGTGTACCTACCAGAATTGATGCTGTTTTGAAGACAAACGGGGGTCACAACAGATATGGAGTTGATGTCGACTTCTCTTCTGGTCACTCACTTTGCATTTAGTTCATTCATAAATATAATCTATTAACATGTCTGTTTTTGAACGCATTCTTCCTTTACAGCATTTTTTCACACCTGGTTGGGCTGATTCAGTTGATAGTTATTCTATGTTTTTCAAGCCTAGATATAAGATTTGGTCGGCACTGAAATGTCAAAGCAGTGAAAAAGCTTCAAGGGAAAGGAATTTGGAATTTCATATATGTTTTATTATGCAGTAAAAAATGCAATCTTGTGGGGATTCGATGGCGTCTGTGATTCTAGTTGGCATGCTACGGGTGGTGTGGAGTTGTGTCATCAGAGATGTCAGCGGTCGGTGCGTCCTTCAGTTTCTGATCCTGAGGCAGTCATTAAACTGAAATAATCCTTCTGAGATGAATCATTCATGATTGAGTGTTGTAGTTCTGGTCAGATTTAGATTATGTTTTGTCTCCGTCGAATGCTAAACTTTGACATTCTGAATCAGGGGCGTGAGTTTTTAAATGACTTTAAATGATTTTGTCTTTCAAAAGTTCCCGCATGGTCCTTTTCCTCCTCTCTTTATCGCCTCTCCTCATCCTCTTTTTTTCCTCCCCTCTCGTCTCGCTCTTCCTCTCCATCTCCTGCTTCAATCCTCCACCTCTCCCACTTTCTCCACCCGTCGCCTCTCCTGCAGTTTCTCCTCCTCCTTCTCTCCTGATTTATCAAGCCTCTCTCCGGGATAAATGCTGTGGAGGAGTGCTGTGCCCTCTTGCCTCTTTTCTTCCCTCCCTCTGTTACCCCATCAGGGTGTATTTATGAGGTACCAGGTGCGCTGGCTATTACTCAGGGTCACTGGTGTGCACTCTTTACTGGGTAAGCAGACCGGCAGCAGGGAGGACGGCCAAGGTATGGGGTCCATCGCAGACACTAGCTCTCCTGCCCATGCCTTCCCTTTCTCCATTTATACCTTTTCTTTCTCTCTGTGGGTAGTTGACCTGACACCCTTTTTTGTCTGTGATGGCAAACACATTTAACTTAACAAATGGGCAAAAATGTTGATATAACCACAAAAGCTTTTTGAACCAAATGTGACAATTGTCCAATGGTGTGACGGTCCCAGGTAAGATTGCGGAACTTTGAACTTAATGAATGTATAAAACAATTAAGAATAATCCTTTCACCTACTCTTTTAGTTATAACACAGAAGTCTATTAAAAAAAATATTCCCCAAGTCTATTCATGATATTTCCAAATAGTTCTGGTTGAATGCATTTTGTCCCTAAAAGCAGTGTCCACACAATTTTGTGATTAAACAACGAGCCAGCATTAGGGCATCAAATAAAATGTTATTTTTCACATGCTTTGTAAACAACAGGTATAGACTAACAGTGAAATACTTACTTATGGGCCCTTCCTAACAATGCAGTGAGGAAAAAATACAAAAACAATAACACGAGGAATAAATACACAACGGTTACTTGGCTAGTACCGAGTCGAGGTTACTTGGCTAGTACCGAGTCGAGGTTACTTGGCTAGTACCGAGTCGATGTTACTTGGCTAGTACCGAGTCGAGGTTACTTGGCTAGTACCGAGTCGAGGTTACTTGGCTAGTACCGAGTCGAGGTTACTTGGCTAGTACCGAGTCGATGTTACTTGGCTAGTACCGAGTCGAGGTTACTTGGCTAGTACCGAGTCGAGGTTACTTGGCTAGTACCGAGTCGAGGTTACTTGGCTAGTACGAGGTTACTTGGCTAGTCGATCGAGTTACTTGGCTAGTACCGAGTCGAGGTTACTTGGCTAGTACCGAGTCGAGGTTACTTGGCTAGTACCGAGTCGAGGTTACTTGGCTAGTACCGGTCGAGGTTAGGCTACCGAGTCGAGTTACTTGGCTTACCGAGTCGATGTTACTTGGCTAGTACCGAGTTACGAGGTTACTTGGCTAGTACCGAGTCGAGGTTACTTGGCTAGTACCGAGTCGAGGTTACTTGGCTAGTACCGAGTCGATGTTACTTGGCTAGTACCGAGTCGATGTTACGAGGTTGGCTAGTACCGAGTCGAGTTACTTGGCTAGTACCGAGTCGAGGTTACTTGGCTAGTACCGAGTTACTGGCTAGTAGGTTTACTTGGCTAGTACCGAGTCGAGGTTACTTGGCTAGTACCGAGTCGAGGGCTTACCGAGTCGATGTTACTTGGCTAGCTACTTGGCTAGTACCGAGTCGAGGTTACTTGGCTAGTACCGAGTCGAGGTTACTTGGCTAGTACCGAGTCGAGGTTACTTGGCTAGTACCGAGTCGAGGTTACTTGGCTAGTACCGAGTCGATGTTCAGGGGTATGAGGTATATATGTACATATAGGTAAGGATGACGCGACTATGCAACAGGATAGATAATACATCAAATCAAACTTTATTTGTCACGTGCGCCAAATACAACAAGTGTAGACTTGACCGTGAAATGCTTCCTTAAAAAACCAACAGTGCAGTTCAAGAAGAAAATATTTACCAAGTAGACTAAAATAAAAAGAAACACAATAAGAATAATAACAACAATAACAAGGCTATATACAGGGGGCACCGGTGCCGAGTCAGTGTGCGGGGGCACAGGCCGGTTGAGATCATCTGTACATGTAGGTGGGGGTGAAGTGACTATATTATATAGATCCTGGATGGCAGGAAGTTTGGCCCCAGTGATGTACTGGGCCGTTCGCACTACCCTCTGTAGCATCTTACGGTCAGATGCCGAGCAGTTGCCATACCAGGCGGTGATGCAACCGGTCAGGATGCTCTCGATGGTGCAGCTGTAGAACCTTTTGAGGATCTGGGGACCCACGCCAAATCTTTTCAGTCTCCTGAGGGGGAAAAGGCTTTGTTGTGCCCTCTTCATGACTGTCTAGACCATGATAGTTCGTTTGTGATGTGGACACCAAGGAACTCGAAACTTTCAACACGCTACACTACAGCCCTGTTAATGTTAATGGGGGCCTGTTCTGACCGGCTTTTCCTGTAGTCCAAGATCAGCTCCTTTGTCTTGCTCACATTGAGGGAGAGGTTGTTGTCCTTGCACCACACTGCCAGTTCTCTGACCTCCTCCCTACAGGCCGTTTCATCGTTGTCGCTAATCAGTCGCTGACACACTGTTGTGTCGTCAGCAAACTTAATGATGCTTTTGGAGTTGTGTTTGGCCATGCAGTCGTGGGTGAACAAGGAATACAGGAGGGAACTAAGTACAAACCCCTGAGGGGCCCCAGTGTTAAGGGTCAGCGTGGCAGACGCGTTGTCACCTACCCTTACCACCTGGGGGTGGCCCGTCAGGAAGTCCAGGATCCAGTTGCAGAGGGAGGTGTTCAGTCCCAAAGTCCTTAGCTTAATGATGAGCTTCGTGGGCACTATGGTGTTGAATGCTGATCTGTAGTCAATGAACAGCATTCTCACATAGGTGTTCCTTTGTCCAGGTGAGAAAGGGCAGTGTGGAGTGTGATTGAGATTGCGTCATTTGTGGGTCTGTTGGGGCGGTATGCGAATTGGAGTGGGTCTAGGGTGTCCAGGAGGATGCTGTTGATGTGAGCCATGACCAGCCTTTCAAAGCACTTCATGGCTACCGACGTGAGTGCCACGGGGCGGTAATCATTTAGGCAGGTTACCTTTGCTTCCTTGGGCACAGGGACTATGGTGGTCTGCTTGAAACATGTAGGTATTGCAGACTCGGTCAGGGAGAGGTTGAAAATGTCAGTGAAAATACTTGACAGTTGGTCTGCGCATGCTTTGAGTACACGTGCTGGTAATCCGTCTGGACCAGCGGCTTTGTGAATGTTGACCTGTTTAAAGGTTTTGTTCACATTGGCTACCGAGAGCGTTATCACACAGTCATGCAGAACAGCTGGAGCTCTCGTGCATGCTTCAGTGTTGCTTGCCTCGAAGCGAGCATAAAAGGCATTTAGCTCGTCTGGTAGGCTTGCATCACTGGGAAGCTCACGTCTGGGTTTCCCTTTGTAGTCCATAATAGTTTTCAAGCCCTGCCACATCCGACAAGCGTCAGAGTCGGTGTAGTAGGATTCAATCTTAATCCTGTATTGACGCTTTGCTTGTTTGATGGTTCGTCTGAGGGCATAGCGAGATTTCTTAGAATTGTCCGGATTAGTCTCCCTCTCCTTGAAAGCAGCAGCTCTAGCCTTTAGCTCGATGCGGACGTTGCCTGTAATCCATGGCTTCTGGTTGGGATATGTACGTACAGTCACTGTGGGGACGACGTCATCGATGCACTTCCTCCATGCCATTGGATGAATCCCGGAACATATTCCAGTCTGTGCTAGCAAAACAGTCCTGTAGTGTAGCATCCTCGTCATCTGACCACTTCCGTATTGAGCGAGTCACTGGTACTTCCTGCTTTAGTTTTTGCTTGAAAGCAGGAATCAGGAGGATAGAAGTATGGTCAGATTTGCCAAATGGAGGGCGGGGGAGAGCTTTGTATGCATCTCTGTGTGTGGAGTGAAGGTGGTCTAGGATTTCTTCCCCCCTGGTTGCACATGTGACATGCTGGTAAAAATTTGGTAAAACTGATTTAAGTTTGCCTGCATTAAAGTCCCTGGCCACTAGGAGCGTTACTTCTGGGTGAGCATTTTCTTCTTTGCTTATTGCCTTATGGAGTTGGTTGAGCGTGGTCTTAGTGACAGCTTTGTTTTGTAGTAGTAAGTAGACAGCTATGAATAATACATGTGAGAATGCTCTTGGTTGATTGTGTGGTGTACAGCTTATCATAAGGTACTCTACCTCAGGCGAGCAATACCTCGAGACTTCTTTAATATTAGACATCTGTTATTGACAAATAGACACACACCCCCACCCCTCCATGGAAAATCCCACTGGCTCTATATTGTCTGTATCTTCGTTCAGCCACGTCTCAGTGAAACATAAGATGTTACCGTTTTTAATGTCCCGTTGGTAGGATAATCTTAATCGTAGGACATCAATTTAATTTTCCAATGATTGCATGTTAGCAAGAAGAATGGAAGGCAGTGGGAATTTCCTCGCTCGCCTCCGGATTCTCAGATGGATGCCCATTCCTCTGCCCCTTTTCCGGCGTCTTTTCTTCAAGCTAAAGGTGTGAATCTGGGCTTGTTCCAGTGAAAGAAAGATAATCCTCTTGTCGAACTTGTTCAAGGAAAAAGTTTCTTTCCAGTCCGTGGTGAGTAATCGCTTTTCTGATGTCCATAAATTATTTTCAGTCATAATAGACGGTAGCAGCAACAATAAGTTAAAGAAATTACACAAGAAAATAACAAAATAGCACAATTGGTTGGGTGAATGTAAAACGTCAGCCATGTTCTTCGGCGCTCTCTGTGACAATAAACAGTAATAGCAGCGTATGCGATGAGTCAAAATAGTTTGTGCAAAAATGGTCAATGCAGATTGTTAAATAGTTAACCAAATGATACCCGGACAAACTATTTAGTGGGCTTATGGCTTGGGGGTAGAAGCTGTTCAGCGTCCTGTTGGTTCCAGACTTGCTGCATTGGCACCGTTTGCTATGCGGTAGCAGAGTGAGAGAACAGTCTATGACTTGGGTCGCTGGAGTGACCATTTCTATGGCCATCCTTTGACACCGCCTAGTATTGTGGTCCTGGATGGCAGTGAGCTCGGCCCCAGTGATGCACTGGGCTGTATGCACAACCTTCTGTAGTGCCTTGTGGTCAGATGCCAAGCAGTTGCCATACCATGTGGTGGTGCAGCCAGTCAAGATGCTCTCAATGGTGCAGCTGTATAACTTTTTGAGGATCTGAAGTCCCATGACGAATCCTTTCAGTCTCCATTGTGCTGGGGTGGGTTATCTTACAATGAGGAAGTGCAGAAGACATGGCTGGAGCAAATGGCCTAAACAGAATGTAAGCTTTATTAGAAATGGTCATGCAAATATTGAACTTCTCTGCCATTGCCATAAAAAGGGTCCGTTTCTTAGTCCTTTGAAGGTGACGCCTTTTGAATGTACAGTACCAGTCAAAAGTTTGGACACACCTACTCATTCCAGAGGTCTGCTTTATTTTTACTATTTTCTACATTGTAGAATAAAAGTGAAGACATCAGAACTATGAAATAACACATATGGAATCATGTAGTAATCATTTTTTTAATTTATTTTTATTTCACCTTTATTTAACCAGGTAGGCTAGTTGAGAACAAGTTCTCATTTGCAACTGTGACCTGGCCAAGATAAAGCATAGCAGTGTGAACAGACAACACAGAGTTACACATGGAGTAAACAATTAACAAGTCAATAACACAGTAGAAAAAAAGGGGAGTCTATATACAATGTGTGCAAAAGGCATGAGGAGGTAGGCGAATAATTACAATTTTGCAGATTAACACTGGAGTGATAAATGACCAGATGGTCATGTACAGGTAGAGATATTGGTGTGCAAAAGAGCAGAAAAGTAAATAAATAAAAACAGTGTGGGGATGAGGTAGGTGAAAATGGGTGGGCTATTTACCAATAGACTATGTACAACTGCAGCGATCGGTTAGCTGCTCAGATAGCTGATGTTTGAAGTTGGTGAGGGAGATAAAAGTCTCCAACTTCAGCTATTTTTGCAATTCGTTCCAGTCACAGGCAGCAGAGTACTGGAACGAAAGGCGGCCAAATGAGGTGTTGGCTTTAGGGATGATCAGTGAGATACACCTGCTGGAGCACGTGCTACGGATGGGTGTTGCCATCGTGACCAGTGAACTGAGATAAGGCGTAGCTTTACCTAGCATGGACTTGTAGATGACCTGGAGTCAGTGGGTCTGGCGACGAATATGTAGCGCGGGCCAGCCGACTAGAGCATACAAGTCGCAGTGGTGGGTGGTATAAGGTGCTTTAGTGACAAAACGGATGGCACTGTGATAAACTGCATCCAGTTTGCTGACTAGAGTTTTGGAAGCAATTTTGTAGATGACATCGCCGAAGTCGAGGATCGGTAGGATAGTCAGTTTTACTAGGGTAAGCTTGGCGGCGTGAGTGAAGGAGGCTTTGTTGCGGAATAGAAAGCCGACTCTTGATTTTCATTGTTAAACAACTCAAAATATATTTGAGATACTTCAAAGTAGCCACCCTTTGCCTTGATGACAGCTTTGCATAGTCTTGGCGTTCTCTCAATCAGCTTCATGAGGTAGTCACCTGGAATGCACTTCAATTAACAGATGTGCCTTGGTAAATGTTCATTTGTGGAATTTCGTTTCTTCTTAATGCATTAGAGGCAGTTAGGTGTGTTGTGACAAGGTAGAGGTGGTATACAGAAGATAGCCCTATTTGGTAAAAGACTAAGTCCATATTATGGCAAGAACAGCTCAAATAAGCAAAGAGAAATGACAGTCCATCACTACTTTAAGACATGAAGTTCAGTCAATGCAGAAAATGTCAAGAACTTTTAAAGTTTATTCAAGTGCAGTTGCAAAAACCATCAAGTGATATGATGAAACTGGCTCTCATGAGGAGGGAAGACCCAGATTTATCCTCTGCTGCAGAGGATGAGTTAATTAGAGTTACCAGCCAGAGGAGACTGCATAAATCAGGCCTCCATAGTCGAATTGCTGCAAAGAAACTAAAGGACACCAAGAAGTAGAAGAGACTTGCTTGGGCCAATAAACACGAGCAATGGACATTAGACCAGTGGAAATCTGTCCTTTGGTCTGATGAGTGCACATTTGAGAGTTTTGGTTCCAACCTTTGTGTCTTTGTGAGACGCAGAGTAGGTGAACGGATTATCTCTGCATGTGTGGTTCCCACCATGAAGCATGGAGGAGGAGGTGTGATGGTGTGGGGGTGCTTTGCTGGTGACACTGTCAGTGATTTATTTGGAATTCAAGGCACACTTAACCAGCATGGCTACCACAGCATTCCAGAGCAATACGCCATCCCATCTTGTTTGCGCTTAGTGGGACTATCATTTGTTGTTCAACAGGACAATGACCCAACACACCTCCAGGCTGTGTAAGGGCCATTTGACCAAGAAGGAGAGTGATGGAGTGTTGCATCAGATAACCTGCCCTCAGCAATCACCCAACCTCAACCCAATTGAGATGGTTTGGGATGAGTTGTACCGCGGAGTGAATGAAAAGCAGCCAACAAGTGCTCAGCATATGTGGGAACTCCTTCAAGACTGTTGGAAAAGCATTCCAGGTGAAACTGGTTGAAAGAATGCCAAGACTGTGCAAAGCTGTCAAGGCAATGGGTGGCTACTTTGAAGAATCTAAAATCTAAAATCTATTTTTGGTTCCATGTTTCCATACGTGTTATTTCATAGTGTTGATGTCTTCGCTATTATTCAATGTCGAAAATAGTAAAAATAAATCCTGAGTAGGCATGTCCAAACTTTTTTGTTGATTATTGAAATAAATAAAAGCAATGTAAACATGTTGTTGAAATCATATAGAAGGCGTACTGTTAACAGTAAGGACCAACATTGACCATACAACCTGAGATGTCCAACAGTGTGACAGCATTTTCCCCTTGGTGTGACATGAAGACGGTGGTTTCTCACTCTCGGCATGTGGACATTGTTCCTGCAACCTCTGGGTCTGTCTCTGCCCACTGGGAAGGCTCTAGTTATTTTACCTGACTCTAGTGATGGTGCAGGCAGATATTGGGGGCTGGCTGTGGTGCACCCATTCCTGGTTCTCACTCCCTGCATTAGACCATCCATCCCCTTTGTCCCTCCTACCAGTTTCACTCCTCCTGACCGATTGGCATACGTGATTGGAGGACCCCACATCAGCTGTGCCTCTTTTGGAGACTGTTTCTGCAATATTCTTGTCCTAAAAATTAAGTAATGCAGTCCAAATACACAAGGGCTGTACAGTGAAACTGCGAATGGCTCATTAGATCAGTTATGGTTCCTTTGATCACTCCAACGTTACTTGGATAACTATGACAATTCTAGAGCTAAGATATGCCAACTAGTGCTGAACTTCGGGGACACGCACATTTATCAGACCCAAAACCCATACGGGGTGCTCTTGGGTGACCCTTCGTGGTAGAAGTGGCGTCTTATTCGAATGTCTGCATTGTCGACTGTCGTTGGTAGTTTCCTGAGAAACGGCTACCACATCCAAGGAAGGCAGCATTCAGTATATTATCCACTGATTCATTGAGGTAGTGATTCAAAATATAACAATACAGGACTCTTTAGAATACCTGTAATTGGAATAAGTACACTTCAAATCCTTTAATACGGATCCATTACTGATGTTTAGAAGCATTTTTACAGTGGTCAGAAACTTCTGAAGGTGTCATTAATTATGTTCTGCATAATGTGTGTTGTCCATCGGTGTGACCTAATGTCCTATGGGGTGATGACAATAAATGAAATGAAAAATGTGTCTTGAACAAAAATATTGAAAATCTGACAACATTTGAAAATCGTGGTCTAGCCCCAACATCTTGGGGGTCTAGCCCCAACATCTTCACAGAGCATGAAGAATTATAATGGGCTCGAAAAATGGGCTAATATTGCACAATCCAGGTGTGTAAAGCTCTTGGAGATTTACCCAAGAAGACTAACAGCTGTAATCGCTGCCAATGGGGTTTCTAACATGTATTGACTTACATAATGGCTGTATTTGAGGTATTTCATTTATAATTTATAAAAAAAAAATGTAACTAAAAAGTTACACTTTGACATTACATAGTATTTTGTGTTCATTGTTGACAAAAAGTTACAATTAAAGGGGTATGGATACTTTTGCAAGGGACTGTATCTCTCTCTCTGTGGCCTTCTATCCAACTGTCAAAGAGACAGAATGCTCCACGAGAGAATTACAGTCTACACACACACACACACACACACACACACACACACACACACACACACACACACACACACACACACACACACACACACACACACACACACACACACACACACACACACACACAGCCCAGTACATGACTTTGATCCCTTTCAAAGACTACTAATGTGTTGGAGTTAAACTCAAAGCCTCCCAGTATAAGATATTAGCCCAGTCAATGGCCCGAGCATCTTTTTAAATGGCTTACAAACACAGCCCATTTGATCCCCTCTACTCAAAACTTCCTGGTTTGATGTGGATTCAACTTCAGAGGCTTTCTCTCTTTAATAACATTTTTTTAAAGAGTTATTTTAACAGGATTATAAACTGTTGGCAGGAAACTGTGTATTTGTGGGTGGGGGGGCTTCCGGATTTAGTGTTTTATATAATAGAATAAATAGTAAGGAAGCTATAGTAGGTGAAACAGTATCACAGGAGGAGGACAGCTAGGATCTGGCTAGCATATAATACAAAAAAGCCCTATTTGGCATGGCAGGGCCCTTTGCTTCGATGTAAAAGATAGCCCCATTGTTGTGTCATTTAATGTATTCTATCTGTATGTCTACAACACCACAAGTTGCTCCGGAGCCTGGTGTGTGTGTGTGTGTGTGTGTGTGTGTGTGTGTGTGTGTGTGTGTGTGTGTGTGTGTGTGTGTGTGTGTGTGTGTGTGTGTGTGTGTGTGTGTGTGTGTGTGTGTGTGTGTGTGTGTGTGTGTGTGCATGCGTGTGTGTGTGTGTGTGCATGCGTGTGTGTGTGCATGCGTGTGGCAGTGTGCCATCTCAGCAATTAAAAGCAATTAGCTAAAGACTAACAGCTGCTACATGGATAGAGAATGGCACTTTGGTTCCTGTGTTGTCTCTGGACAGTTTAAACGTCAGAAAGTGCTCTGCGTCTGTTTTTGTTGTTCTTAGTAAACACACATTTATCATTTATTCATTCTTACAAGCCTTTCCACCGTCAATTTTCTTCGGAAATTACATTTTCTAATTTTGTTCAGGTGAATGATTAACAACTCCTCTCCCCTATTTGACCTAGGTAGTTTGTGTGTATGCATTGATATGTAGGCTACATTTCCCTTAAAAAAATTGTATGTAGTTCTGTCCTTGATATGTCTATTGATGTTCTGTATTTTGTCATGTTTTGTCTGGACCCCAGGAGGAGTAGCTGCTGCTTTTGTAACAGCTAATGGGCATCCTAATAAAATACCACATTGAATTACGGGCGTACATGCACGCAGGCACACCCGCCCGCACTCATGCACACACACCCTAGATACACACAAATGTATGCACATTACTTTTAGAATGACATGGGCTAGGCCTCCCCTTGCCTGAGAAGCTCATCTGGGCACTGAGAGGTGTGTGTGCATGTGTAGAGGAGGAGAGGAGCAATGGAAGGATGAATCTTTAATGAGGGAAATCAGTGGAACGTATCTGATGATGGTGACATTTACTTCCTGAAACTAAGCGAGGATAAACTTTGTATAAGGCTAAGCCCTTCCTCCTCTTCATCTCAAATTCTCCTCTCCCACTGGAGGAAAAGGGTCCACATCAGGGGATATCTTCACATGACACGTTTTTGATATTCTAGAGAACACAGACCTTTGCCAATGGATATCCTGACAAGTTCTGAATCCAGATGTCTTTTAGACATATATGATATTGGGATTACTCCGAATATCACACATGGACTTTTCCTATGGCCGGATATGAACTCATTCAATATCCTGAGATACTGTATGTGACATCCTATTTTCTCTCTTTATGTTGACCAACACTGACTGTATCTGTGTTTTCTCAGCAAATTCAAGACATGAAGCTATATTGATTCCAGATATGCTTTTCTTGGCTGATGTTCTTATCCAGACCTTGATATGCTTTTTGATATGCTGAAAACGAGGACGATTTCTGATGCATTTATGAGTTTTTAGCACATGCACAATAATTTGATAAATATGAAATCCATATTTTTATTTAATGTACAATTATTTTGGGGATTCCCTCCAGATATCATACATTGTATGGGCAGATATTTACACATTAGATATCCTTGAGATATGTGGACATCTTGAGGCCAATGTAGACATCTTATTTTCTGTCTTTTTCTTTTTACTATACACATGCTCTTGACTGAGGTCCATATTAGGATCTTGATATGCATTTTGATATAATAAATAAGGAACATTTCAGATGCTTATTTAAGTTTTGAGGAGATCATCATTTGACAAATATTAAATCCATGTCATTCGTTCAGACAGTATTTATAATTTTTGTATTCCCTCTGGATAATGGTGCACACAAACCCCAAGCTAAAAGCACTGGTAGCCTAGCAACAATAATCACGTATTTTGTGCTGTCGAGTTCCAACTGGCATTATTGAATTTTGGCGCCCCAAATCAAATGACTGTGTAAATTAAACGCTGTGTGCTCGAATTGACAGAAAAACAAAGAAGTGAGAAGTTGTTAAGAAAATACCTCGAAGAAGTTAACGCTAATTTGAGATGTTTTATTTATCTTAGTAACTGGAATCAAAAAATGTTGGTTAATTTCACCAGCAGCCAGTAGGGCTAGCGAGCTAATGTAGACTCAAGTAAACTCGTACATCGCCTTGGTCCGTACAATTGCCCTTATATTAGCGCCCCAAAACGTAATACTTCCAGATCAACTGTAATGTCAATACCATTGTAAAGCACAATTTCTCCCCTTTCCAACATAATCAATTACATGACCTAAACGCTGCACATTTCTGCATAATTCAAGCAGGCAATGAGCCCCGTCGGGTCGTTTTAAAAATGGCAGGTGGGGAAGCGAAACTAATGTGTGATAGTGAGGAGAGATGTTGTTTGGGAAAATTGCTTTTTTTCACTCAATCTGTCACACTTATCACCTTATCACCTCTAAAATGTAAATAAAACACCATAAAGATACATATAATGTGTCATTACATACCTATTTGAAGGTTTGTGTCGAATTTGAATGGGGTTTTTAGGGAGGTGCTAAAGTGATCTTAGAAGTAAACAGCGGCTTTGAGAATGATGATCGCATGCAGTGATGACGCAAAAAAATGACTAGATATCCCCCCCTTTACACCCGTCACTGTCCATTTCCTGTTTTTAAAGGATGAGAGAAGTGCTACACCTGGTGGAGAGAGATTGTAAGACAGAAATAGTTGCTTTATGCTGCTGTACGTTACGACATGACACGTCAAGATGTAACGGAGGGTCAGTTTTTTCAACTTTTCTCCACTACTATACAGCCATAACCATGATGATCAACGCTTGAATAGAAACCTAGTTCACACCCCCGATTTTGAAGTCAACACAGTCGCTACAGTCACATTAGTTTTCTTTGAAGCCTCGTTTGAATGTTGCGGTTGCGCACATTTGTACGGAATGGGGTGAGTTTACGTTAGCTAGATTTATGCGCTGACAATTTGGAGTAGATCACAGACCAACACTACCACCATGATGGGTCTGGAGTGCAAGAGGCCGCTGCTGACAACTCAATCTGCACCCATCGTCTATAACAAACATGGCAAGCAGGGGTATTGCAGTGGTGAAACTTTTATTTTGTGTTAAATAAATAAAAATAATTTTTAGCAAAGATTGGCTTACGTTTGCATCTTTAGAGAAAACATGTTGTGATTGGAGCTCTGGATTTGCTATGCTGCATTTTAAAAAACAGAAATAGCAGATGTGCTTTGGAAATAGCAACCTTGATTAAATATTACGATGTTTGCCTTTCCAAATCTTGTGCCTACCACTGAATATAGTGCAAATGTATGCTCAGATATAACACCTTCATGTGAAGAAGCACAATGATTTTCAGCACCTGAATAGGTCAAATTATTTGGGTGCTGGACATTTTATGAGTAGGCTTTAGCCCATTTTTGATCAGACATACGAGGATGAGTACATATCGTCTAAGGTTAGCTTTTGAATTTAGTTTTTTATACGGATACTTAAATGAACAGGTAATGACTACAGATATGATACTTTTCAGAAAATATTTGGATTCGTTCATGCCTAAGTATAAAGGCTTAGAAATGTCAGCATGTTGATACTTCTCCTTTCCGGCGTTAGAATATTCTAGGTGCACGAGCATCAGGTGTGTGTCTTATATGGACTCATATGGTAGGAGGGAGATTTCTGAGGTCCGGATTGGATGCATACTGTATAGAAACTGTCCCATTACGGAGAATATTTTAGCTCTGTATATGAAATGAAGGACATGGGTATCTGGAACATGTCTGTTCATTTTATCTAAGAAAATATCAGATATCTGTAAACATGTACAGTGCATTTGGAAAGTATTCAGACCAAATGTCTTATATTTGAGATTCTTCAAAGTAGCCACCCTTTGCCTTGATGACAGCTTTGCGCAGTCTTGGCATTCTCTCAACCAGCTTTATGAGGTTGTCACCTGGAATGCATTTCAATTAACAGGTGTGCCATGTTAAAAGTTAATTTGTAGAATTTCTTTCTTCCTTAATGTGTTTGAGGTATAGGTGGTATACAGAAGAAAGCCCTATATGGTAAAAGACCAAGTCCATATTATGGCAAGAACAGCTCAAATAAGCAAAGAGAAATGACAGTCCATCATTACTTTAAGACATGAAGGTCTGTCAGTAAGAGACATTTCAAGAACTGAAAGTTTCTTGAAGCACAGTAGCAAAAACCATCAAGCCCTATGATGAAACTGGCTCTCATGAGGACCGCCACAGGAAAGGAAGACCCAGAGTTACCTCTGCTGCAGAGGACAAGTTCATTACAGTGACCAGCCTCAGATATTGCAGCCCAAATAAATGCTTCACAGAGTTCAAGAAACAGACACATCTCAACATCAACTGTTCAGAGGAGACTGCGTGAATCAGGACTTCATGGTCGAAAATCCTGAAAAGAAACCACTACTAAAGGACATCAATAATAATAAGAAGAAACTTGCTTGGGCCAAGAAATACGAGCATGGACATTAGACCAGTGGAAATCTGTCCTTTCGTCCTTTTGTTCCAACTCCCGTGTTTTTGTGAGATGCAGAGTAGGTGAACGGATGATCTCCGCATGTGTTGAAGCATGGAGGAGGAGGTGTGATGATGTGGGGTGCTTTGCTGGTGACACTATCTGATTTATTTAGAATTCAAGGCACACATAACCAGCCTGGCTACCACAGCATTCTACAGTGATACGCCATCCCATCTGGTTTGGGCTTACTGGGACTATCATTTGTTTTTCTACAGGATAATGACCCAAGACACACCTCCAAGAAGGAGAGTGATGTATCAGATGACCTGGCCTCCACAATCACCCGACCTCAACCCAATTGAGATGGTTTGGGTTGAGTTGGACCGCAGAGTGAAGGATAAGCAGCCAACAAGTTCTCAGCATATGTGGAAACTCTTTCAAGACTGTTGGAAAAGCATTCCAGTTGAAGCTGGTTGAGAGAATGCCAAGAGTGTGCAAAGATGTCATCAAGATAAAGGGTGGCTACTTTGAAGAATCTCTCTTTTTTTGGTCACTACATGATTCTATATGTGTTATTTCATAGTTTTGATGTCTTCGCTATTATTCTACAATGTAGAACATAGTAAAATAAAGAAAAACCCTTGAATGAGTTGGTGTGTCAACTTTTGACTGGTACTGTATGTAAATAGGGTATTTCTGTGTTTTATTTTAATACATTTGTAATAATGTCTAAAAACCTATTTTCACTTTGTTATTATGGAGTATTGTATATAGATTTATGATGATAAAACATTTGTCATCCATTTTAGAATAAGGCTGTATTGAAGGGGTCTGAATTGAAGGGGTCTGACTACTTTCCAAATGCATAAAGATATCCCCTGATAATGGCCCTTTTCACCCAGTGTCCTCTCTTCTCTCCTCTACTCAGTGGATAGCTTACACAACAACCAGCCCTCAGACAAGAATACGCAATTTAATCTGTGATCTGCTTACACACCCGGAAACACACAGCTCGCTTCAGGAGGTGAAGGGAAGAGGAGATGAGAAGATCGGACTATGGGAGAAGGGGATGAGGAAGAAGGAGGGTTGATGCTACTTAGTCAGCAGGAAGGAAAAGTGGAAAATAGTCCGCAAATTAGCTGACACGTCTAGCCCTGAAGAAAATAAGAAAAAGAGAAAGTGTCTTGGTGGTTTATTGCAAAGGGAATGCAATCTGCATGCTGTTTCAAACAGGAGAAAAGTTAGTCTACATTAAGAAATAAAACAGATGGATTTCCCAAACAAATCACAAAAGAGAACAGCGGGCGACGGGCGTGTGTGTGTGTGTTTGTTTTCCGGCCGACCAGGTGGGATGCTTTTAAGCAGGGCCTGGCATGGAGTCAGTGACTCTTTAACACAAGTCCTGTTCAGTGCTCTACTCCTGCTAAGGCTTAATATGATCACTTAGCCCAGAGGGTCCTGGGATATACACTAAACTGTGGACTGTTGGAGTTAAAGTAAAGACTGTTTGGCCTGCCTACCACACTAGGGCTATTTGAGTTAATGGAGAGCCGTGTGTGTGTGTGTGTGTGTGTGTGTGTGTGTGTGTGTGTGTGTGTGTGTGTGTGTGTGTGTGTGTGTGTGTGTGTGTGTGTGTGTGTGTGTGTGTGTGTGTGTGTGTGTGTGTGTGTGTGTGTGTGTGTGTGTGTGTGTGTGTGTGTGTGTGTGTGTGCGCGCAACAGGGGACTGTGCCTGTGGTAGTAAACTGGACTTTATGTGAAGTGAATATGCATTTCTTCTGCTTGCCCACCCACCACCAGGGGTCCACTCCTGCTACTCTCACTGGTCCAGTCAAACTCAATCAAAGGGCACAAACTGTGGCTCTCCACTGGTACCATAGCAACCTGAGTAGTACTACTAGTCTATTCACCTTATCAACAAACTTCCCTGTGTACAGTGTATCATGTTATGCTATGTATGGTCCATTGTGACATAGGAGATATGCAGCATTTAGCGATTGTCTTTCATTTAGGACCATCTTGTTCTGGGTTTTTGTGCAGCTGCTGGCTTTAAAGCCTGTGGTTGGTGTGATGAGAGCTGAGAGACGGTACTATGAACTGGGACGATGAGCTTAACAGGGTGGTAAAGGTCACCTTGAGAGCCCCCACCCCCTCCTCGCCATCCCCATCAGATGGGATAGTGCCACTACCTCTCTACCCTGGCACCACCAGCCCCACCTGTCATCCCAGCCCTATCTCGGTGACCTGTAGCTGGCCTGCTATTTTCACACCAAAGGGCTAATGGGGCAAAATGACCATGGCTCTGTCTCAAATTGAACCCTATTTCCTATATAGTGCCTTATGGGCACTGGTCAAAAGTAGTGCACTATATACTGGAGGGAATAGGGTGCCATTTGGGATGCCGCCCATAGATTCCCCAGGGGGAAATGGACAGAAGGACCGGAGAGGTATACTCAGCCAGACCCTGTCGCCATGCTGCAATGCCAACTAGATTACAACTATTAAATGTTATTTGGACAGAAAATAAAGCTTTTAGGGGCGAGTGTAAAGTTTTTTTTCATGTAGGCATTTATAGTCTGCCTGTGATGATGTATGAGTTTGGTCCTGAGTGCCCATAGTTTCAGTGCTGCTGCTGTTGTCCCTCTAATAGAGCTCATTATTTATTCTAAGTCTTTGAGAGTAATTTTCTCTTGCGCTTCCCAAAGAACAAAGGAAAGATATGAGGTATGGATTTTCTTTGTCATTTCATTGATGCCTTAAAAAAAAAGTGGTTCTCAAACAAAAACAGACAAACTCAGAAATATATATATTTAAAATGTATTTAGGCATGTTCTTTTTGCTTGAAGAGCAGGGGAATAGACTTTGACCCACAAAGGCTGTTTGAGTTGTAAGTTGGTTTATTTATTCAGTATTGATGCCTTCTAACCACCATTTCCCCTCTCTTTCTTACCCGTACAGCTGGCTGTACCTTTGATGAAGACTCTGACCCTGGACTGTGTGAGTACAAGCAGGGACAGGAGGACGACTTTGACTGGCAGCTGATGAGGACATACAACTGGCCACACAGCACCGCAGACCTGCTACGAGGTACATCTCAACACGGTTCCAATGTGGTTTATAACCCTAGGTCTTCATCTTCATCTAATGAACATCATTTCTGATGTACATTTCAGCAAAGGGTCCCAAAAACTCTATCCCATTGTCCAAATTCACACTTCACAGAACTTTGGAATTGAGCCTAGGTTAGTATGCTAGCTAGGTTTTGAAACGACAGGAGGTTGGTGGAACGTTAATTGGGGAGGATGGGCTCATAGTAATGTCTGGAATGGATGAAATGGTTTTCATGTATTTGATACCATTCCATTCACTCCATTCCAATCAATATAATGAGCCTTCCTCCCCTCAGCAGCCTGCTGTGTATGAAACAGAAGGGGAGTAAAACAGGCCCAGCATTTCCATTAGCTCAGAGTCTGTTTCCATCATCCCCATACCGCCAGGTGGTCTCTCTGCATGTGCTCCATCACTGTTTTTCTAGGTAGGTAAGTTAGTCATGCTCCAGCAGGGGGCCAAGCCTCGTTCCACGCACCCCCCCCCCACACACACACACACACACACACACACTTTATTATCTTGTGGGGCCCAAGCAATTGATTCCCATTCAAAATCCTATTTTCCCTAACCCTAATTGTAACCCTAAATCTAACCCCTAACCCTAAAACACCCTTTTTCCAAACACACACACACACACACACACTGGGAACCCAAGCCTTATTCCGTGCCCATATTTGCTGCACACACAAATACAACCTGCATGTTTATTTAAAGCTTCCTGCCACCATCGAGGGGAATGGTGTGTGAGCTTCTCCAAGCCTCAGAGAAACTGTCCATGTGCGGGCGCCGCATGTAATGACGGGATATTCACTAGCACAGGTGAACTGTGACTGCTATTCATGTGTGTGTGTGTGTGTGTGTGTGTGTGTGTGTGTGTGTGTGTGTGTGTGTGTGTGTGTGTGTGTGTGTGTGTGTGTGTGTGTGTGTGTGTGTGTGTGTGCAGGAAAAGGGCCCTGCAGAGTATCCGGATTCTGCATAATGCATCTGCTGTGTTATCAAACACTTGTTCCGCTGTTCTGGGCACACACACACACATCTCTCCGCTCCGGAGGCAAAATGGGGTTAGTTAATGAACTTCCTCCCTGGGATTGGCTGATTGGCCATGGGTCACTGCTGATTGGGTCACACTGCTGATTATACTTCCTGGTGTTCCTCAGGGGCCAGTAGCAGAAACCTTTTTAGCTTCCCTTTTCCCCAAATGGTTTTATCTTTCATCTGTTAGAGGTCTTCAGATGGGGTACATGTGGGATTGAAGTGGAGTGTGTGCGTGTGTGTCTTTAAAACGTTGAAGTGGACTGCTTCAGTCATGTCTTTATTCATCATCACAGACACTCCCTCTCGGGGATGAGGAATAAAGACTGTATGAAATGCACTACTCTGTTGAGGGTTTTCCATGCTAAGTACCTATTGTTTGGACTACTTGAGGCAGTAGCTTACAAACCCACAGCACACAGGCTAAAATCACTTCATGAACAGGCAACCTTTTAGACAATTATTCAAGCTGCTTTGTGAGAGTGAATTTATTTATACATTTTCTGTGTGTAACAGTTGGCATCCATTTCAATGTCAACTTGAACTTGACAATCAATGCACGTCACTCAAAAATCCATGTACGTCCTCCATTACGGCCATTTCCTGGCGTTACTCAAAAGCCCATAAAATGATCAAGTGATGTTTTCTCTGTGAGAAAAGTCAATCCCAATCCTGGTTGTTATATTTCACGAAAATATCTTAGTGTTTCTCTTGAAACACATCAACATAAAACCAAGGGACCATGTTGATGCTTCATGCACCATTCCGCCGCATAAACAATCTATAGACTTACCCATTGGGCACGTCTCTAACCCAATAACGTTCTAAGGGTTCCTCCAGAGCTGCTAAAGAGACTCTTATTGAGACAACAGCTTAGTTTATCTATCGGACACCGCAGCAGATCAATAATATAGATCACAGACCCAGAGACCACCAGAATACCAATGGTGTGGAAGCACTGGAGGGAAGGAGGAAGAGAGAGAGAGGGTAGCTGCGATTCCAGAGGTGGTGTATAGGGGACATTACAGTCCCCTCCATACCTCTCTTCAGAGGCGTCATACCCTTTAAAACTGAGGATTTTTGCATAAATTGTTTGGATAAAGATATATAACATAGAAACAGAATCAATGCATATTGAATTGGGCCACCATTGCCTCCTGAAATGTTTTTGAACCTCTCCCCATTCTCTCAGGTCAACTCACAGCATCTTAATGTAGGTCTAGAAATGCGGCTGAAGACTTGTGTCATGGGTATGGTGTCTGTATTTGATAAGGTTTATGTAGGAAATGAAAGGAAACTGTCATGTTATCTTGGTATAGAAAGAGTATTGCATCATCGTGTGTGATTCAGGTCCGATACCTAACATGTGGACAGTGATAAGACGGACATTTTGTCCTCTGACATGATATGTGGAGAGTGAGACCGGTGATGATGGCAGTAAGCTACAGTGTCACAATAGGGTGAAGAGTTCTATTAGACTAAGCCGTGTATGTGTGTTTCTGCCAAGTGGCAGAAGTCACACTAGCCCTCGTCCAACATACACACTACTCAGCAAAGTTCTGCGAGGGCCTAGCAAGGCTAGCGAGGATCTTTGTTTCGAACTTTCTGTCACGGTCGTCATAAACAGGAGACCAAGGCGCAGCGTGGTCAGAGTACATAACTCTTTAATGAACGAGAGAACACTGAACAAAACTTTACAAAACAACAACACAAACCGTGAAGCTATATGGCTAGTGCAGAACAGGCAACTAAACATAGAATAACAACCCACAAAATACCCAAGGAATATGGCTGCCTAAATATGGTCCCCAATCAGAGACAACGATAAACAGCTGCCTCTGATTGAGAACCAATCTAGGCAACCAGAGACATATAAACACCTAGACTAGAGAAACCCCTAGACATACAAAACCCCCTAGACAATACAAAAACTAAACAAACCACCCTTGTCACACCCTGACCTAACCAAAATAATAAAGAAAACAAAGATAACTAAGGTCAGGGCGTGACACAAAAACGCGACACTCATCTCTTAGCAGGACTTCCAACGGCGAGCACGGGGTGAAATCACCTGGGCCCTCTCTCCCCACCTCTATAGTAGCAGTTTGAAGGCAGGACATTCCCTGCACTTCACCGGCTTTGATGATCACTGACTCGAGAGTACAAAAACTAACTAGCTGTAGCAGAATGGCTCTTTGCATTTAAATGGCACATTACCAGAGTGCTCTTACTCCCTGTTCGAACATAACACGACTCCTTGCCTCATTTGCATCCCCGTGTTCTGCAGCTATGTTGTCTTTGAAGTATAGGTGTAGTAAAAGTGCGTCCCAAATGGCAACCTTTTCTCTGTATAGTGCACTACTTTTGACCAGAGCCCTATGGGTAGTGCGCAAAAAGGGAATAGGGTGCCATTATGGCACGTATCCTAAAACATCGCTGTTCAGAGGTTTTTCTATTGCATTTACGCTAAAGGCATCTCTTGTCCTGGTGTTGTTGTTGGACCTTTAATGATGAAATTACCAATCCTGACAAGGTCTTTTTTTGGTCTATTAACAGGATTTAATTAGCAGCACTAGGATGTTAGGGAGAATTGTATGTTTTTTGCTGCTTGAGAATATTTCATGATTGGTGCCAGCACTGGTTGAAGAGTAAAATCTTTAGAAATTAGGCTATTACTTATTATTATTATTATTTCCATATTTTCCTCCTTGTATAGCATGTAGTGCCAAAAACAACTGGCAAAATATTGTGTAGTTAGTTAATTAATCACATCCTTTTTGTTTTCAGAGGAAGTGGGAGTCTTACTGGCCAGTTTGATCAGAATCTCTGGAGGAGAGGAAATTTCACAGAAGACAGAGCTTTACTTGCTGCTTATCAGACTCTGTGGAGAGTCGAGGCTGGGCAAAGACATTTACCTTGTGTCTTTGGTCTGTGTATAACTGGTCTGCTTCAGTAAGTCCTAATTAAACTAGGACCAGAGCATGAACTGAAGAGGGGAAGAAATGGAAATGAAACAGATCCAAAAAAAGAGGGAAGGGAGAGAGAAATGGAGGGGATGTGTACAAAGAGACCTAGACATAGTCCAAACACTTTGAGAGATTAGAGGTCGAGGGAGAGACGGATATGACCGGGGAGTCCAGACCTCTTTCTGTTAGAAAGTGAAGAGAAATTGTCAAGTGGAACTCAAAGGAAGGCTCAGTTCTTATCTGTCGAAAGCACATTGAATGATAGACACTGGAAACAAATAACTGAAATGGTCAGTGTCCATCGGGAGAAAATGAGAAAATAAATGGTCATTTCTTGTTAGCTAGCATTCTTTGATTGAAGTATCTTGTGATTTTTAAGGATTGTCCAAATGTAACTGCATTCTGCATAATTCAGTCTTGTCAACTGCAAGCACAAATTAAATAAGTCTAATCAAATCAAAAGAACAAAGCTAGTACCCTAAACTTTCACCTCTCCCAGCCTCTCTTGGATATATAGGAATTGGACCTGAACCATGAACATTTGTTCCTTATTTGACAAGTTCAGAAGATACCTCTGTTTCATGTCTAATGAGCACAACCCTGAAATGGCAAAGGAACCAGGCCCATTCTCCCATTCCAAAAGGGGTACAAAGAACATGTTCTGTTCAATCACTTACCTGTGATTTCGTGGCTAACGTCCTAAGCTCCTTCTGCAATCCTACGGAAGACACAGCATGGGTTGATTGGCTTACACTGCAGGAGTGGATTGACTTATTGTCCTGCTGAGCCGTAGCTCAGTGATTAGCAACAGACTGACTCTGATTCTGCATTGCTTCTGAAGAACAGAACACACTCTCGCCATTCACTGTAATCAGATCATTCAGTATGCAGGTTGGCAGATGGGAGAACGTGGCATATTATACTGTTTCAGTAGGCTTTAGATGGGGTTAAAACGTGACCGAAAATGGACCCTAAGAAAATGTTGTTTACGTCGATTAACCTTCTCTGCTGTGAGGCCTTCACAACCTTAGCAGGAGGATCTACCAAAGGAGTCAACAGAGTCTCTTTTATAGTCTCTCTTTCCCCCCTGGTCATGATCAATCCCTAGAATTCTGTAACTAGATACACTGAGATAATTGAGGGACCAGGTCCTCTATAATTAACCTTACTGTAATTATTTTAATGACAGTGGCTTATGAAAGGAAGCTATTGTGAAGCGTTGTGGTACTGTCATTAAGGGGGAAGCAACAGCATTCTCTCAGTGGTATAGTAAGCCTGATTCAGGCTACATAACAGGGAGGGTCCATTTCTGTTTTAACTGACATCAACTCATGTTTTCATACTCTTATGATTGACAGTAGGGAGAGGAGGCATTTTTAGATAGGGCTGTTGTCATAGAAACCGTGATTGGTGCTCTGTTAGAGTACTGGATATATTGAGTATGAGTGACTGCTCTCCACACGCCTGTTCATCATCACTAATTAAGCACCTGCGTGAGCGGCAGGTAGCCTAGCGGTCAAGAGCTTTGGGCAAGTAACCGAAAGGTTGCTGGTTTGAATCCCTGAGTGGACTAGGTGAAAAAATCTGTCTGTGTCCTTGAGCAAGGCACTTAACCCTAATTGCTCCTGTATGTCTCTCTGGATAAGAGTGCCTGCTAAATGACTAAAATGTAAATGTGTGTGCTCCAAACGGTGACATTGTCTCCTCGCTAGTTTAGCCTCATCTTCCTGCTGACGTGATGAAACTCCTGAGTCATTATGCTAAACAACGACAGAGTGCACGCACACACACCAACACACACACTCACACACACCCTGAGTCATTATACTGAACAATGACAGGGTCAATCATTATGGCAGCCTGTTTAAGCCCCCTCTAGTATATGAAAGGTGTTTAGAGAAGGATTTACATTCTTTATTAGCTTTGTGTCATGCCCTTCAACATCTAGTTGAGCTTTTAATACCTGGTGTTACCCACACGGTGCGTTGTCAGGGACTCAAGGGCACACATAGGTCCTAGTAGACTTGACTGTCTATCTCTACTGTCATGCTACTGCAGTATTATTAGCTACTCCCACTGACTTGTTTTATCAACACTACTTCGAGGCAGAGGAACTTGGACTGATCCTTTCTCTCTCCTCTCGCTCGCTCGCTCTCTCACTCTCTTTCTCTGTACTCCTCTCTATCCCTGTCTCTGTCTCTCTCTCTCTCTCTGTTACTTTCTCACAATAAACATGCATTCTAAAGTCTCTCTCTTTTGTTCACGCAAAGTTCTCTTTTGTTCACACAAAGCAGGCACGCACACACCTCTCTCCTTTTCTTTATTTTCTTGTGGGGCTGTATTATTTGTTTCTGATTGGTTTTGGCTGTGTGTCGAGGCAGTGTTATTATCTATATGGACTGCCAGGGCATGGTTTATGGTAACAATATCCTAACAATAAACTGGATTAGGGAACAGTATATAGGATTTAAATTGCTATGGGAACTCTGTGGGGCATCAGTGTTCTATAGAGTCAGCATACACTGGTCTGAGCTGTAAGGACAAAGAATGATAGGAGGATTCAACGTTCTCCTTCTTTGCTCCTCTCCTGTCTTTTCCTCCTCCTCTCCTCTTTCCATCCCTACAAGTGCAGACTATTTCCAGACAGTCCTTTCCATACCCCCCTCTCTCTCTCTCTCTCTCTCTCTCTCTCTCTCTCTCTCTCTCTCTCTCTCTCTCTCTCTCTCTCTCTCTCTCTCTCTCTCTCTCTCTCTCTCTCTCTCTCTATATATATATATATATATATATATCTGTCACAGTAATTGATATATGGGTGCCGGAGCTAGGTGGAGATCATTTGCATATAATGTCCTGGTAACGGATGTAATAATGAATGCCCTGGGCCCTGTGAGCTGTACAAGGAGGAGGATGAGCCTCTATAAGACTGATGATCCTTTCAATAATGCACAATAAGCAATATTTTCCTGCCAGATCAAATTAGTCTGACGTACAGCTGAGGCTGGAGCTAGCGGTGGTCAACTGAGGAGACTGGAGTATTCCTATCTAGTCTACTGTTCCTGTCCTTGGCTCTCCTCTGTATGTATAATGCTCCAGGCCTCAGTCACTCTTCTTTAGTCCCAGGTCTAAGTACCTCATCAGTCTAGTTCTTATACCCCAGCATGACAAGCACAGCCTCGTCGGGCATACTCCAATCCCTCCTTACTCCCAGCCCTCACCTTTAGTAACCTAACCTGTAAGATAACAATACCTCCCTAGTCTCTCAACCCGAAACCTGATGCATCTCTTAGCTCTGGACTGTGGTCCAACCCAAGCCCCAGTCCTAGCCTGGAGTTAACCCTCCTTTTGTGTTCATTTCCTGTTAATTAATTATGTGTTCCAGGTCCAAAATGACAACCCCATTATAGCTGATTATAAATCCATAATAATACATATATTATCACCTAATGTTGTGTTAGATATTTTTATCAACTTAAGTTCTTGTGAACATTACAAGTTTTGAACTTCTATTTGCTATTTTTGGCCTGTAGCCCTCATTGATCGGAACTCATACAACTAGTTTTTGAGTAAAAAAAAAAGTTAAAAAAATGCATAATGTTGTGGATTATCTTGATTATAACAAATACTCAGATGAAACATATGGTGCTATTTATCACAGAATACTTTGTGTCAAAGTTTAACAAGGACATTTGTTTTGAAACCATTTCAAATTGTTAAATAGTGGCAGGATTTTACATCATCAACCCGGGATATCGCGTATCTCGTTGGCCCTGGGTCATCCTGATAACATCAGTTGACAGCTGACCTCTCCTCTCAGGTGGGGATGAAGACCAGGATAAATTCCCATTATTTGACCGGAATGTAACAACAACCTCAGCAGGGCCCTCTTCCTCATCACTGGAATGTAACAACAACCTCAGCAGGGCCCTCTTCCTAATCACTGGAATGTAACAACAACCTCAGCAGGGCCCTCTTCCTCATCACTGGAATGTAACAACAACCTCAGCAGGGCCCTCTTCCTAATCACTGGAATGTAACAACAACCTCAGCAGGGCCCTCTTCCTCATCACTGGAATGTAACAACAACCTCAGCAGGGCCCTCTTCCTCATCACTGGAATGTAACAACAACCTCAGCAGGGCCCTCTTCCTCATCACTGGAATGTAACAACAACCTCAGCAGGGCCCTCTTCCTCATCACTGGAATGTAACAACAACCTCAGCAGGGTCCTCTTCCTCATCACTGGAATGTAACAACAACCTCAGCAGGGCGCCCTTCCTCATCACTGGAATGTAACAACAACCTCAGCAGGGCACCCTTCCTCATCACTGGAATGTAACAACAACCTCAGCAGGGCCCTCTTCCTCATCACTGGAATGTAACAACAACCTCAGCAGGGCCCTCTTCCTCATCACTGGAATGTAACAACAACCTCAGCAGGGCCCTCTTCCTCATCACTGGAATGTAACAACAACCTCAGCAGGGCGCCCTTCCTCATCACTGGAATGTAACAACAACCTCAGCAGGGCCCTCTTCCTCATCACTGGAATGTAACAACAACCTCAGCAGGGCGCCCTTCCTCATCACTGGAATGTAACAACAACCTCAGCAGGGCCCTCTTCCTCATCACTGGAATGTAACAACAACCTCAGCAGGGCCCTCTTCCTCATCACTGGAATGTAACAACAACCTCAGCAGGGCCCTCTTCCTCATCACTGGAATGTAACAACAACCTCAGCAGGGCCCTCTTCCTCATCACTGGAATGTAACAACAACCTCAGCAGGGCCCTCTTCCTCATCACTGGAATGTAACAACAACCTCAGCAGGGCCCTCTTCCTCATCACTGGAATGTAACAACAACCTGTAACTGGAACAACCCTCAGCAGGGCCCTCTTCCTCATCACTGGAATGTAACAACAACCTCAGCAGGGCCCTCTTCCTCATCACTGGAATGTAACAACAACCTCAGCAGGGCCCTCTTCCTCATCACTGGAATGTAACAACAACCTCAGCAGGGCCCTCTTCCTCATCACTGGAATGTAACAACAACCTCAGCAGGGCCCTCTTCCTCATCACTGGAATGTAACAACAACCTCAGCAGGGCCCTCTTCCTAATCACTGGAATGTAACAACAACCTCAGCAGGGCCCTCTTCCTAATCACTGGAATGTAACAACAACCTCAGCAGGGCGCTCTTCCTAATCACTGGAATGTAACAACAACCTCAGCAGGGCCCTCTTCCTAATCACTGGAATGTAACAACAACCTCAGCAGGGCCCTCTTCCTCATCACTGGAATGTAACAACAACCTCAGCAGGGCCCTCTTCCTCATCACTGGAATGTAACAACAACCTCAGCAGGGCCCTCTTCCTAATCACTGGAATGTAACAACAACCTCAGCAGGGCCCTTCCTCATCACTGGAATGTAACAACAACCTCAGCAGGGCCCTCTTCCTCATCACTGGAATGTAACAACAACCTCAGCAGGGCCCTCTTCCTCATCACTGGATTGTAACAACAACCTCAGCAGGGCCCTCTTCCTCATCACTGGAATGTAACAACAACCTCAGCAGGGCCCTCTTCCTCATCACTGGAATGTAACAACAACCTCAGCAGGGCCCCTTCCTCATCACTGGAATGTAACAACAACCTCAGCAGGGCCCTCTTCCTCATCACTGGATTGTAACAACAACCTCAGCAGGGCCCTCTTCCTCATCACTGGATTGTAACAACAACCTCAGCAGGGCCCTCTTCCTCATCACTGGATTGTAACAACAACCTCAGCAGGGCCCTCTTCCTCATCACTGGAATGTAACAACAACCTCAGCAGGGCCCTCTTCCTCATCACTGGATTGTAACAACAACCTCAGCAGGGCCCTCTTCCTCATCACTGGATTGTAACAACAACCTCAGCAGGGCCCTCTTCCTCATCACTGGATTGTAACAACAACCTCAGCAGGGCCCTCTTCCTCATCACTGGAATGTAACAACAACCTCAGCAGGGCCCTCTTCCTCATCACTGGAATGTAACAACAACCTCAGCAGGGCGCCCTTCCTCATCACTGGAATGTAACAACAACCTCAGCAGGGCCCTCTTCCTCATCACTGGAATGTAACAACAACCTCAGCAGGGCCCTCTTCCTCATCACTGGATTGTAACAACAACCTCAGCAGGGCCCTCTTCCTCATCACTGGAATGTAACAACAACCTCAGCAGGGCCCTCTTCCTCATCACTGGATTGGAACAACAACCTCAGCAGGGCCCTCTTCCTCATCACTGGAATGTAACAACAACCTCAGCAGGGCCCTCTTCCTCATCACTGGATTGTTCCACATTGGTTGTCTCTTGGTCTGGATCATATTCTGTGTTGTCTTCAACTTCTGACACTTCCTCCTCTAATGCATCTTCACTCTCAGTTTCCTGTCCTCTCTCCTCCTCACCAGTGTCATGATCAAAGATATGATCAAGAGCCTCACATACAGTATATCGTTTGGTCATTGTGCTGCCACAGAATTAATTGTTAGCAAGGCCTCAAAAAAGCTTTATATACCAGAGCTGCGAGAAAAGTTCTATATATTATTGAAAAAATGTTGCGATTGTTTGTGAGAATACCAACAGGTGTGGTTCCCGTAGGAGAAAGATTCTATTTGGGAAAGGTTCCCGTGGGGGTTGCCATGGAAGCCAAGAAGGGGAGTGAGGTGTCTGTGTGTGCTCAATCACACATGCATGTGGGGGTCTGGGAGAGGAAGTGTGTCCATCTGATGAATGGGCATGTGCCTGAACTCATTTTTATAGACTAATTGTAGTTTCACCCATTCATTTCTAATGACCGGCCATTTTTGACCGGGAACACCACAGGTGTACAAACGTCACACCCAAAATGTAATAAAAATCATCAAAATGTGTTTTGTGTGTTCAGATGCCTTGTGTGGAAAAAGTAATGGAACCTTATGACAATCAGATTAAATGAACTACATTTTTTCAGGGAGAACTTGTAAATCGGTCCAATTCGACTGGAACACAGCAGGAGGGTTTAAGAAGTTAATTCTGTCTCATGTTACTACTCACTGTCATATCTTATTCCAGTCAAACATGGAACCTTTAGATGTCTCATTATTATATTATTCAATTAGTGTCCCTCGACTGGTGCAAAGTTACTAAGCAACAGACTTTCCTTAGAAAATAAAACTTCAAATATCTGGATATGAAGAGATCTGAGACTCATTACAAAGTTATTAAATGCGGATGGCTTGGTTGTAAATGAAACCTACAGTCATTCGGGAGACGGGAGTGAAATATAGAACACGCTCATAGTCCTTTAATGTTTTCTTTTTTGAATCAGTGTTTAAGATTCTTAATTAATTTGTTTGCATGTCACAATTCCCCTGAATTAATTAATCATGTTCCTCAATTACAGAAATATTCCAAGTCGACAGACACATTTATCGATAATAGCTTCCATTGAACAGGCTCTGATTTGAAACCATTTCATTTGGGAGTGAAAGAGTTTAGCCATATATCCTTTATGATTTTCCACAGCTAGACAATGTTTAGAGGTACATTTAATAATATAATTGTTTTTGGATGGAACATGGAAAATGCCACCGACGGACAGGGCTGCTGTGCTTCTAGCTTTTCGGAAACTTTGCAGTATTTTGTTTTTTAAAAATAGTTATTTCTTACAATATTATCCCAGGAAATGTTTTGTGTTATTACATACATACAGACCGGAAGAACTTTTAGATTTCAGAGTGGCAGTAACTCACCAGCATTACCAGCATTACGACCATGACTTTCCCGAATTGGATCCTTTGGGGATTCCTCCAGGGCAATTGAACTGATTCCAGAGGCTGTTCCAAAACACCGATGGCAGAAAACAGGTACTCAGAGTGGACTTTTAGTCCGACTCAGGAGGCGCGTACACCACCCACCGCTTCCGAGTATGTTACTCGTTAATGTTCAGTCTCTGGATAATAAAATTGACGAGATGAGGATTTCCTTCCAGAGAGACATGAGGGATTGTAACATAAACTGTTTCACGGAAACATGGCTCTCTCGGGATATGTTGTCTTGAGTCCGTTCAGCCAGTTGGGTTCTCAGTTCATCGCGCAGACAGGAATAAATATCTTTCCGGGAAGAAGAAGGGTTAACCTCAGAGAATAACATAGATGAATACGCTGATACTGTGACTGACTTTATCAGGAAGTGTATAGGAGATGTTGTACCCACTGTGACTATTAAAACTTACCCTAACCAGAAACTGTGGCTAGATGGCAGCATTTGTTTAAAACTGAAAGCGCGAACCATTGCATTTAACCACGACAAGGTGACTGGGAATATGGCCGATTACAAACAGTGTAGTTATTCCCTCCGTAAGGAAATCAAACAGGCAAAACGTCTGTATAGAGACAAAGTGTAGTCACAATTCAACGGCTCAGACACGAGACATATGTGGCATGGTCTACAGACAATCACGGACTACAAAGGGAAAACCAGTCACGCCACGGAAACCGACATCGCGCTTTCGGACAAACTAAACACCTTCGATCGCTTTGAGAATAACACAGTGGCACCGACGTGCCCGCTACCAAGGACTGTGGGCTCTCCTTCTCCATGACCGATGTGAGTAAGACATTTAAGCGTGTTAACCCTCGCAGGGCTGCCGGCCCAGACAGCATCCCTAGCCGCGTCCTCAGAGCATGTGCAGACTAGCTGGCTGGAGTGTTTACAGACATATTCAATCTCTCCCTATCCCAGTCTGTTGTCCCCACATGCTTCAAGATGTCCACCATTGTTCCTGTACCCAAGAAAGTAAAGGTAACTGAACTAAATAACTATTGCCCTGTAGCACTCACTTCTGTCATCATTAAGTGCTTTGAGAGACTAGTCAAGGATCATATCACCTCTAACTTACCTGACCCACTTCAATTTGCTTACCGCCCCAGTAGATCCACAGACAATCACCATCGCACTGCACACTGGCACACTGGCTTATCCAATCTGGACAAGAAGAATACCTATGTAAGAATGCTGTTAATTGACTATAGCTCAGCATTCAACACCATAGTACCCTCAAAGCTCATCATTAAGCTTGAGGCCCTGGGTCTGAACCCCGCACTGTGCAACTGGGTCCTGGACTTCCTGACGGACTGCGCCCAGGTGGTGAAGGTAGGAAACAACACCTCCACTTCGCTGATCCTCCACTTTGCTGATCCTGAGCACACAAGGATGCATGCTCATCCACCTCCTGTACTCCCTGTTCACCCATGACTGCGCGGCCACGCACGCCTCCAACTCAATCATCACGTTTGCAGACAACACAACAGTAGTAGGCCTGATTACCAACAACGACGAGACAGCCTACATGGAGGAGGTGAGGGCCATGGAGTGTGGTGCCAGGAAAATAACCTCTCACCCAATGTCAACAAAACTAAGGAGCTGATCGTGGACTTCAGGAAACAGCAGAGCGAGTACCCCCCCCATCCACATCAACGGGTGGCAGGGTAGCCTAGTGGTTAGAGCGTTGGACTAGTAACCGGAAGGTTGCAAGTTCAAATCCCTGAGCTGACAAGGTACAAATCTGTCGTTCTGCCCCTGAACAGGCAGTTAACCCACTGTTCCTAGGCCGTCATTGAAAATAAGAATTTGTTCTTAACTGACTTGCCTAGTAAAATAAAGGTAAAAAAAAAAATATTTAAAAAACGGGACTGCCGTGGAGAAGATGGAAATGTTCTCGGTGTACACATTACTGACAAACTGAAACGTTCCATCCATATAGACAGTGTGGTGAAGAAGTTGCAACGGCGCCTCTTCAACCTCAGTAGGCTAAAGAAATGTTGCTTGGCACCTAAAATCCACACAAACTTATACAGATGCACAATTGAGAGCATCCTGTCGGGCTGTATCACCGCCTGGTACAGCAACTGCACCGCCTGCAACCGCAGGGCTCTCCAGAGGATGGTGCGGTCTGCCCAACGCATCACCGGGGGAAAGCTACCTGCCCTCCAGAACATCTACAGCACCCGATGTCACAGGAAGGCCAAAAAGATCATTAAGGACATCAACCACCTAAGCCACGGACTGTTCACCCCGCTATCACCCAGAAGGCGAGGTCAGTTCAGGTGCATCAAAGCTGGGACCGAGAGACTTAAAAACAGCTTATATCTCAAGGCCATCAGACTTAAAATAGACATAGCACATTACAGGCTGCTGCCCTATATACATAGACTTGAAATCACTAGTCACTTTAATAATGTTTACATATTTTGCATTACTCATCTCATGTGTATACACTGTATTTTATCCTATTCTACTGTATCTTAGTCAATGCCGCTCTGTCATTGCCCATCCAAATATTTATATATTCTTAATTCCATTCCTTTACTTTAGATTGTGTGTATTGTTAGATATTACATGTTAGATATTACGGCACTTTTGGAGCTAGAAACACAAGCATTTCGCTACGCCAACAATAACATCTGCTAAACACGTGTATGTGACAAATACCATTTGATTTTAAATGCCAAGTCAATAAAGAATTTTCAGCTGTACAGATAGATAGCAATACTAAACTGGATCAGAGAGGCACAGAATAAGTTATAGGAAAAACAAAAATAACTGGAGGAACTTATTCAAGAAAGATCAAGGGTAAGGTATTATGGAAATAATGTGAACAGGCTGGAATACGTACTTTCCAAATGCACTGTGTATGTACAGTTGAAGTCGGAAGTTTACATACACCTTACCAAATACATTTCAACCCAGTTTTTCACAATTCCTGACATTTAATCCTAGTAAAAGTTCCCTCTCTCAGGTTAGTTAGGATCACCACTTTATTTTAAGAGTGTGAAATATCAGAATAACAGTAGAGAGAATTATTTATTTCAGCTTTTATTTCTTTCATCACATTCCCAGTGGATCAGAAGTTTACATACACTCAACTAGTATTTGGTAGCATTGCCTTTAAATTGTTTAACTTGGCCCATTCCTCCTGACAGAGCTGGTGTAACTGAGTCAGGTTTGTAGGCCTCCTTGTTCGCACACGCTTTTTCAGTTCTGCCCACAAATCTTCTATGGGATTGAGGTCAGGGCTTTGTGATGGCCACTCCAATACCTTGACTTTGTTGTCCTTAAGCCATTTTGCCACAACTTGGAAGTATGCTTGGGGTCATTGTCCATTTGGAAGACCCATTTGCGACCAAGCTTTAACTTCCTGATTGATGTCTTGAGATGTTGCTTCAATATATCCACATCATTTTCCTTCCTCATGATGACATCTATTTTGTGAAGTGCACCAGTCCCTCCTGCAGCAAAGCACCCTCACAACATGATGCTGCAGCTTCACGGTTGGGATGGTGTTCTTCGGCTTGCAAGCATCCCCTTTCTCCTCCAAACATAACAATGGTCATTATGGCCAAATGGTTTCATCAGACCAGAGGACATTTCTCCAAAAAGTAGGATCTTTGTCCCCATGTGCAGTTGCAAACCGTAGTCTGGCTTTTTTTATGGCGGTTTTGGAGCAGTGGCTTCTTCCTTGCTGATCGGCCTTTCAGGTTATGTCGATATAGGACTTGTTTTACTGTGGATATAGATACTTTTGTACCTGTTTCCTCCAGCATCTTCACATGGTCCTTTGCTGTTGTTCTAGGTTTGATTTGCACTCTTCGCCCCAAAGTACGTTCATCTCTAGAAGACAGAACGCGTCTCCTTCCTGAGTGGTATGACGGTTGCTTGGTTCCATGGTGTTTATACTTGTGTACTGTTGTTTGTACAGATGAAGGTGGTACCTCTAGGCATTTGGAAATTGCTCCAAAGGATGAGCCAGACTTGTTGTGGTCTACCATTTCTTTTCTGAGTTCTTGGCTGATTTCTTTAGATTTTTCCCATGACGTCAAGCAAAGAGGCACTGAGTTTGAAGGTAGGCCTTGAAATACATCCACAGGTACACTTCAAATTGACTCAAATGATGTCAATTAGCCTATCAGAAGCTTCTAAAGCCATGGCATATTTTTCTGGAATTTTCCAAGCTGCATATTTCTTTATCTTAAATGCGCACGCACATGCACACGCACACGCACACGCACACACACACACACACACACACACACACACACACACACACACACACACACACACACACACACACACACACACACACACACACACACACACACACACACACACACGATAATAATATACTAGCTCCCTGGTTTTAACAGGGTAATTGTGTGAAATGAATGACAGTAATTGAACATATAATATGACAGTAATTGAACATATATGCAGTGATTAGAAAGGATAGGTTACTTTGTGCCCACTTGTTTTACAGAGAACATTGAGTTCACATTAAAAAGTTTTAAACAAGATGAAGATGAATTGAATTGAGGCATTTGATATTCTTTTATTTTGGTTTGAAATTACAGTTAAACCTGTAAAGAACTTCATCCATTATAATAGACAGTATATACAGTGCATTCGGAAAGTATTCAGACCCTTTGACTTTTTCTAAATGTTCTTACGTTACAGCCTTAACACATAATGACAAAGCATAAACAGTTGTATTTTTATTTTTTGCAAACGTATTAAAAATAAAAATCTGAAATATATTAAATTTACATAATTATTCAAACCTTTTACTCTGTACTTTGTAGAAGCACCTTTGGCAATGATTACAGCCTCAAGTCTTCTTGGGTATGATGCTACAAGCTTGGCACAGCTGTATTTGGGGAGTTTCTCCTATTCTTCTCTGCAGATCCTCTCAAGCTCTGTCAGGTTGGATGGGGAGCATTGCTGCACAGCTATTTTCAGGTCTCTCCAGAGATGTTCGATCAGGTTTAAGTCCAGGCTCTCGCTTGGCCACTCAAGTACATTCTGAAACTTGTCCCAAAGCCACTCCTGCGTTGTCTTGGCTGTGTGCTTATGGTTGTTGTCCTGTTGGAAGGTGAACCTTCGCCCCAGTCTGAGGCCCTGGAGCAGGTTTTCATCAAGGATCTCTCTGTACTCTGCTCCGTTCATCTTTCCCTCGATCCTGACTAGTCTCCCAGTCCGTGCCATTGAAAAACATCCCCACCAGAGAATCTTGTTTCCCATGGGCTGGGAACTCTTTTACTGAGAAGTGGCTTCCGTCTGGCCACTCTCCCATAAAGGCCTGATTGTTGTAGGGCTGCAGAGATGGTTGTCCTTCTAGAAGGTTCTCCCATCTCCACAGAGGAACTCTGGAGCTCTGTTAGAGTGACCATTGGGTTCTTAGTCACCTCTCTGACCAAGGCCCTTCTTCCCCGATTGCTCAGTTTGTTTGGGCTGCCAGTTCCAGGAAGAGTCTTGGCACAAACAAACTTAGTGTAAAAATATGAACTGCACTTTCTTATCCATCTGGCTTGGCCATGATGATGGTTAGGTAAACAAACATTCACTTAGGAAATATTTTTCCCATTCCAACTATTGTTCTTTCACTTCATATCTAAACAACAGTACAGACACAGAAGAGCAAGAGGTAAAAAGTCAGCACATTCTGTTAAATTCTTTTAGGCCAAGACAGAATATATTCATGGTGTTTCTCTAAAAAGTTAGTATGAGAGTCTTTTAATGTCCTTAAACTAAACTTTTAAACCACATTAATTTGACTTCATGACAGTCAGGATTTGTTTAGAATGCATTCATGTTTTCCTCTCTCCTCTCCTGCTTTGAGGCTGTGTGTGTGCGCGCCCAACATTTGTTGTCTGCTGTGTGGTGGCTGTCATTCCCCCAGGAGCAGATAAAGAGCAGATGGGTCAATGTATGAATGCACGGACGACACGCTGTGTATGTACATTGAGTGTACAAAACATGAATAACACCTGCTCTTTCCACGACACAGACTGACCACTTGAATCCAGGTGAAAGTTATGATCCCTTATTGATGTCATGACTTAAAAACGTAAACCTATGCAACATTAACCAAGTAAAAACAGTTCTGTAGCATTGAGGTTTGTGAAGTAGGCTATAGGCCCAATACATTATCACTGCATATTGGCTATTCTTGACTTGCCCTGTCAATGTTGTTCTTCTCAGACCATTTAAAAATTATATTTAAAAAAAAATGGAGGTACAGTATGACCACACTGGTAATATATAATTTGTTGTATTACTTGTGAGGCACAGCTAAGTGAGCATAATAATTTGCTTTTTTTGTGGACTGATGGCCTGCATCTGATGGTCAGTCTGAGGGGCGGGAGGATCGGTGAGGCTGCCTCTCACCCGACTCACCGTCCCTCTCGCCGCTGAGAAAAGGGGAGAGTCTTCCAGCTGATAGAGAAACTTACGTCGCACTGCATTACTGCTGCCTAATGCACCAAATCATGTTGTTACTCCCATGACCAGAGAAAGTGACATTTTCCTCTATATTTAAAAAGATACAATCCGCTAATAATAGCAACACAAACTTTGCTATACTCATTCATTGCAGCTGCAGTGTAGCATGAGTGAAAGTAGGGAGAATCTGCATTTGATGACTTTCTTGACAACAACTTAAACATGAACATACTCATGGAAACAGCAGCTCTTTGCTGTATTCCTTGAGTCTCTCTGTAGTCATAATTTAAACATTTTTATCATCTTTTCTGTGTGTTTAAGCATTCTTTTTACCATCTATGGTTTAAGTAAACTTTTCAAACACTGTGATCTGAGCTATCTCATTGGCCAGCAGTAGGCCTATAGGTGCACTTGATTCGCTGTCTGGAGCTGCGGGGTAGGCAGAGTTTTACCTTCAGACACATGAAGTGTTTCAAAATGAGAACACTGTCTTCCCGGCGCTAGGGTTGCTGAATTAGGTGCACCTATCGTCAATAGCACGAAATTAATAAAAAAAAATAGGAACTTAAGGCTTTATCGTTGAGTTTTTTACATAAATGTTTGATGATCGACCAGGAATGCCATGGAGATTTACTAGTCGATTGCGATCGACCGGTTGGTGACCACTGGTGTAGATGAAGGGGAAGATACACATTAAATAATTATTTTTAAGCCTTGAGACAATTGAGACATGGATTGTGTATGTGTTCCATTCAGAGGGTAAATGGGCTAGACAAAAGATTTGTGCCTTTAAATGGGGTATGGTAGTAGGTGCCAGGTGCACCGGTTTGTGTCAAGAACTGCAACGTTCAGGCTTCTTCACACTTAACAGTTTCCCGTGTGTATCAAGAATGGTCCATGACCTAAAGGATATCCAGCCAACTTGACACAACTGTGTACTGACTTACGAAGAGCTGTCAGAAGTTCTGGCTTTAGGTTTGCTCTCTCTTTCTCCCTCTGTCTCCCCCTCTGTCTCACTCTCTCTATCTCTCTCTCTCTCTGCTGACTCATTCACTTCAATGTTTTTTCTCTCTTTCCCTTTCCCTCACTCCCTTTCTTCTCTTTCTCCATTGGAGTCAACATGGGCATATGGGCCTGCATCCCTGTGGAATTCTTTCGACACCTTGTAGAGTCCTTACCCCAACAAATTGAGGCTGTTCTGAGGGCTAAAGGGGGGGTGCAACTCAGTATTAGGAAGGTGTTGTTAATGTTTTGTTTTTGTGTGTGTGTGTGTGTGTGTGTGTGTGTGTGTGTGTGTGTGTGTGTGTGTGTGTGTGTGTGTGTGTGTGTGTGTGTGTGTGTGTGTGTGTGTGTGTGTGACACGGAGGGGTGACACGGAGGGGTGACACGGAGGGTTATCGGCCACGGAGCAGGCAGCCTCCTGTTCAACACTCGTCACTGTTGGGTTCCTCTGTACCCATAATTGTCTTCTTCTGACTCTGTTGCCCTGACGCCTACTGACTGATGAAGAGCTGTCAGAAGCTCTGGCTTTAGGTTTGCTCTCTCTCTGTCTCTCCTTTCTCTTTCTTCTCTCTCTCACTTTCTTCTCTTTCTTCTCTCTCTCTCTCTCTCTCTCTCTCTCTCTCTCTCTCTCTCTCTCTCTCTCTCTCTCTCTCTCTCTCTCTCTCTTTCTTCTCTCTCTCACTTTCTTCTCTTTCTTCTCTCTATCTCTCTATCTCACTCTCCGCTGACTCCTTTGCTTCAGAAAGAATTATTTCTGTCCCTCTCCCTCCCTCCCTTTTTCTCTCTTCTTTTTCATTCTCATCCACTTCAGAAATTGGAAGTTAGCTGGATTAACTAAATGAAATGTTACTGCTAAACATCTTCAAAGCTCTGGTTGATCTTTGAAGATCTAACAAATACTGTAGATAAGAGATGGGAATGGAGGGGTGGAAACATGATGTCAAAGGAAAAGGCTTTTGGTGTTAAAGACTCTGATGAGAACAAGGAAATGCCAGAGTCTGTTGCTGTCTTTCCGTCAGTTCTCCAAAGATTTCTGTTTTGTGTCTGCTCAACCAATTTGATAAAATATATACTTTTCCGGAAATGGTGAACTTTACTAAGTATTTGCTCCGAGGGAAGAGTACACATACTGTTCAACTAAAAGATGATGATTTTATTTGGTTTTCCTTCTCTTCTGATATCCAGATTAGATGGAAATGTTTATGCATTTTACTGTAAAGCCAGATATTTCAAGTCAGCTTTTTACATCAATAACCTCCATGAAACTTTTTTAGGCTCTTTCCCTCTCTCATTTTAATGTTTACAGTTGATACTTTATCTGTGAAGATACCACATGCTATAGTCAGCCTAATATATCATACAGCACTCTAAACCAACAACGACTGGTCCTTATGAGCCGCTGACCACTCCAGTCTTCCATCCTGGGAGGAGAAATGCATTTGGATAGCGGAGGAGTTAACCATTGGAGGTTCTCCCCCTCAGTCCCCTGGCACAGCTGGATGTTGAGATGAACTGGCAGAGCATCCTAAACATGGAGCCTCCTGGAGCCGGCCCTCAGAGAGTGAATAGAACACATTCTACCCAGGGCTCAGGAAGAGAACAAACACCAGCCTAATCCCCACTCCAGGATATTCCGTGCCGGCCTCGTATCTCGACCGTGGGCTGCTACTTCAACCGCGGGCTGCTACTCCCACGAAGGAGAATACATGACTTTGATTGGACCGCCTACGCATGTTGCAGGATCCAGGCCAGAGAGCTTGGGCTTATAGGCCATCTCTCTGCTGTTCTGCACTTAATTTATTTTTTTTACACGAGGGAGAGTGAGACAATGCAAAACAGTGATTGTGACCCTGAGAAATGCCTTTAGCTCTTGTTCTTAATGAACATGCACTCTGTTGGTAATGTGTAATGAGCGTATTGCTCTCTGACCTCCTCTCTGGTCACACACGGGATACGGAAAGTAATGATACAAAAAAAATGAATTGATCAATCCAATTGTTGCATTGTGAATTGGTCTGCTCTCAACCCCTCTTACAACATGAACAGACACATTTTGAGAGGAACACAGGCAGATTGAACCAGTTCTCAGTCGGAAACCCACTATGGGGGCTTTGTCTATTGTCTTCTACAGAACGAGACTGTAAATCTCACCCAACTAAACCCTGATTGGACCGTCACACTACATCAAAAGCACTGAATGAGGAAATCTCTGAACTTCTCCGACAGAGTTCACCAAACCAATTAACGCTTCTCAACAAATATAGCTGTAGCAGTGAACTGGTGTCTAGTGTTTCAACGTTACGATTCAATTGGTCATGGGATGTAACAATCAGCCTGATTGCAGTAGAGCAGGGGGGGGGTTCTCATTTGCCGTCTCGGTTACAGACATTACGATGAGTCTGGTGGGGCTGAGTTGAAACCTCCGACAGTCAGGCGGGAGTAGAGAGGGAACTAGCTGTCTTGCCTTTCGCTGATGGGAGCGGGAGATAAGCAGGATTTATTTCCCAAACAGGCTAAGGGTAATTAATTGGAGGAGCGAGGGGGAGAGGGAAGGGGAGAGCGGGGGTTGGTGTAATCCTGTTTTCCACGGCCCTTAACCCCAATGCACCCTGGGAGAAACCGGCCCAGGCACTTCAAAGAACACAGCCAACAATAACTTGACATGGAGACTGAGGAAATGTGCACCATCTTTACCTAGCTGCCCCCCTCCTCTTTCTCTCTCTCTCTCTCTCTCTCTCTCTCTCTCTCTCTCTCTCTCTCTCTCTCTCTCTCTCTCTCTCCCTCTCTCACCAAACCAATTAATGCTTCTCAACGAATATAGCTGTATATATATATTTACAGAACCAGTCAAAAGTTTGGACACACCTACTCATTCAAGAGTTTTTCTTTACTTTTACTATTTTCTACATTGTAGAATAATAGTGAAGGCATCAAGATTATGAACTAACACATATGGAATCATATAGTAACCAAAAAGCGTTGAAATGTTATATTTTAGATTCTTCAAAGTAGCCTCCCTTTGCCTTGATGACAGCTTTGCACACTCTTGGCATTCTTTCAACCAGCTTGACCTTTAATGCTTTCCTAACAGTCTTGAAGGAGTTCCCACATATGCTGAATACTTGTTGGCTGCTTTTCATTCACTCTGCGGTCCAGCTCATCCTAAGCCATCTCAATTGGGTTGAGGTCGGGTGATTGTGGAAACCAGGTCATCTGATGAAGTACTCCATCACTCTCTTTCTTGGTCAAATGGCCCTTTCGCAGCCTGGAGGTGTGTTGGGTCATTGTCCTGTTGACAACAAATGATAGTCCCACTAAGCTCAAACCAGATGGGATGGTATATAACTGCAGATTGCTGTGGTAGCCATGCCCCACACCGTCACACATCCTCCTCCATGCTTCATGGTGGGAACAACACATGCAGACTAGAGGTTGACCGATTAATCGGCTTGGCCGATTAAATAGGGGCGATTTCAAATTGATTGGACTGGTAATTGGACTTTTTGGATGCCGATTATGGCCGATTACATTGCGATCCACGAGGAGACTGCTTGGCAGGCTGGCCACCTGTTACGCGAGTGCAGCATCAAAAGGACCTTTTGGGTGCAAGGAGCCAAGGTAAGTTGCTAGCTAGCATTAAACTTATCTTATAAAAAACAATCAATCTTCACACAATCTTCTAGTTAACTACACATGGTTGATAATATTACTAGGTTAACTAGCTTGTTCTGCGTTGCATATAATCATAAACCTGCATATGTAGTTAAAAGAAATTAGTGTTAGCAGGCAATATTAACTATGGAAATTGTGTAACTTCTCTTGCAAGAGTCAGGGTATATGCAGCAGTTTGGGCCGCCTGACTCGTTAAGAACTGAACAAAGACCATAATTAATTTGCCAGAATTTTACATAATTATGACATAACATTGAGGGTTGTGCAATGTAACAGCAATATTTAGACTGATAAAATACGGAACGGTTTTGTATTTCACTGAAAGAATAAGCGTTTTGTTTTGGAAATAATAGTTTCCCAGATTTGACCATATTAATGACCAAAGTCTCGTATTTCTGTGTGTTTATTATAATTAAGTATATGATTTGATATTTGATAGAGCAGTCTGACGGAGCGGTGGTAGGCAGCAGCAGGCTCGTAAGCATTCATTCAAACAGCACTTTACTGCATTTGCCAGCAGCTCTTAGCAATGCTTGAAGCACAGCGCTGTTTATGACTTGAAGCCTATCAACTCCCGAGATTAGGCTGGCAATACTAAAGTGCCTATAAGAACATCCAATAGTCAAAGATATGTGAAATACAAATGGTATAGAGAGAAATAATCCGGGGGGCGGAGCTAGCATGTTGGAGTGAACGGCTGTGCGTGAGAGGCTCCTGCAACTTTTTTGCGAAATAATCTAATTTAACCTACTTTATGGCACTTTTTACAACAAACGTTTCTTTCTAATACAAGATTGTAACTTTGTATATGAAAATGCCGAGTAATAAACGACCAAAGGACAATAAATCCACAGCGGAGGCCTACTCCCCACTAAACAACGAGACAGACATGGCGGGAGGCACCTGCAACAACGTGACACTTACAGAACTTACCCGGGCTTTGGGGGAGCCACGTGTTGCTATAGCTGATGATCTTAAGGCCACTATTGCTGAACTGGACACCAAAATCGAGAGCATCATTCGAACGGTCGCTTCGCATGGCCAGAGTATTGTGGACCTTGAGAAAGCTTCTGAATTCAACGCTGGTAGGATCGACGAGTTAGAGAAGCTATGCACGTCATTGCAGGATAGTGTGCAGAGGCTTTCTGTGAAAGTGGTGGACCTGGAGGGCTGATCCAGACATAATAACCTTCGCGTTGTTGGTCTGGCAGAGGGGGTAGAGGCGGGCTCTCGCCCCACCGACTTCTTCGCCAAGCTATTGAAGGATGCAATGGGATCGGATGTTTTGGATTCGGATCCCCAGCTGGACCGCGCACATCGCTCCCTTGTCCCAGTGCCTGGACCGGGCCAACGTCCTCGCCCAGTAATCATCTGTTGTCACAGTTTCAAGACCAAGGATCTTATCCTGCGTGAAGCTCGAATGAGGGGCAACCTGTCACATAAAGGGCATCCATTCCGTGTATATGAGGATTATGCGCCCGATGTGGCAAAGCATCGCGCCGACTACAGAGATGTCATGACCAAACTCTACAAACTCCATCTTCGCCCAGCCTTACTCTTCCCTGCAAGACTAAGAGTTACCCCGCCTTCCGGTGAGAAGATTTGGCTCTCCTCGGTTTTAGACGCAGAGAAGTTTATCCGGGGATATACACCAATGCCAAGTTATTGCGTGTTAGGGTCTGCTCATGGACTCGAATCCATACTATACCATATTGGGTGAAAACGTATTAAACGGGCTCAACAAGGGCTACCGAACATGTAAGACGCTGAGCAGACCAATGGATGGCGGTCAGAGCTCTCATTTAACGTTAAATTCACTTTCATCCCGGCTGTGCTCAGAGCGATGCATATTTTTTACTTCCAGGTTTGATCACTGACACCTTCGGACAGATATACTTATATTCCCCCACTTTTGTTTTGTTTCGTTATTTATTTTACAATCCTTACATTATTCTTACTACCATACCATTTATTTATTGCTTGCAGGGGACTGGGGGTGATGGTTGGGAGGGGGCAGACACCTGGTTAGCAGGTTGATGTTTTGTGCCGTTCTGCCTTTGTCTGGCCGTGGGCCTCCCTCCCGACGAGAGTCCCACCAGCCCTCTGCAGTGCTTATGTATGTGTAGGTGTGCGTACATATAATTACTATTTGTACTTTATTACTATTTTCTCTTAACATTTTAGTATTATGTATGGGTATATTTTAAATCAGTATAGATTGTTATTCTTGGGTATGAATGTTTGTATGTGTATATGTGCATATGGATGTATATACATATTCTTTAAATATATATTTTTATATGTGATTTTTTTGTGGGTATGTATACATACATATGTATGTGTATGTGTGTGTATGCATGTGTGTATATAGGTATGTGTATGTATGTGTATGTGTGTGTGTATATGTGTGTATGTGTGTGTGTATGTGTGTATGCATATGTGTATGTATGTGTGTATGTGTGTATGTATGTATGTGTGTATCTATGTGTATGTATGTGCATGTATATATAAATATATATATGTGTGTGTATATGTATGTGTGTATATGTGTGTGTGTGTATGTATATATGTATATATATATATATTTTTTTATTAAAAACATTTTTTTTAATGGGGGGGACGTTTAATTTAACAAATCCTTGTTCCGATCTCCTGACCCACAGTATGTAAAGGTACGGCTGACTATGTCGGTTGCGGATGGTTTATTTTTTGACCGGCAGTGCTTAGCAATATAATCTTGAGGCTATATCTTGCTTATCTCTGGGATTGACCCAGGATGAAGCTTAAATGCGCAATATGTTTAAGTTGCAACTTATTATGTTTAGGTTTATTAGATGCTAACTGAACACTTAATTCTGGGGAGCCTCCTCAGTTCATATGTTAGTAGAAGTTCTAGGATAGTGAGAGGTGAACGTATAGTTGGGATTTTATTTTTGTTTTACCTCTTGTTCGAGATCGCGCCATGCTTTTTTGGCATTGGCCAGACAATGTGTTTATTATTTTTATTTTTTATTTATTTTTTCTCCTGTTTGTGCATGCCTGTTAAATGTAGGTTGATGGGAGGGGGGTAAGTGTTGGGGAAATTAGGGGAACAGGGTGAGAAGTAAAGGTGCTTGCAGGGTGGGAGGGGTGGGTTGGATACTGCTCGGGTGTAGGTGCTACATATGCTGATCGTGATGGTTTGGTGCGCTTTCTTAAATTTTTATCAAGTTACATGGTATGCAGGCCACTATAGGAACTACAAACGAGAGGAGGGCGGGGCTTACATTCACTTCCTGGAATGTCAAGGGTTTAAACGAACCAATTAAGAGGGGCAAGGTCCTAGCCCACCTGAAAGCACTCTCGTCTGATATTCTATTTTTGCAAGAAACCCATCTGAAGAATAACTCTCATAGCAGACTTAAGTGTAGGTGGGTGGGGCAAGTGTATCACTCTAACTTCTCTGCCAAAACGAAAGGCACAGCGATTCTGGTACGGAAAGGAATTCCCTTTCTACATAAAACCACCCTTGCGGATAAAGAGGGTCGGTATGTGATCGTAATAGGAGAAATCCACTCTACCTCAGTAACTCTACTAAATATCTATGGGCCAAACATTGATAACCCCTCTTTTTTCAAAAGAGTCCTTGCCCTGATTCCAGATATCTCCCATACTAACCTGGTCATTGGAGGGGACCTTAACTGTGTGCTAGACCAGTATTTGGATAGATCCTCTACCCGGCGAACCCCTACCTCCTATTCAAGCAAATTTTTGAATACCTACATAAAAAATGCAAACTTATTTGATATATGGAGGATCGCTAACCCTATGGGTAGGGAATACTCCTTTTACTCTCATGTTCACAATGTTTACACTCGAATTGACTACTTTTTGTTGGATGCTAGACTACTCCCCTATACCTGTAATGTGAGGTATCATGATATTATAATCTCGGACCACAGTCCACTCACCTTCTCCCTGAGATTGGGTGACATTGTACCAAACGAGAGGGTCTGGAGGTTGAATCTTCAGCTCCTCACAGAACCAACATTCTGTGAATATCTTAAAGACCAAATTACATTTTTCTTTGATACCAACGGCAACACAGAGACCTTCCCAGCATTATTGTGGGAAACACTGAAGGCTTATCTTATCTCTTAGCCAGGAGTAGGCGAAACAGAGGAAAACTGGAGGGACAAATTCACTTACTGGATAGGGAGAATGCTAGCCACCCATCTATGGAGAAACATAAAAAAATTACCTCTTTAAAATGTGAATATAATCAGATTCTCTCAGCTAAAATTGCTAAATTTTTTCTCTATGCCAAGCAAAAATATTTTGAGTTTGGTGACAAACCACACAAATTACTCGCCAGACAACTTCGAAAAAATGTGAGTGACCAAATGATTCACAAAGTTAAATCTGCATCTGGGGAATTACTCGCTTCCCCCAAAGACATCAATGACAGATTCCAGCAGTTTTATGAGACTCTATATACATCTAAAGCAGATCCTAACCCCTTAATTATGCAAACATTTTTGGAGGACTGTAATCTTCCTGCCCTGAACCAGGAAGATTCTAACTTCCTGAATAAGGAAATATCTCTTGATGAAATTCAAGAGTGAAATAATTAAATCTCTATAAAGAGTGGCAAGACCCCGGGCCCAGATGGATACCCTGGTGAATTCTATAAAACATTCAGCAACATGCTCTCTCCCTACCTGCACAAAATGTTGGTTCAGGCCCATGAGGATGGAGCTCTCCCTTCTACTTTGGGCGAAGCGTGCATTACAGTTATACATAAGAAGGGTAAAGATCCAGAAGAGGTAGGGTCATACAGACCAATATCTCTCCTTAATACAGACCAAAAGATTTTAGCAAAAACTCTGGATAACAGGCTTAGCATTTTAATTGGCAAATTGGTCCATTCGGATCAGACCGGCTTTATCCCGAACAGAAACTCATTCTTCAATCTCGGGCACCTCTTCAATAGTATGTATTCTCAGAGGTTACCCAACGTGGACCTTGCCGTCATATCTCTTGACGCCGAAAAGGCCTTTGACCAAGTTGAGTGGCCCTATCTATTCAAGGTCCTACAGAAATGTAATATTGGAGATGAGTTCATAAATTGGACCCAGCTTTTATATAGGAACCCCTGTGCCAGAATACTCACTAACCAATCATTTTCGCCCCGATTTAACCTTAACAGGGGGACAAGGCAGGGTTGTGCGCTGTCGCCTATGCTCTTTGCCCTAATTATCGAACCCCTCGCTCAGACGATTAGATCTCATGCAGCAATACACGGCTATAATACTAGAGAGAAGATTTCCCTATATGCAGATGACATCCTCCTCTATGTAACAGAACCCCAGGCTAGTATCCCAGCTATTCTTGATGTGATCAATTTGTTTGGTACCTTCTCGGGATACAGAATAAATTGGAACAAGAGTGAATTAATGCCCATACGGTCGCAAAACACCTCCTAGCTGGAACATTTAGAAAAATTTACCTACCTAGGAATTGTAGTTACCAAACAACACTCCTTACTATTTAAAGAGAATTTCCCCTCTCTGATACAAAAACTCAAAGCAAACATACTATTTTGGAGAACTCTCCCAATTTCTCTGCTCGGAAGAATTAATACCATTAAAATGGTCTTCCTCCCACAACTGCTCTACCTATATCAGAACATCCCAGTATTCATACCTAAATCCTTTCATAAACAACTGGACTCAATTATCAATCCTTTCATCTGGGATTATAAAACACACAGGATAGGTAAAAAAACACCTCTGTAAATCTAAGATGGAAGGAGGATTGTCTCTCCCAAATGTTATATTTTATTACTGGGCCGCTAACCTCCGCGTTGTTACGTTTCTGCTGGATGACGCACCTCCGTCATCCAGCTGGCTTAGTATGGAGCGTGAGGAGTGTCACCCCTTCTCTATTGGCGCTGTGATTTTGTCGCCTGTCAATCTGGAGATGTCACTTTATTGTAACAATCCTATTATACATAGCACAGTCCGAATCTGGAAGCAAATTAAAGTCCACTTTGAGCTTAGACCAATGTCATTCATGCTCCCTGTCGCCAGGAATCCCTCCTTTGCCCCTTCTAACCTTGATAACACCTTTGAGCGATGGGGAGAGTTGGGGATAAGTACCATAGGGGATTTATACATTTATACATTTGCTTCCTTTGAGTTGCTGAGGGAAACTTATCATCTTCCCAGAAGTAATTTTTTCAGATACCTACAAATTAGAGACTACGTTAGAAAACACCTCCCAACATTTGGGAATGCTAAACCTTCCATGTTTGACGGTTGCATAAAAATATGCCCCACCTCAGATAAACTGATATCGTGTCTATATGATGCTTTTCAATCTGTTAGCACACATTCTACAGATGCCATCAAGGCAAAATGGGAGGAAGAACTAGGGACTGACATCTCAGTGGCAGACTGGGAAGAGAGCTTGGACTATATCCACACATGCTCCATCCACACATCGACTCATACAATTCAAGGATTACACTATTCCAAAACTAAACTGCATAGGATATTTCCTGATACATCCCCTACATGTGATAAATGTCAGGCTGCGCAGGGTATACTAAACTAGTATAATTTTGCACGCCCAATTTTTCAGTTTTTGATTTGTTAAAAAAGTTTGAAATATCCAATAAATGTCGTTCCACTTCATGATTGTGTCCCACTTGTTGTTGATTCTTCACAAAACAATACAGTTTTATATCTTTATGTTTGAAGCCTGAAATGTGGCAAAAGGTCGCAAAGTTCAAGGGGGCCGAATACTTTCGCAAGGTACTGTACAACAACACAGAGTTACACATGGAATAAACGAACATACAGTCAATAATACAGTAGAACAAGTTGATATACAGTGTGTGCAAATGAGGTAGGATAAGGGAGGTAAGGCAATAAATAGGCCATGGTGGCGAAGTAATTACAATATAGCAATTAAACACTGGAATGGTAGATGTGCAGAAGATGAATGTGCAAGTAGAGCTACTGGGGTCCAAAGGAGCAAGATAAATAAATAAATACAGTGTGGGGATGAGGTAGTTGGATGGGCTATTTACAGATGGGCTATGTACAGGTGCAGTGATCTGTGAGCTGCTCTGACAGCTGGTGCTTAAAGCTAGTGAGGGAGATATGAGTCTCCAGCTTCCGTGATTTTTACAGTTCGTTCCAGTCATTAGCAGTAGAGAATTGGACGGAAAGGCGGCCAACGGAAGAATTGGCTTTGGGGGTGAGACATACCTGCTGGAGCGCGTGCTACGGGTGGGTGCTGCTAAGATGACTAGTGAGCTGAGATAAGGTGGGGCTTTACCTAGCAGAGACTTGTAGATGATCTGGAGCCAGTGGGTTTTGCGGCAAGTATGAAGTGATGGCCAGCCAGCGAGAGCGTACAGGTCGCAGTGGTGGGTAGTATATGGGGCTTTGGTGACAAAATGGATGCCACTATGATAGACTGCATCTAATTTGTTGAGTGGAGTGTTGGAGGCTATTTTGTAAATGACATCGCCAAAGTCGAGGATCGGTAGGATGGTTTTATGAGGGTGTGTTTGGCAGCATGAGTGAAGGATGCTTTGTTGAGAAATAGGAAGCCGATTCTAGATTTAGTTTTGGATTGGAGATGCTTGATGTGAGTCTGGAAGGAGAGTTTACAGTCTAACCAGACACCTCGGTATTTGTAGTTGTCCACAAATTCTAAGTCAGAACCGTACAGAGTAGTGATGCTGGACGGGTGGGCAGGTGTGGGCAGCAATCGGTTGAATAGTATGCATTTAATTTGATTTGCATTGAAGAGCAGTTGGAGGCCATGGAAGGAGAGTTGTATGGCATTGAAGCTCGTGTGGAGGTTAGTTAACACAGTGTCCAAAGAAGGGCCGGAGGTATACAGAATGGTGTCGCTCAGAGAATCACCAGCAGCAAGAGCGACATCATTGATGTATAGTCGGCCCGAGAATTGAACCCTGTGGTACCCCCATAGAGACTGCCAGGGGTCTAGACAACAGGCCCTCCGATTTGACACACTGAACTCTATCAGAGAAGTAGTTGGTGAACCAGGCGAGGCAGTCATTTGAGAAACCATCATCTTAAAGATCATCTGCTAAATCTAAGCTCTCGTATGGGCATGTTTTCCCCTCTCACCCTCCTAGGGGAATCCAAGTGTATTCATAGACAGTTTGTTGGGGTAGGACAGAGCTTTCGTATTACAGCAATATTGAGTGATGCCAGCACTCCAGTTGATGCCTGCATGATTTGTGATCTCAGTGCCTGCAGGTACAACTCCACAGCTGTGATTCCACAGTTCCTTTGTTTTCTCCCACCTGTCTGTTCTGAGCTGGATGAAGGCAGAGGGGTTAACATGCTGCCATTTTGACAAGAAGGAATAGGTCTGATAAAACAACCAGATACTCTGTAGTGTTGTTTGTGTGTTTGAGAGAGATAATGTGTGTATACACCTTTGAACCGTATACCAGTTTATGCTTTCTGGTGCTATGATTGCCTTTGTGCCCATATGTTTGCCAGTACAGCACGTGTTATTTCTTTCATCTGCAACATGTGTACAGTACTGTTATATGTGTGTCTCTGTGCATTTAGTGGTCCTAGTATGTCATTCATAGCACGCTGTTTGAAGCTAAGCATGTTAAATGTTAAGGGCCATGTGTTGCGGGGAAAAGGAGCGAGACTATTTTTTGTGGATTCTCTTCATTTCCACAGGGCTATTGATGGTAATAGGGACTGGAACCACAGGCTAATTTTCAGCCTGTCCTGGTAATCTCCTTAGACCAGTCCACTACTTCACACATACGTTTGTGTGTCAGGGTTTCCGTTAGGAGAATGTGGCGCTGGACAACGTGACGGGAAGACTTTAATGTACCGGTCATTTGAGAAATGCACCGGACCCATATACATTGGGTGCATAACCCATTAGGGTGTCCACCCACGGTGATCACAATGACAGGAATCACATGTAGATTATAATGAATCTAAACAGAACATGCATCATGTAATGAAGCAGACAATAAAACGTCATTTTCAAACATTTGCCAAAATGCAATTCCTGGGAAAACACCATTCTACACATTCTGTTCCACGTGACATAGATGAACTTCTCTTTTAGAAACTTACAAAGAGGGGGAATCTAAACATGCATCAACTAGGATGGATTGCTAATATAACTAGGATTGCGCTTTTGGTTCTGGACAACGAAAGAAAGTTGATATGAAAACCAATAGAACAAGAGAGAAATGGCATAGTGGTGGGTCCAATAGGGAAGTAAATGGAAATGTGCCAAAATGATATAATTACTCCTGTCTATACATAAATAAATCAAATCACTCAAAATACTTCACCAGAACGCATGTCTTAGCCACAGAGGAATCCAGGATCACTAGCTTCTTGAACAAAATTCCTCGTAGGCCTATGCCTATTTGGGAAGCCTGCAATTTGGGCAGCAATCATGACAATAGATCTAGTTGATAATTGAGTTGCGGTTGTCAGTGAAATGCATTTAAAACATGTGTGAAGATAATGTGTCTTCAGTATAATTAAACATTTTCAGGAAATAAGAAGGTGGAGGGTTGTGTGGAGAAGATTTAGCCTCGGCGAGTCTCTCTCCCCAGAATGGCTGGACTGTCAACAGACAATTCTTGCGCATTTATTGTTTCTTTGTGTGAATAGTTTGCCCTTTATTTTCATTTTTGTATCAATTCACCATGACATATGTCACCAGTAGTAAATGTACCATTCATCCCCATCATTTGGTTACATTCATTTCTGTTAATGCATTTATTAATTACAGTCAATTACCGTTCTCATTCTTGGAGTATAAATGTTGTTTGCAGAGTTCACAACCTGCTACACTTTTGAGAAACAAGTATTGGTTCATTTTATAACCATCATTTACAAGATTTGTCAATGTTTTCATTGTCTTGTTTGGAGTGCTCCGTGTGAGCAATGAGCAGTGTCTGGTTTCTCTGATAATGTTGAGGGATCGCGTGTGAGCAATGAGCAGTGTCTGGTTCCTCTGATAATGTTGAGGGATCGCGTGTGCCTGAGCTCATGGAAGTTCATAAACGTAGGAAAGTGTTTTTTTTAAACATTCATTGCGAATTATATGTTAAATCTATTGTTCCTCACAGTAAGCTATCTGAAAAATCATTCCAACAATATCGCCATTGACACTCCCAAATCCTCGGTGTGAAGAAGCAATGGTAGTTATAGGCATACTGCTGCATTGGCTTATAGGCTATGAGTTAAATTCTCAAGTTTTATCTAGCCGCCAATGGATCATGGTGTACCAATATATGCCCATATGGCATCGGCTGGTGATCATTAGTTAACTTTTAGAAGTTTATCATTTGAATTCATATTTTTATGATTAACCAAGTGATAATGATTTTGATTGAAATTCAACTGTTCAACAAAAATGTGTATGTGAAAATTATATAATTATAATAAGTTGTAAGCTTCACCAAACTTGAAACTCACTTGCCGCCTATGAAGTCTTTATAAAATAATTGCCTCCACGTTTCCATGATCGTATTTTGCCTATAAACTGCTTTGAAGCAAGGTAAGACATGCCTCCTAATATGAAATAAAAATCCCGCTCAAAATAGACTATATTGTGCGCGTGTGATAGTTGTGTTGGATAAATAAGAAAATGATGGCTAACAAAAATTCACACAGGACAATTTAATTCCATAAAATGATGCAAATTAGCAGATAGACTGGTAAACAGGAAGGTCAAATGTATTTTCATCAAATGGTATTTCCATAAATTAATAAAAAGCATTATTTTGCAATTCCATTTTTTTTCTAATGGTCATTTTGGTCGGCAACAGTTTGATTTATCGGATATAATGCTTTTTTTAACAACGGAAACCCTGGTGTGTTGTGTGCATCGGAGGAGGCAACGAGAGCAAGAGCGAGAGAGAGAGTAATAGAAATTGAGAGAGTGAGAGAAAGAGGGATATTGAGAGACGGAGAAAGAGTGTTGGAGAAAGATAGAGATTGAGAGTCAAAAAAATTGGGGAAAAAAGAGTTGGGGAACAATTTAGCTAGTGTGTCAAGTGTATCACAGTGAAAACATAATCCTGAATCTTAATTTCACCCCTACTTTCTCTCCCCAACACCATGGCAGTTGTTGTTGTCCATCCTTCATCCTCTGTGGTGGGGCTTTGTTGGTTTGCGAGTGTGTGTGTTAGGTTTGTCATCTCTCAGGGCAATGCCAGCTAGTGTGTGATTAATGGGAAATATAAGACCAGCCACAGTGCACGGGTTCCCATGGTAAGCACACACACACACAGCGCACAACGCTTCTACAGAGCTCTTCGTCATTATTCCGAATGCTCTTTGTGAGCTAAGCCCCCAAATAATACATACGTATGAGCACTGAACTTGAGCGAGAAGTCATATCTCAAAGCTAAAGGAATAAAACATATCGTTCCTGGGTTGTGCCTCATATAGCATGATGCATTGACACTTAACTAAAATATACTTGTCCTAGACTTCAGCTTTATTTGGTACTGGTTCCATGCCTCATGTATTTCATTTTAATGACCCATCCAGGTTCCTGTCTCTTTTTGCAGATGTACTGTGTTTTCTTCACACACCAGGCCACACAAACTGGGGCCACACGAGTGTCCTTCCTACACAGGTTATTGAAGCAGATGACGAAGGTTATTCCAGCTGAAACATCCATGTTGGTGCAAGAATAAAGCCTGCGAGCAGCGTGTGTTGGCTTTCCTTTCTTTATGTCCCTTTCAAGCTCAAGTTTATTTGACATGTACAGTATTAGTAACTCATTGGAAATCATTACCGCAGTGCCTGTAAAACACAGGATCAGGGTTGCATGAAGAAGATGGACAGAGATACAGAGAAACACTCAGTAAGGCAATACAGACATTCCTCTGTGTAGAGGGTTTCAGTTCCACTGCCTGGGGCTAGCTGTATGATGAGTCTTCAGTGTTCATGCAGTACTGTGACAGCTCTGCTCAATGAGCTTTATCCCATCTCTCAAGACCCTCAGAGCAGATCCTTAGAGCAGACCCTCAGAGCAGATCCTCAGAGCAGATCCTCAGAGCAGATCCTCATAGCAGATCCTTAGAGCAGAGCACTGAGCCCGTACGGAATAAGATACCTCATTTTTTAGAGGACTACCCTCAACGTGTGTGTTTAGGCGTGTGTGCATGAGTGTGTGCATGTGTGTGGACACATTTTACAATAGTTGTGAGTACCAAAAGTCCTCACGAATATTAAACCAAATAATATTCAGATATTTCAAATGTAAAAAGGCTTTTTTAGGGGTTAGGGTTAGAATTAGGGTTATGGGTTAGTAGTTAGGGTGAGGGGAAATAGGATTTTGAATGAATCCATTGTTGGTCCTCACAAGTATAGTAAGACATAGATGTGTGTGTGTGTGTGTCCCATTTGTTCTGCTCTTAGGTAGCTTTTATGCCGCCAGCCTTGGTTTAGTCCCAGGGGAGATCATACTGCAATTGAATACACCAGTAGGATCTCAGTACTCTGAAGTGGCTCCAGACCCTGGTTGTAATACTGTGTCTGTTGTATGAATGGTTGAATGCTCAACTAGCTACTCAAAAACTCTTGAGTTCTCTTGCCTTAGCAAGGTGAACGTCAGATACTCGGCTAGGTTTGGGCGGTATCCAGATTGTCATACCTTCGTACTGACCTTGTGCTATCCCGGGATATTCGGTAATACCGGCGCTGAACATAAGGGAGGTGCTATTTTCAAAGCCTCTGCAATCCGAAGGTTAGCAATGTTAACAAGTACATGTAAAATCCCATAGAGAATGCTAACGAGTGCATAGCAAAAAATTTATACAATTTCAACACCATTCAACTGACGATCAAGGTCCGCCCGCAGGCTCTCAGGCCGCCACAAGGACTCACTAGAATGTGATGAGCCAAGTTAAGCCCCCCCCCAGCCAAACCCTACCCTAACCCGGACGATGCTGGGCCAATAGTGCACCGCCCTATGGGACTCCCGATGAAGGCCGGTTGTGTTACAGCCTGGGATCGAACCTTAGACCGCTGCGTCAGTCGGGAGGCCACATTTAGCACATTTTAGACAGTTCACTTAATAGTTATAAGATATCTAGCTGGCAAACATTTAGTTGTGATTTCCATAATGTAACTAGATCACCTGGTGTGTGCTGCACAACATTGAGTGACTCACAAGGTTTCGGTCTCTCGTGTTGTGTGCTTGTAAACAAATACCATGTGACTGGGGACTACCGGTTGGCTTCATAATTAAATACTATATGAGAGGGGAAATTAAGAACAAAATCTTTATCTCATAGCGTATTGCAGAAGTTGACTGCAGATATTTACTTAGAAAGTAGCTACAAATATACACATTTATAAAAATGTAAATTTTTAAATGTTGAAAATAATAGATTCAATGGTATTGACAAAACATTCCGTGGCTATTTCCATATACTCCGGTATACGGTATATGCGGTATACCTCCCAAGTCTACTTGGCACCAAGAGGGATAGATACGTCAACACGACAGAAAGACAGCAAAGTCATTAAAGAAAAGAAGATAGGAGGACTTGAAAGATGAGGGGAAGAGAGGACAGGGGGAGTGAGATTAGAGCATGCTACGCAGCAGTTATTATGCAGAAGAGTGGAGTCTGAGACTCCTAAACACTTTGAACGTTTTCTAATTCATCACTGTCGTCAGGCGGGTGTTTTGGAGGATGCGGCGAGGTAGAGAGCAGCTGTGTAGTGGCCCGACCAGGACGGCGTTTGCCTTGCAGGACCCACTCTCTGATTGATCACCTCTCTACAGGCATGGGATCTCCAGCCCTGCTGTTAACAGGCCGGCGAGGAAAAAGAGAGAGAGACTTTCAAAGCCTTGATTAAGGCAAAGACAGAGACAACCCCGGTGATGAGAACCTTGGCTCCTCTCTCTCTCTCTCGCTCTCGCTCCTGTCTATGTCATAATTCTCTGTCAATCTCTTTCCTTCTCACTTACCCACCCTCTCTCCCTCACTGTGATCTGCTAGCTGCTGATTCTCCCTCACTGCGTCCTGCTAGCTGTTGATTCTCCCTCACTGTGATCTGCTAGCTGCTGATTCTCCCTCACTGTGATCTGCAAGCTGTTGATTCTCCCTCACTGCGTCCTGCTAGCTGTTGAATCTCCCTCACTGTATCCTGCTAGCTGCTGATTCTCCCTCACTGCGTCCTGCTAGCTGCTGATTCTCCCTCACAGCGTCCTGATAGCTGCTGATTCTCCCACACTGTGTCCTGCTAGCTGCTGATTCTCCCTCACAGCGTCCTGCTAGCTGCTGATTCTCCCTCACAGCGTCCTGCTAGGTGCTGATTCTGACTCCCTGTGTGTAGCTGAACTGTAATGATGATGGGGCCTGAGTTGGTGTTCCATTAGAACGCTGTAGTCCCCAGGAGAGTGTCACTGACGTGTGTTGAATCATATGGCTCAGCTATTACATTTATTTACCATGACCATCACACAGCATTATTTATTATTATTTATCTGCCAGTAACATACCCTTGACACCCTGCTCTCCCTTACGCCTTGCCCCAGCTGACCCTGCTCCGGGAATTACTATCGCACCACCGCTGCTAACGCAGCACCTGTTACCCTATTTGTAAAGGCGATGCTCCTCACATTAACGTCTTGGCAGACGCACACGCACAAACACGCGCACGCGCGCACACACACACACACGCGCGCACGTGCGCACACACACACACACACACACACACACACACACACACACACACACACACACACACACACACACACACACACACACACACACACACACACACACACACACACACACACACACACACACACCCTCCTACACCATTTTCACTATTGGATTCCTAACATCAGTCACAGTGCCCTAGTTGGGGAGGACTTGCACAATACCAAAAGTTTTCAGAAATCTAATGTGTGATCTAATGGGTTAGATCAAAATAGAGGTAGTGAAGGAATTATAAACTGAAGGTTCAGAGCCGTTGACATAGTCGTTGACGCTCCTCACATTTCCCCAGAAATGAATGTAGTTCATTTAAAAATGCGCAGTGTAGTAAGGTGTCATCCCCCTCCCAGCTGGGTTGAAGACAATTGGACATCTTTTGATGCACAACAGTGGGTTGTGCAATATATAACACAGCACGCAATTACGCATGCACACACACATACACTCTGACAGATCGAAGGGCAATGAAGTTCTATTTCCTATTCCCTTGTGGCATTCTCTCTGCCTCTCTTTCTCCTTCGCCCATCTCAAACAGAGTGTCTGGAAGTTCTCTCCTCTGTCCCCCTTTTCTCTCAAAGTGCGTCCCTCTCTGTCATGGATTAATTGGATTCTTTGACCCAGTACCAGATTGTGCCCCGTAGCTGCCCTGCTTGGGGTGTCATGGGGCTGGTGGGAGAAGGAGGTTGGGCCTAGCGGTGCATCAGGGGCCGTGTGTGTCACCAGCCCCCCCCACACACTCTGTCTGTTCAGGCCCATTGTTTCTCTGCCACTCCCTCTGTCGCCCCTCATGGGACAGAAACAGCAGGCAAACAAGTCCCCATGCTGTTGTTATAGGTCACAGCCACTGTCATTGCTATTGTTGTCTTGTTGTTTCTGGACCATGCTACGGGGTCCGTGGCCCAGGGAATGGGTAAACAAAGATGGCACCCTATAGATAGCGCACCCCTTCTGACTAGAGCTCTATGAGCCCTGATTAAAAGTAGTGCACTAAATAGGGAATAGGGTGCCATTTGGGATGGTAGACTAGACTGGCTGGTACCACCCTATTGTTCTGAAGCAGTCAGGCTGAGTCAGCTCGGACTCTCACATATACTGATCTAGTAAACCAATGTTTTTATACCAGAGATCTGTTTCTTTAAATGTCAAATACGGTGTTTGATTATGTTGAAAACATTTCAACATTTACTTTGTATTGCATATTCTGTTGTACAGGATATGACAGTCAACCACTCTCACGGCAATCCTACATTTTGCACAGAAAATAAAGAGCAACATTGTCATATCTCTGCCCTGATATTGTCCCCCCTAGCTGTTCACTAAGTAAGCACAGAGTTAGTTTTGAATTCCATAGTTATGCTGAATGGCCGTAGGCACTGGCCTGGGGTTCGTTCTTTTATGGGGCCTCCTCATGTGTTTGTTTCCTCCTTGGGCGTTCATTGGTCAAGCCTTATCACTGATGATTTGTAGGCGGCTGTCCATGGTGGATGTGACAAGGATTAGGACGATATGCTCGTAAATGTCTGATGAACTAAAGAACGGCGTGTTTCCATGTGTGTGTGTCTGTGTGTGTGTGTTATGCTCGTAAATGTCTGATGAACTAAAGAACGGCGTGTTTCCATGTGTGTGTGTGTCTGTGTGTGTGTGTGTTATGCTCGTAAATGTCTGATGAACTAAAGAACGGCGTGTTTCCATGTGTGTGTGTGTCTGTGTGTGTGTGTGTGTGTGTGTGTGTGTGTGTGTGTGTGTGTTATGCTCGTAAAGGTTTGATGGACTGATAGAACAGCGGGTGTTTTCTCCTCCTCGTCCTCAGCCGGAGATGCTTATTATACTGATTGATGACTATTGTTTTCAATTACCAACAGCTTTATTTGCGAGAAGCCGTCACCATTAAACTGCAGCTATGCAGGATGTGAATTAAGATCCTGGGTTACAAACGTCTTTCAATTATATCTGCCTGAGTGATGGGTTTTGTGTGTGTGTGTTTGGTGGAGTGATGACTTTTGAATGAGTAGCAGCTTTTGAATAAGTAGGCAGTGCGTGCCTCTAAAAGACTGAGGAGCACAAATGAACATGAAGTAATGCCTGTTTTGTTTTCCCTTTTTTGAACAATGCCCTCCAAGAGCATTGGCTGAGGCTGAAGCTTTGTGTCCGAGGAGGTAAATCAGATCTGAGCAAGGTTGTTTTTGGAAAGCCCATTGGATGCTTTGTGTTTGTGGCGACCAATCAGAGCTGAAGGAGGACATTTTTTGAAAAGCGCACATGCAGCCTTTTGTTGTGTCTCTTTGGGCCGTTGGGCCGTTGGGCCGTTGGGCTGCTCTTTCAAGATGATTTGATTAATTGAGATCAGACTGGTGCCCCCCATTCACCCCATTCATTCAGTGACAGATTCTAAATGTAAACCACCCTGTTTTAATCCATCACTGTGCCATGTGTTCTGGCGTAGAATTAAAGAGACACATTGTTTTGTTGGCATACCCTCCTTTAGAGAAGAGAACACTAAGGCTTATAGGGCAAGTAGTGTGTGCCCCCTACTGCCCCAAACATGTAACTTACCCAACATGTATTACTTGTTGCTAGAGATATTTAAGACAAGTTACAGGTTTGGATCTGATTCATATTATTGTGGTGAAGATGTAGGCTACAGATTGACACTTACACTTTATATAATGTCAAGTTGAAGCACTCTGGTTCAGACTACTTGACCCCTAAGCCTTGCCCCCTATTCAACCTCTCTACTCTCTCGCCCACTTGACTTCTTCCACATGTTGTTACGTCACAGCCTTATTATAAAATGTATTAAATAAAAAAATGTCTTCATCAGTCTACACACAATAACCCATAATGACAATGCGAAAACAGTTTTTTCGAAATTTTAGTAAATGTTTACATAATATTCAGACCCTTTGCTATGAGACTTGACATTGAGATCAGGTGCGTCCTGTTTCCATTTATCATTCCTGAAACAAGATTCTCTGGTCTGGTGAAACCAAGAATGAACTCTTTGGCCTCTTTGGAGATCCTTGATGAGAACCTGCTCCAGAGCATTCAGGACCTCAGACTGGGGGTGAAGGTTCACCGTCCATCAGGACAACGACCCTATGCACACAGCCAAGACAACGCAGGAGTGGCTTCAGGACAAGTCTCTGAATGTCCTTGAGTGGCCCAGCCAGAGCCTGGACTTGAACCCCATCGAACATCTTTGGAGAGAAATGGAAATAGCTGTGCAGCTCCCCATCCAACCTGACAGAGCTTGAGAAGATCTGCGGAGAAGAATGGGAGAAACTCCCCAAATACAGGTGTGCCAAGCATGTAGCGTCATACCCAAGAAGACTCTGTGCTGTAGTCGCTGCCAAAGGTGTTTCAGCAAAGTACTGAATAAAGGGTCTGAATACGTATGTAAATTCGATTTTTAGTCATGTGATGTTTAAGTCAGAAGTTTACATACACCTTAGCCAAATACATTTCAACTCAGTTTTTTATTCCTGACATTTAATTCCTGACATTTAATCCGAGTAAATATTCCCTGTTATAGGTCAGTTAGGATCACCACTTTATTTTAAGAATGTGAAATGTCAGAATCATTGTTGAGAGAATGATTTATTTCAGCTTTTATTTCTTTCATCACATTCCCAGTGGGTCAGAAGTTTACATACACTTAATTAGTATTTGGTAGCATTTCCTTCACATTGTTTAACTTGGGTCAAACGTTTCGGGTAGCCTTCCAAGCAAGCTTCCCACAATAAGTTGGGTGAATTTTGGCCCATTCAAACTGACAGAGCTGGTGTAACTGAGTCAGGTTTGTAGGCCTCCTTGCTCACACACGCTTTTTCAGTTCTGCCCACAAATCTTCTATGGGATTGAGGTCAGGGCTTTGTGATGGCCACTCCAATACCTTGACTTGGTTGTCCTTAAGCCATTTTGCCACAACTTGGAAGTATGCTTGGGGTCATTGTCCATTTGGAAGACCCATTTGGGACCAAGCTTTAACTTCCTGACTGATGTCTTGAGATGTTGCTTCAATATAGCCACATCATTTTCCTGGCTCATGATGCCATCTATTTTGTGAAGTGCACCAGTACCTCCTGTAGCAACGCAGGGGGTTCCACAACATGATGCTGCCACCCCTGTTCTTCACGGTTGGGATGGTGTTCTTCGGCTTGCAAGCTTCCCCCTTCTTCCTCCAAACACAACGACGGTCATTATGGCCAAAGAGTTATATTTTTGTTTCATCAGACCAGAGGACATTTCTCCAAAAAGTTCAATCTTTGTCCCTATGTGCAGTTGCAAACCGTAGTCTGGCTTTTTCATGGCGGTTTTGAAGCAGTGGCCTCTTCCTTGCTGAGCGGCCTTTCAGGTTATGTCGATTTAGGACTCGTTTTGCTGTGGATATAGATACTTTTATACTTGTTTCCTCCAGCATCTTCACAAGGTCCTTTGCTGTTGTTCTGGGATTGCACTTTTCGCACCAAAGCACGTTAATCTCTAGGAGACCGAACACGTCTCCTTCCTGAATGGTATGACAGCTGCGTGGTTCCATGGTGTTTACACTTGCGTACTGTTGTTTGTACAGATGAACGTGGTACCTCCACGCGTTGTGTGTAGATTGATTTGAAAAAAGAAAAGAAAAATGAAATAGAATAAGGCTGTAGCATAACAAGATGTGGAAAAGCTCAAGTGGTCTGAATACTTTCCGAATGCACTGTATGTGGGGCCAAGTTGTGAACATGTCTCTGGCCAGGGCCTTTCTCTCCTCTCTGCCTGAAGGTGATCTGCATGCAACTCAGCTCTCTCTGCAACTCCCTGCTCTCCTCCAGATGCACTTCTGCCGCTGGCACTCAGCAGGGCTGTAACTGATACTGTCTTATCACTCCGACTGGATGTAGGGGGAGGAGGGGAGGTAGGGGGAGCACTGGGCCCTGGTCCATACTGGCACACCTCATACATGGGCTGGGTATCAACTGCACTGCAGTGCCGCTGAGAGCCATTGATAGTCAGTGATAGTCAGTGATAGTCAGTGATAGTCAGTGATAGTCAGTGATAGTCAGTGATAGTCAGTGATAGTCAGTGAGAGCCAGTGATAGTCAGTGATAGTCAGTGAGAGCCAGTGATAGTCAGTGATAGTCAGTGATAGTCAGTGATAGTCAGTGAGAGCCAGTGATAGTCAGTGATAGTCAGTGATAGTCAGTGAGAGCCAGTGAGAGCCAGTGATAGTCAGTGATAGTCAGTGATAGTCCAAGAGAGGGAGAGAGAAACACATAGACTGAGAAACAAAGAAACATAGAAAATAGTTCAAGGCTGTTCCGTACTGTTATTCTCTCCTCTCAGGGATGTTTTTATTAACCAGCCTCAGGTTATTCTACCTGGGAACATATGCTCAAATAGCTCACCCTCTTCCCACCCAACACAGTCTCCTTACAGGGCATGGTTAGTGTCTCCTTCCTTCCTTCCTTCCTTCCTTCCTTCCTCCATGTCTGCTCTCCACAAAGACCTGATGTCTGAGGTATTTCTGTATTTCTGCTGTGGTGATAGAAATACAAACTCATTTAAGAGAATGTCTTGTTCGCCTGTTTCTAGTTCCTTGTTACAGTACAGTACAAGCTGAGCCAGCCAGCCACCCTACCACCCAGTCAGTCAGCCAGCCATCCAGTGTGCTGACAACCCTATACCCTCTCCAACCCCTCCCCCTGTCTGCCAAAGCATCTCCATACTGTATAACACTCCTCTCCTTCCCAGAAGTGCTTTCTTTCTGTCTTTATTTCTTGTGTGTGTGATCTACTGTTTGTTTCAGCTCAGTACCTCGCAGACTTCTCTTTTCTGTCTCTCCGTGTTCCTGACCTCCTCTTGTCTTTTCTTAAACAGGGCACGTGGGTCCCTTGCTCTTAGCAGTGAACTTTGAGGGAGATCGAGGATTCCTTAAGACATTAACAAAGTAATTTACAGTTGGGGAAGGGAGGCAGGCCAAATGTAGTCAGAGAGAGAAAGAGACAGGTTGAGTGTGGGTGTGTGTTTACAGTGCTGCTACAGGGAAAGGGGATACCTAGTCAGTTGTACAACTGTCTTCAACATGTAACCCAGCCCCTCTGGATCAGAGAGGTGGGGGGGCTGCCTTAATCCACGTCCACAGTGCCCAGGGAGCAGTTGTTGTTTTGGGGTTAACTGCCTTGCTCAAGGGCAGAACAGCAGATTTTTCCACCTTTACCAGCTCGGGGATTCAAACCAGCGACCTTTTGGTTACTAGCCCAACGCTCTTAAACGCTAGGCTACCTGCCGCCCCACTATAACAAAGACAGTTCAGGCCTTGCATACAGTGGCTAGCGGTGATGTTGACTCCTCTACCAGCAAAAGAGGCTGTCATTCGTTATACAGTGTCAATATCAAGTCAATCCCTTCAAGCTTAGTAATAATTCCATTTTTTTTGTAAGTCCCGGTCGTGTGTTTAGATCCCGTCCCTCACCTTGGGAAGTGCGTTAGCTCCAAACCCAAGATCCAGACGGACTCTGATTGTTTGTGTACAGAAGTTAGCTGTATGTGTGTGTGTTTGTGTTGCTAGAGTCTCTCTATGTTGCATTCATGAGCAGCTGGTGTTGGTTAGCCTATTTCCCATTTGCACAGTGTAAGCACTGTGTCACTTTGTAAATGGCAGAATCTGCATCGGTGCCTTTCGGCCTCAGTGAACACAACACAACACAGCCCTGCGAGCTCAGTGCCCTGCCAACCAGCTCTACAGATCACACATTACAGCAGCACACACACTCACGGACAAACAGCAAGGCAAATCTGCATGTTCCCAATCGACCAGCGCAACTGCCCTTCAAATATCATCTGTGGTGAAAGTAGCCTGAGGTTACAGTATAAAAAAACGAAAACACTAACAAATGAAACCGCAAAATACAAAAACAGTAGGGATTGAACATTTCAGGATGACCTTCTCCGAATGTCCCCAATCAGCAGTGGAAAGAGACGAACACACAAACGTAACAATAACAATAAAACACCAACACCAAGTTGATTAACAGACACGTTGCCTGGCAGACTGCAAGACTGTTATTTAACCTCTATTGATGAAACAGAAAATAGCAGAAAAATAACAGAAAACCATTGATAGAATACTGTGATTAAAATGCATGGTGTTTGGCTGTGAACGATGGTGTTGTCTGGCTTCAGAATAAGCCTGGCTGAGTTATACAAAACATTATTGATGGGAGCGGAGCCAGAAAGCTTCAAAAATGGTGGAGGAGAGAAATATAAAAGATAAAGGCAACGAACGTCGAGGCTCTCACTATCTTACTTGCTCTATCTCTCTCTCTCTCTCTCAATTCAATTCAAAGGGCTTCATTGACCATGGGAAACATATGTTTACATTGCCAAATAAAAGTGAAATAGATAACAAATAAATGTGAAATAAACAATCAAAAATCTCTCTCACCCTCTCTCTTCCTTTTCCCTCTTCTTTCTCTCCCTATATATCTCCCCTCCCCTTCCTCCTGGTGTGTGTGATAAAAACAGTGAGACCTGAGACTCTGGGTCCCACCCTATATGCTATATCTGACGTTCTGATAGGAATGCAGAAAGTCAGAGCTGTGCCCTAATCTCTTAATGTGTGTGTGTGTGTGTGTGTTCCCTCATCTTTGGCAGGGCTAGCCAGGGTTACAGGGGAGCCTTATCTGCCTTCATGGATTGATGGAGAATATTTCAGCAACTCCGGATATTTTTAAACTTTATTTAAAGAGTCTCTGTGTGTGTGTACTTGCCTCTCTGTGTGTGTACTTGCCTCTGTGTGTGTGTACTTGCCTCTGTGTGTGTGTACTTGCCTCTGTGTGTGTGTACTTGCCTCTGTGTGTGTGTACTTGCCTCTGAGTGTGTGTACTTGCCTCTGTGTGTGTGTACTTGCCTCTGTGTGTGTGTACTTGCCTCTCTGTATGTGTGTACTTGCCTCTCTGTATGTGTGTACTTGCCTCTCTGTGTGTGTACTTGCCTCTGTGTGTGTACTTGCCTCTCTGTGTGTGTGTACTTGCCTCTGTGTGTGTACTTGCCTCTGTGTGTGTGTACTTGCCTCTGTGTGTGTGTACTTGCCTCTGTGTGTGTACTTGCCTCTGTGTGTGTGTACTTGCCTCTGTGTGTGTACTTGCCTCTGTGTGTGTGTACTTGCCTCTGTGTGTGTGTACTTGCCTCTCTCTCTGTGTGTACTTGCCTCTCTGTGTGTGTACTTGCCTCTCTGTGTGTGTACTTGCCTCTGTGTGTGTACTTGCCTCTGTGTGTGTACTTGCCTCTCTCTCTGTGTGTACTTGCCTCTGTGTGTGTGTACTTGCCTCTCTCTGTGTGTACTTGCCTCTGTGTGTGTGTACTTGCCTCTGTGTGTGTACTTGCCTCTGTGTGTGTAATAATAATATAATAATAATAATAATAATATACTTGCCTCTCTGTGTGTGTACTTGCCTCTCTGTGTGTGTACTTGCCTCTCTGTGTGTACTTGCCTCTGTGTGTGTACTTGCCTCTCTCTCTGTGTGTACTTGCCTCTGTGTGTGTGTACTTGCCTCTGTGTGTGTACTTGCCTCTGTGTGTGTACTTGCCTCTCTGTGTGTGTGTACTTGCCTCTCTGTGTGTGTGTACTTGCCTCTCTGTGTGTACTTGCCTCTGCGTGTGTACTTGCCTCTGTGTGTGTACTTGCCTCTCTGTGTGTGTGTACTTGCCTCTCTGTGTGTACTTGTCTCTCTCTGTGTGTGTACTTGCCTCTCTGTGTGTGTGTACTTGCCTCTGTGTGTGTACTTGCCTCTCTGTGTGTGTGTACTTTCCTCTGTCTGTGTGTGTACTGTCCTCTGTGTGTGTACTTGCCTCTGTGTGTGTACTTGCCTCTGTGTGTGTGTGTACTTGCCTCTGTGTGCGTACTTGCCTCTGTGTGTGTACTTGCCTCTCTCTGTGTGTGTACTTGCCTCTCTGTGTGTGTACTTGCCTCTCTGTGTGTGTACTTGCCTCTGTGTGTGTACTTGCCTCTGTGTGTGTACTTGCTTCTCTGTGTGTGTACTTGCCTCTCTGTGTGTGTACTTGCCTCTGTGTGTGTACTTGCCTCTCTGTGTGTGTACTTGCCTCTCTGTGTGTGTACTTGCCTCTGTGTGTGTACTTGCCTCTCTGTGTGTGTACTTGCCTCTCTGTGTGTGTACTTGCCTCTGTGTGTGTACTTGCCTCTCTGTGTGTGTGTACTTGCCTCTGTGTGTGTACTTGCCTCTGTGTGTGTACTTGCCTCTCTCTGTGTGTGTACTTGCGTCTCTGTGTGTGTACTTGCCTCTGTGTGTGTACTTGCCTCTCTCTGTGTGTGTACTTGCCTCTCTGTGTGTGTACTTGCCTCTCTGTGTGTGTACTTGCCTCTGTGTGTGTACTTGCCTCTCTCTGTGTGTGTACTTGCCTCTGTGTGTGTACTTGCCTCTCTGTGTGTGTACTTGCCTCTCTGTGTGTGTACTTGCCTCTGTGTGTGTACTTGCCTCTCTGTGTGTGTACTTGCCTCTCTGTGTGTGTACTTGCCTCTGTGTGTGTACTTGCCTCTGTGTGTGTACTTGCCTCTCTCTGTGTGTGTACTTGCCTCTGTGTGTGTACTTGCCTCTCTGTGTGTGTACTTGCCTCTGTGTGTGTACTTGCCTCTCTGTGTGTGTACTTGCCTCTGTGTGTGTGTGTGTGTGTGTGTGTGTGTGTGTACTTGCCTCTCTGTGTGTGTTTACTTTCCTCTCTGTGTGTGTGTACTTTCCTCTGTGTGTGTGTACTTGCCTCTCTGTGTGTGTGTGTACTTGCCTCTGTGTGTGTTCTTGCCTCTCTGTGTGTGTGTACTTGCCTCTGTGTGTGTGTGTGTTCTTGCCTCTCTGTGTGTGTGTACTTGCCTCTGTGTGTGTGTGTGTACTTGCCTCTCTGTGTGTGTCTCACTCCTCAAGGATGGACAGGAAAGAAGCTGTTTTATTTCCAATTAATGCATTTATAAAATGGACTGACTCAATCACGCTCAGGAGAATGATGGCAATTTGGTATGTTTAGCAGACACAGTATTAACCCATGTCTTTAGACTCACTTTGAGCTTTAGCTTCCATTTTGAAGTATATTCACCTTCTGAAAAAGATGTCCCAGACAATTCATCATATCAGCTCTTGGTGAAAAAATAATATGATTCAGTTATTTGTTTTTAGTGGATTATGGCCTCCATATTAGGAAGTTCCTCGTTTGTCAGTTGAGTTTAGTCTGATAATGAATGGGTTTCCTAATCTGATTGCTGCAGTTTCCTAAATCACCACTAGGTGGCTGCAACTGTGAGATAAGGGTATATCTACATCAGTGAGTGTAATAATGTTTTGCATAGATAGATTAGAGTAAATCTTAATTTGATTTCCATACAGGCTCTAGGGCCTGTCAGAATTAGTTAGACATATTTTAATCTTCACTCGTTCTCTCTCCCTGCCTTCCAGCACTGTTCATCAACTAGAAGCTTCCTTTTCAGAGGAAGAATTGTGTGAGATTGGGTTACAGTTGATAAACAAGACAATGCGTTACCATTGCTATGCCAGGGTCAATTCAATTCCAGCTAATGTCTTTGTTGTCTATCTATTGGTCACAGCACTCATCTCATACCCTACCCAATGCAGCTTTCTCCCTCTCTCACACATAGGCCTGTTACCTGGTCTCAAATCTCAAACTAGAAAGGGAGAAGTAGTTCAGTTGTGTGCTGATCTTGCGAGAAAAGCAATTTAGCCTCGTGGCCCAAAGAGCCTCCAGGAGTCTCCACACATCAGAGGCATGGTGACAGTGAGGGCGCAGGGGGCCGGTAGGGGCCAAGTCGATGCCTGCTCTGGTCCAAATCTGGATGTAGGTGAGATTCTAAGGGAAGCGAGGGGAAAATCAATGTTTTCTGAGAATACTGCCTGCCAGTCCCCCCGAGGAGGAGAAGCTGCTAGTAGGAATTCAGTGAAGGCTTGACGGTTCTGTCTGGGCTGGGTTCAGGGTCGAGGTGAGGGAAAATGGGATAGGAGAGGATGAGAAAAGAGACCAGAGGGATGTTTTGTCCAGACAGGGATCAGGAAAGAGAAGAGCGAGGAAAGGGATGTAGGGATGTTTTGGACAGTAAAGGGGACTCAAGGTTTTGAGACTGTAAGAGGTTTTTAAAACACTGAGCAGCCCTGTGCTGTGACCTGGCTGATGTAGGTCGTGGTTGTTCTGGGGAATCACAACTTTTGAAGCGAACGACTGAACTTTCTTCAGTTTTTTCCTTGTTCTGTCTGTGAGCCAGCAAAGGAAACCGACAAGAACAGGGTTTCATTGACCCAGCACTGTGTTACCTTCTATTGTGTTTTTTTTGGTGTGTGTTTTGTTTTTCTCTGATTTGGGCAAAGTAGCATTGCAAAATTCCCAGGTTTTCCAGAAATCCTGGTTGGAATATTCCCGAAATCAGGAGAGAATAAGCAGGAAATCCTGAATCCGTTGCATTTTCAGGAAGGTTACTGGAATTGTGCCACCCGGGGGCAAGGTGATGAGGAAATGCAATGAGGAGAGCCAGCCTGTCTGAAAGGCATGTTGAGGTCACAGGGCTGAAGCTGTAGAGACATGCTGTAGGTCACATGCTGTACTACCTCCTTATGAAGGCAGCCTGAGGTCAGGGACAGAGAGAGATAAGGTCCCCAATGAGCTGTAGTGTCTTGATCACTCTACCTGCTGAGCAGAGAGGGAGGAGGAGAAGAAGGGGGGAGTGGAGCTCTCACTTCCAGGAAGGTCACCGGGATTTGGGCCTGAGCCCATCGCTCTGTGTGTGCGTGCGTGCGTGCGTGCGTGCGTGCGTGCGTGCGTGCGTGCGTAATCACTAGTGTTCAAAGTACTCCCTAGATTGCCATTACAGCCTAATAACAGTGTCAGTGTGATTAATGGCAGTAGAAGTGGCAGGGCACTGAGTCCCTGATTACACACTCATTCAAGTACATCACCCATCCTATCCTGCCCTTCCATAGAGGATACACTACAGCTGTGTCTTTAAAGCACTTAGAAGATTGCTTCGGTAACAGATTCCAATACTGTGACCCATTGATCATTATTAGAAGATTAGAATGGTTAGAATGATACTCTTTTGGGATTCCCTCATGAACACTGTTCCCAATCTGGTGTGATCAACATGGACATCTCCCTATCACTCATTCTCTCTTTCTTTGACTCATTCTGTTTCTCTCTCTCGCTCTCGCGCTCTCTCATCCATTGAGGTGTGTGGACAGCTGTGAAGGCAAATCTCCCTCTGTTTGTCTGGTTGTCTGTTTGACACCTGTGTCAGGGCCAGGCGACAGGCTACAACCTTGAGTGCCAAGGGGATGAGAGAGAGAATCAGAAGGGGAGGGATGAGAGGCTCTGTGAACCTCAGTCTCTAAATGAAATTCTGTCTGTCTTCTCCCTGTCTGTCCATAAAACAGAGCTTTGAACAGGGGATATCTGAGGCATTGTGGCAGACAGAGAAACCCTTATACGGTCTGAGAGAGAGGTAGAGAGAGGTATAGGCCACAGGAGGCTGCTGAGGGGAGGACGGCTCATAATCATGAGTGAATGGAATGGAATCAAACACATGGAAACGATGTGTTCTAAACCATTCCATAGATCCCATTCCATCCATTACTATGAGCCCGTCTCCACAATGAAGGTGCCACCGGCCGCCTGTGGTAGAGACAGAGGTAGAGCAGAGAAACTCTTTCCCTCAAATCATGGAGATTTCCCTAAAGTTCAGTCTCTGTTGACAGGAATTGCATTATAACCATCTGACCCTGTCTCTTCTCTGCTGTCCCCCAGGGTCGTTCATGATGGTGAACTCGTCCCAGCATGCCGTGGGGCAGCGGGCCCACCTTCTCCTCCGTTCGCTGAGTGAGAACGACACGCACTGCATCCAATTCAGCTACTTCCTGTACAGCCGCGACGGCCATTCCCCCGGGGACCTGCAGCTCTACATCCGGGTCAACGGGGGGCCGCGGGGAAGCGCCGTCTGGAACGTCTCCGGGTCACATGGACGCCAGTGGCACCAGGTGGAGCTAGCCGTCAGCACATTCTGGCCCAGCGAATACCAGGTGAGCGATAATGATACATATGTGTTAACACATACATTTTGCTAATTGTATGTCTAATGCTATGTCGTTGGCACCTTCTGGCCCAGCAAATACCAGGGGAGAGACAATGCTATGCAGTGAGGGTTAGGATGAGTGGCACCAGATGGAGCTAGCCGTTAGCAACTTCTTGCCCAGTGATTACCAGTTGAGTTCTAACTAATGGTTGGTTGGTTGATTGATTGATTACACATACAGTACCAGTCAAAAGTTTGGACACACCTACTCATTCCAGGGTTTTTGTTTATTTTTTACTATCTTTTACATTGTAGAATAATTGTGAAGACATCAAAACTATGAAATAACACATATGGAATCACGTAGTAACCAAAAAAGTGTTAAACAAATCTAAATATATTTTATATTTGAGATTCTTCAATGTAGCCACCCTTTGCCTTGATGACAGCTTTGCACACTCTTGGCATTCTCTCAACCAGCTTCATGATGTAGAAAAACCCTTGAATGAGGAGGTACTGTATGTTCTATTCCAGCACTGATTAAACTGCAGCTGCGGGCCGCAATCTATGCCAGAGACGGGCCGCTATTGGTTCACCATAGTATGCTTGCTAGCTGGGAATCATCAAGCCGTAATTCATTTAATCTATTGTGCTTGTGCTCCTGGAATAGAGCAAATATGTGCAAATGACCATTTGGTCCCAGAGGGGTGGGTAGGGAAACACTGCTGCACTATTTCATAGTGACAACATGGGAGTATAAATGTACTTTATTAGAGTATTTGTTTTATGTTTACATATATGTATGGCTTAATTTCCCCCAGTGCAGCAGAGTCATAAATATCTCTTTGTTCTGCCCTGGGTTTAGTTGATGGTGTTGTTATGGCTAGTGTGTGTGTGTGTGTGTGTGTGTGTGTGTGTGTGTGTGTGTGTGTGTGTGTGTGTGTGTGTGTGTGTGTGTGTGTGTGTGTGTGTGTGTGTGTGTGTGTGTGTGTGGTGGGCTGTTTGGAAGCTGCCTCATTAAATCCTATGATTTATACCTCTAGCTGTCTCTCATTCGCCCTCCTCCAAAACGCCCTTAACGAGAAGCCAATAGCTGTGTGTGTGCCTGTGTGTGGGTTTCTGTGTGTGTGTTTCTGTGTATGCCTGTGCGTCTGTTCTGTGTGCATGTTTTCTCTCCCTTTGAAATCAATGACAGCAGTAAAAGATTGGGGGAGTGAGTGTGGCTCAGCTGAACAGTCAATTGACCTCAATTCTGTGTGACCCTCAGTAGAGGAGTGTTTGCCTCCATAACCTTGGTCTGCTCTCAGAGTTCTGAGCCTGGTCCCAGACACATCTCAATAAATCAACACATCCTAAATGAGATTAGGGCCGGTGTGGATCAGTGTTGTGTGGTAGTATCCTCAGCTTCCAGGCCAACAACACAACCCCATAGTGATTAAGAGTTAATGCTTTTCTTCCTCTCATGTGCAGCAACATCAAAAGGTTCTCTCGCCCCCGCCACAGTCTCCCACCTTTTTCACACGGTGAAAGAGGGTTTGTGTGTGTGTGTGTGTGTGTGTGTGTGTGTGTGTGTGTGTGTGTGTGTGTGTGTGTGTGTGTGTGTGTGTGTGTGTGTGTGTGTGTGTGTGTGTGTGTGTGTGTGTGTGTGTGTGTGTGTGTGACCATTTGAAGGGAAGGGGGATATGGGACACAGGGGCGTTGGGATCCAATATCCAATCAGACCAAGCCTTGCCTAGCCTGGTGGTTAGGTGAAAGTAGAGCTGTATTTGTTGCGTCTGTCTGAAATTAGAAATCCATTAGAGGTATGATTTACCACCCTGATAATGTGTGTGTGTACGCTGAAGCAGCCTGGGTGTTATGTGTTATGTAAGTGGAAATGAAGACGTGTGGGTGGGTGTGACATCTTAAGACTCCCCCCCAGGCACACAGACAGACATGGGACAGATTGCTTTGTTGGTCCCATAGAGCAGTAAGAGGTTCGGCTGCAAGTAATGAAGCAGGTAAAAGACTGAGAGAATGACCGGTGCAGGGTTTTAATCCTGCCCTGCAGTGATGCGTCTCCCTGACTGTACTGTGAAGGGGCAGTCTCACTGCCTCCCATGTTCCTTCCCCCCTCCCCCCTCTCCTTTTCACCCCCTATTCCTCTCCCCTTCTCTGCCATGATCTATCTTCTACTCTTTCCGCCTCTCCCTCTGTCCTCCTCTCCCTTTCTCTCTCTGTTACAGCTCAAAGTGCTAGTGAAGGCCCCAGAGGGCCCACTCATCCAATCCCCCAGATAAGGATCACTGTCCAGCAGTCCCATCCAACAGATCGGCCCCACGGGACCCTGACCAACAGCCAGGAACAGACAGACAGAGAAGAGAGAAAAAAGAGAAGAGAGAGACCAGAGAGAGAAGAGAGAAAGAGACTGCTTCACATGGGCTTTAAAAGAAAGAGGGAGAGCGAGCGAGAGAGATGGCGATCAGGTTTCTCTGAGAAGCCCCCAAGGGCCAGCAGGAGACAGCCTGGAGGAGAAAGATGGACTACGTGCTCTGTAGTTGGAGATTGATCAGAGACTGAGCTAGCTATAGCCTCCCCCAAAGCAATCACAAAGAACAGAGCAGTCAGTGAAGTGCCATTACCATTCATTGTCTCTGTCTCAAGTAATAGTAGACTATTCAGATGTGTCTTGTCGGCTAGAGTGTAGGTGAGAAGCTTACTACTTTGGTATCAGTGGCAGGTGAACAGTCCCAGTCTTTTGATATCTTAAAGAGGGAGAGTTGAGGTGATTGAGTTTAAGGAGAAGTAGCTGCAAACACTATCTGAATATTCATATGAAGCTCTCAAGACGTTCTCCTCGTTTTGTGAAATCCTGCTTAGGAGCGAAGTTAATAGCCGTAGCACTAAAGACTAAAGAGAGATAAAGACAGAGAGTTCATCACAGTGGCCCTCAGACTTAAATGTGTCTCTCCTCAGTCTCTGTCTCTCTCTCCATATCTCCCTAACAATCTGTCTGTCTCTCTCTCTCTCTCCACATGTGTCTCTCTGTCTCTCTCTCTCCCCACCTCCCCACCTCTCCCCACCTCTCTCTTGGGCTCTCTTCCTTCTGTCTGTCTCTCTCCACATCTCTCTGACTAGCTCTGTTTGTTTCACTCTGTCTCTCTCTCTCCTCTCCCCATGTCTCTCTTGGGCTATCTCTCTTCTGTCTCTCTCTCTCTAGTGTAAACACAACTAGAAAGCCTGAGAAACTGAAGATGGTACTTTATCTTAGCAGTTTGTGCATACAGGGCACAGAGGGAACAGGCTGTAGCCTAGAGAGTGTACTTGTTGTACTTGAAAGTGTTTATATACTAGGAGTCTACACACTAGTGTCTACACACAGTCTACACACTAGTGTACTTGACAGTGTGTGTATAGAGGGCCTAGCAGGTGTACTTGTAGCAGGGTATATTCTGTGGTGCAGGGAGTAGAGCACCTGTCTCTGCACAGCTGGAACATTGTATTTACCCCTCCATCTCTCTCTCTCTCTCTCTCTCTCTCTCTCTCTCTCTCTCTCTCTCTCTCTCTCTCTCTCTCTCTCTCTCTCTCTGCCTCTCTCTCCCTCTCCCTATGTCTCTCTCCCTCTCTGTGCCTCTCTCTCTCTCTCTCTCGCTCTCTCTCTCTCTCTCTCTCTCTCTCTCTCTCTCTCTCTCGAGCTCGCGCTCTCAATTTAATTCAAAGGAGTTTATTGGCATGAGAAACATGTTTACATTGCCAAAGCAAATGGAATAGACAATAAACAAAAGGGAAATAAACATTAGTGAACATTAGACTCACAAAAGGTTTAAAAGAATAGACATTTCAAATGTTTTATTATTGGCTATGTACACTGTTATAACAATGTGCAAGTAGTTGAAAAGAAACAGATAGGTTGTATTTACAATGTTGTTTGTGCTCCTCTGGTTGTCCTTTTCTTATGGCAACGGGTCGCAAACTTAGCTGCTGTGACGGCACACTGTGGTATTTTGCCTAACAGATATGGGAGTTTAGCAATGTTTCATTTGTTTTCAATGTTTTTGTGCGTCTGTGTGATCTGTGGGAAATACAGTCTCTCTAATTTGGTCATACATTTGGCAGGAGGTTAGGAAGTGTACCTCAGTTTCCACCTCATTTTGTGGGCAGTGACCTGACTCTCGAGAGAAGATATGCTGTGGTGGCTTCTCAATAGCAAGGCTATGCTCACTGAGTCTGTACATAGTCAAGCATTTTCTTAATTTGGGGTCAGTCACAGTGGTCAGGTATTCTGCTACTGTGTATTCTCTGTTTAGGGCCAGATAGCATTCCAATATGTTCTGTTTTCTGGTTGATTCTTTCCAGTGTGTAAAATAGTTATCTTTTAGCTTTCTCTTAATTTGGATAGGTTTGAATATGTTTCTGTCCTGGGGTTCTGTGAAGTCGGTTTGTGTTTGTGAGCAGAGCCCCAGAACCAGCTGGCTGAGGGGACTCTTCTATAGGTTCATCTCTCTGTAGGTGAGATGGTGGAATTTGTGGGCATCGCCTCCTTTTAGGTGGTTGTAAAATTTAACAGCTCTTTTCTGGATTTTGATACTAGCGGGTATGGACCTAATTCTGCTCTGCATGCATTGTTTGGGGTTTTGCGTTGTACACAAATGATATTTTTGCAGAATTCTGCTTGCAGAGTCTCAATTGGGTGTTTGTCTTTCTGGTTGAATTCTGATTATTCATGGCTCTTGGTGCTATCAGTCCTGGGCAGGCTCAGAGAACAGCCTGGGTTTTAGGAGACGAGGTACAGGGGAATGGAACCAAGCCAGAAAACTGGAGGAAGGAGGAGGACTTTTTTTCTCGCATTTTCTCATCTAAACAAGTTCAGGAGTAAAAATGTGCTTAACACGTCACGTAATCAGTTGCACGGACTCACTCTGTGTGCAATAATAGTGTTTAACATGATTTATGAATAACTACCTCATCTCTGTACTCCACACATACAATTATCTGTAAGGTCCTTCAGTCTAGTAGTGATTTTCAACCACAGATTCAACCACAAAGACCAGGGAGGTTTTATAATGCCTCGCAAAGAAGGGTACCTATTGGTAGATGGGTATAAAAAAACAGACATTGAATATCCCTTTGAGCATGAAGTGAAGTTATTAAAACTTGTTTGGGGTAGGGTCTTTTTTTCTGAATTTATGCCTGACTGAAGTGCCCAAAGTAAACTGCCTGTTACTCAAACCCAGAAGCCAGGATATGCATATAATGTAAATGTAATTGGTACCATTGGAAAGAAAACACTCTGAAGTTTGTAAAAATGTTAAAATAATGTAGGAGACTATAACACAATAGATATGGTAAGAGAACATCCAAAGAAAAACCAACCAGAACTTTTTGTATTTGAGAGCCCATGCTCGTACAATGGAACGTATAGGGTCATATCTAAATCCAGCTCCCAGTCTTACACTAGATGTCAACAGTCTTTGTTCAAGGTTTCAGGCTTGTTTCTTCCCAAACAAGGAAGAATTTTGAGTTTTAATACTGGGAGTTGGTGTTCAAAACCAGTCTGTGTGCGAGCGACAAAGATTTTGCTTTCCTATTGAACATACTTATTTCCGTATGAAATATGACAGTTTAATTACATTTTAGGGTACCTGAGGATTAAGAAGAAATGTATTTTCTTGAACGACTGCACGTTGAACGAGTGGATTACTCAAATCATTGGCCCCAACTAAACAGACTTTTTGGAATATAAAGAAGGATTTTATCTAACAAAACGACCATACATGTTGTAGCAACCATTTGAATTGCAAATCAGAGGAAGATTTTCAAAGATTGAGTGAATATTTAATCGCTATTTGTGATTTTATGAAGCCTGTGCCAGTGGCAAAATATGTTGATGTGGGGCGTCGTCCTCAAACAATCGCATGGCATTCTTTCGCTGTAAAGCCTATCGTAAATCGGACAATGCAGTTAGATGATCAATAAATGAAGCTTTAAACCGATATAAGACACTTGTATGTACCTAAATGTTTAATATCCATAATTTGTATGATTATTTATTTGAATTGCGCGCCCTCCAATTTCACCGGAAGTTGTTGACAGGCGCCCCGCTGGCAGTCACTACAAAGATACAGGCGTCCTTCCTAACTCAGTTGCCAGAGAGGAAGGAATCCGCTCAGGGATTTCACCATGAGGCCAATGGTGACTTTAAAACAGTTAGAGTTGCTGTGATAGGAGAAAACGGAGGATGGATCAACAACATTGTAGTTACTCCACAATACTAAGTTAAGTGACAGAGTGAAAAGAAGGAAGCCTGTGAAGAATAAAAATGTTTTAAAACTTGCATCTTGTTTGCAACAAGGCTCTAAAGTAATACTGGAAAAATGTGGCAAAGCAATTAAGTGTTATGTTTGAAACAAATTCGATACAACTTTGAATACTTTCTGAAGGCACTGTAGTTGTGTGTGTCCATTTCCTCAGCCTACTAGCTGAATGAGGTCCACTGAATCTCAGGTCATAAATGACTGTGTTTTCCTGCCACAATGTCAATACCAGTCAATACCATTCTACCCTCATTCCACTTTATTAACCAAAACAAATCCATCAACAGAACATTCTGGCAATAACTGTGCAACATGTTCCTGTTTCTCCAACGGTTTCTGAAGCTGTTGAATTAATTAAACCACTTGTGCGGATCGATGGAGTCTGTCCGTGTACAAGCTTTATCATAAGACCACGTGCACAAATAACTCCCATAGCGATGAAAAGGAAAACTAGAATCCAGAAATATTAATTACCCAACAAATCCTCTTTATTGCAATCCTTTATCGCCAGCAGCCAGCCAACAAACCAGCCAGCCAGCCAGCCTACCAGCCTACCAGCGAGCCAACCAGTCAGCCAGCCAACAAACCAGCCAGCCTACCAGCGAGCCAACCAGTCAGCCAGCCACCAATCCAGCCAGCCAGCTGATTGTATGTGTTCCCTTCGAGGACGGGGAAGGGAACAGAGCAGGGATTCAGCATGGAGAAGTGTGTAACTCTGCACCGTTGGGTTTTATGAGGTGAACTGAACTGGAGCTGCAGCAGCGAGGGGAAGAGGGAAGCTCATGTTAAAATGTATCAGTGAATTTTCCTTTTTTCCCTTTTATCCCTCTTCTTCCTTCCCCTCGTCCTGCCTCATCCCTCCTCCCGGTATCTGAAGGCAGTGTTTTTGTGATCCGTATTTAGAGTTTGGTGTCTGGTATTATTTCTCCCATCTCTCTCTGCTTGGATGATGAAACAGCTCTATAGCCTGAGAGACAGACAGCAGCAGGCACAGCACAGGAACACCTCACTAGTTTCAACAAGCCTGGCCTTGATTCTCACATCACGGTTGTTTTTTGGAAGTGTAATATCTACCTTGCTCCTTTCCCCGTTCTCTTTGTAGCTCTGCGTGGTTGCAACAAGAGGAAATAGGTAAATAAAGCAGGAAGACTGTCACAACCTAGAACTGATGACGATTCTGTTCCTTTGAACAAATCCACCTTTACTTTGAGTGCAGTGATAGATAGATGTTTCCTTTCTTTGCCTGTGTGGGTATTGGAGATGAGGCTGTTGCAGGTGTGGGGGAACTTTGCTATCAAATATTTATGATGCTATCAGGCCTATCGTGACTGCCAATGTCAATGTAGCTTAGGCTACACCATCTCTCCTTATATTTCGCTCCCTCCTTCTTTCTCTCTCTCTCTCTCTCCCTCTCCCTCTCTCTGTCCCTTTTTCTTTCTCTCTTTATCTGCCCCTCTCTCTGTCACTCTCTTTCCATTTCTCTCTTTCCCCATCTCTCCCTCCCTCTCTATCCCCCCTCTCCCTTTCTGCTCTGAGCACGGTCTGATACTGATAGTCAGGTAGGGTTAAGGCTCTGTGCAGTGCTGAGCAAATGAATGGATGGCCAGGTCTGTGGAGGTGTGTGTGTGTTAGGGCTTGTCCCTGACCCCAAAAAATATTGGTTGACCAAAAAGTTATTACAGCAAAGACTTAAAAACAGTCACATTAATTTGCGAATGCAATTTCCCAAATGGAACGGTTTAGGTCGATTTATTAATTATTCAATGGTCGCTTTGCTATTTTATTTTAAAAGGAAAATGCTTCAATGCATTTCACGTCAGGAATGACTCGTATGCTGTGTGATGACATGAATGCAAAAAGTATTTATTGGTAAAGTAGCCTATATTGAAATATAGGCCTAAGTTAATTGCAGTAATAAGACCAAACAGGATGCGCTCTTAGGCCTACAGTTTGATGGCTGTTATACAAGGCCGCTATACTAAGTCTACTAATGACAATGACATTACTTATTAATATATATTATATTATAATTATTATTATTATAATATTATAATGATGATCATAATACTATTAACAATAAGAATTTGATCAAGGAAAAAGGAGGGGTATTATTAGAAATATTATTTTTCTGACAATTTGGAACAGTGCAAACAACACTAAATAAATGGTAAATAATAACAGAGGCGCTGGTCGAATGACAAACAGTGTATTACAGCATAGCAAATATTAAAAACAGACCAATTTGTGAAATTGTTGCGTGAGGCTTGGTGCTCACGGAATCAGTAGGCTATCAGCGAAACACCCAAACAGTCAGCAGAAGCAAGATCTGTCTTATTTCTGTAGATATATCGATGATTTATAAAGACAGGCACATTTAACAGTTAGGCTATTGATTATAGACCTAATTAAGTTGAGGTTTCCTCTCTCCTCACTTTTCTTAAACAATAAGTCAAGGGCTGTTTTCTCCTCTCTTAACTCTAGCAACATGGCCAGGGAAAGGCGGCGATTCAACAGCACATTGTGTTTCAGAGCCGCACACAGCAACCACTATCCAACGCGGGAGAAAGTGCATTTGTTATAAATGATTTTTTTATTTGTGTTGCACCATTGTTCTTACGTAATATAACCATATACAATTTCAGTAGCACATACCTTAGAGTGATGGACTGTGCCATCCCCACGGCCTCCACAATGGATCAGTCCACTCGTGAATCAGACAGCTGTCTTGTACACCACGATTTAAAAAAAACATTGAACAATTTTCGCTACTGCTCGACGAAAGAAATCTCGGTTGACCAACAGCCTATGGGGTCAGCCCCAGTGCGTGCTCGTCATGGTGTGTCAGTGCCTGATGAATGGAGAAGGTAATCGTCCAGACTTCTCTAAGTGCCCACGCATAAGAATGACGAATACTAATAAATGAGCAGACAAGGAAGCGTGGCCTGTGTCCATCTGAGGAGGCCTTGTGCGGTGCTGTTGGTCTGGACCAGGCACTTAGAGCCTGATGTGTTGGTCAACACAGAGACACACTGGGGCTGCTATATAAGGAATAGGGTGCCATTTGGGATGCCCCCAGACTCGTTGGAGTGCGTGATATTGGAATCTGACCTTTCATAGTCTGCTGGTTTCAGTCATAGCTAACATATCATTGTCTGTGATGAGCTTTTAGGATCATTTGCAGAGCTTTACACTGTGTGGCTGTCGGTGACTTTTCCATTGGGTCCATTGTGACAGGAAAGCTCAATCAAGCCCGGCTAAATGACTTGAATGTGAAGTGCTATTTGAAGTCTGGAATCAATGAATGCAGTAAACCCCATCTGCATAGACTGCAGTGGTTATGTATTCGTTACTGTCCCTCAGTAAACGATATGGGTTATTGTGGCATTAATGATTTTTCAGTGGTCCAGATTCCCCTTGGTTCCCTGTGGGGGGGATCTGGGATTCACTTTGGTTCCCTGTGGGAGGGATCTGGGATTCACTTTGGTTCCCTGTGGGAGGGATCTGGGATTCACTTTGGTTCCCTGTGGGAGGGATCTGGGATTCACTTTGGTTCCCTGTGGGAGGGATCTGTGATTCACTTTGGTTCCCTGTGGGAGGGATCTGGGATTCACTTTGGTTCCCTGTGGGAGGGATCTGGGATTCACTTTGAAGGATCTGGGATTCACTTTGGTTCCCTGTGGGAGGGATCTGGTATTCACTTTGGTTCCCTGTGGGAGGGATCTGGGATTCACTTTGGTTCCCTGTGGGAGGGATCTGGGATTCACTTTGGTTCCCTGTGGGAGGGATCTGGGATTCACTTTGGTTCCCTGTGGGAGGGATCTGGGATTCACTTTGGTTCCCTGTGGGAGGGATCTGGGATTCACTTTGGTTCCCTGTGGGAGGGATCTGTGATTCACTTTGGTTCCCTGTGGGAGGGATCTGGGATTCACTTTGGTTCCCTGTGGGAGGGATATGGGATTCACTTTGGTTCCCTGTGGGAGGGATCTGGGATTCACTTTGGTTCCCTGTGGGAAGGATCTGGGATTCACTTTGGTTCCCTGTGGGAGGGATCTGGTATTCACTTTGGTTCCCTGTGGGAGGGATCTGGGATTCACTTTGGTTCCCTGTGGGAGGGATCTGGGATTCACTTTGGTTCCCTATGGGAGGGATCTGGGATTCACTTTGGTTTCCGGGGGAAGGGATCTGGGATTCACTTTGGTTTCTCTGCATGACGCTGGATTCATTTAGATGAGTGAGTAGAGATTTTGGCAGCGCTCAATGACTCCTGTGGGTCCCATGTTCTGTGTGTGTTCTCTGATGAAAAGAGAGAGAAATATGGTTGTTTGAAAGAGCGGGAGGGAGAGAGGGAGAGATGACTGTGTGAAACGAGGCTATGCTAAACTATGGATGTTTGAGTAGTGGGTTTTGCCACCAGACAGGCCTCCGTGGATTCAAAGCTCAATCAAGCCCGGCTAAATGACTTGAATGTGAAGTGCTATTTGAAGTCTGGAATCAATGAATGCAGTAAACCCCATCTGCATAGACTGCAGTGGTTATGTATTCGTTACTGTCCCTCAGTAAACGATATGGGTTATTGTGGCATTAATGATTTTTCAGTGGTCCAGATTCCCCTTGGTTCCCTGTGGGGGGGATCTGGGATTCACTTTGGTTCCCTGTGGGAGGGATCTGGGATTCACTTTGGTTCCCTGTGGGAGGGATCTGGGATTCCTTTGGTTCCCTTGGGGGATCTGGGATTCACTTTGGTTCCCTGTGGGAGGGATCTGGGATTCACTTTGGTTCCCTGCGGGAGGGATCTGGGAGGTTCCCTATGGGAGGGATCTGGGATTCACTTTGGTTCCCCGTGGGAGGGATCTAGGATTCACTTTGGTTCCCTGTGGGAGGGATCTGGGATTCACTTTGGTTCCCTGTGGGAGGGATCTGGGATTCACTTTGGTTTCTCTGCATGACGCTGGATTCATTTAGATGAGTGAGTAGAGATTTTGGCAGCGCTCAATGACTCCTGTGGGTCCCATGTTCTGTGTTTGTGTTCTCTGATGAAAAGAGAGAGAAATATGGTTGTTTGAAAGAGCAGGAGGGAGAGAGGGAGAGATGACTGTGTGAAACGAGGCTATGCTAAACTATGGATGTTTGAGTAGTGGGAATTGCCACCAGACAGGCCTCCGTCGATTCAAAGACAAACTGTTTGATTAGGACTTCACTCTCTCTGCCTCCAGTCCTTTCTCTCTCTGTGTTGCGTAACGTGGAATCCTTTCTTCCCTCCTCCTCATCTCTCCATTGTCTGTGCCGTTCTCATCTCATCTCTCAATTGTCTGTCCCATTCTCCCCTCATCTCTCTGTTGTCTGTCCTCAGGTGGTGTTTGAAGCATCCGTCTCGGCAGAACGGCGAGGCTACATTGCCATTGATGACATCCTGCTGCTCAACTACCCCTGCTGTAAGTAGCTACCCTCCACACTACAGCACCAACATCCCAATGTACATCAGCCCAGAGAACACCGCCCCAACACACCAGCATACGAAACCCAGCGCACCACTATACCAATCTATCAACTACGCACCGTATCGCAGTGACCTTTTACAAAGAAATGGGACAATATGTGTCTGGGCGCTAGGAGGTGGACAGACCGACCAAGTCTCAGGACTGTGATGGGTGCGTGGGTGGACAGACAGACGGACAGAGGCCTGTACAGTAATCAGCGGTGGCGAAGGCACTGCTCTCAAAGCCAGAGATGGTTCCGAGAGGCTTTTGGTATGTGGACACCTGTCTGATTTCGCATGGTTCATGGCTGCACAGCGCCACTTCTTTTGTCCCGGTCGACCAGACAGCGAGCTGGTGACCTTTATCTTCCTGACGGCTCGGCTAGCCGCTCCGCTCTCCCCGTCACCAAGACGAGCCCACTCTCCCAGAGCTAATATACTGATCCTGGAAACACACACACACACACACACACACACACACACACACACACACACACACACACACACACACACACACACACACACACACACACACACACACACACACACACACACACACACACACACACACACACACACACACACACACACACACACTGTTCCAAGAAAACAGCAGGCAGCAGGTGAAGGGCCTCTCCTCACATGTTGTTCTCCACAAAGGCGTGTCGAGAGCAGCAGTAGTCTGAGGTCTCTTGCTGGACCATAATGACACATGGTGACACTCTGAGAGTTTTCCCCATTATAGCTAACCCCTCTCCCTTAGAGTGTAACCCCCCACCCCCGTCAGTCCTCAGTGCAAACACCCCCACAACCCCCTTCCTTCTATAAACCTGACTAAATGCCTTTACAGCTGACCCTCTGTCTCTCCCACAGTAGCACTCACAGCAGTCTGACACACCATGATGTTCCTTTGGGATATTTCCCCAGTAAAACCTCCCTCCTACAGTGCAGCCCCTCCCTACAAACATACATATGCTTTTACAGGCCACCTGGCCATTATTCTCCTTAGACGCTCACCTGCTGTCCCCATAACTATTACCTCTACAGGAGAGCAGGCTCAGGTCAAGGGCTGTATTCCAAATGGCACCCTATTCCCTACAAATTGCATTACTTTTGATCAGAGCCCTATGGTCTCCGGTCAAAAGTAATACACTATATACAGTGGTTCATGCTTTAAAAGTTACAAACGTTTGCCCCGGCCATTAGTGGTAGATGGTGGCATTGTGTCATTGCACCACACTATCACAAGGGAGAGTTAGAATGCTGATCTATCGGTCGTCTAAACTGTGACTCAAGTTGACTATCTTTTCGTAAATGAATGGATGTGTTTTCAGTCTGAGAGTCTCTCTTCTCTGGCACTAGAGTCCTACATCAGGCAACAACAACAACTGTCGGTGGTCCTGGAGTTAAGAGAGAACTTGGGTAAATACAATGGGGGAATTACACTTAACATGTAGACTGATCATTTTTGAAAAATAGGCACAGTGGGCCTATTAAAACAGAAATAAATCATTCTAAATAACATGTTCAAAAATGGCCATTTTCCCTTTATTCAGATTACAACTGCTCACTTATCGTTATTTCTTTTAATTTCTTCTATGTATTTATTGAATTTTACCCCTTTTCTCTCTAATTTAGTGATATCCAATTGTTAGTAGTTACTATTTTGTCGCATCGCTACATCTCCCATACGGGCTCGGGAGAGACGAAGGTCGAAAGCCATGCGCCCTCTGAAACACAACCCATCCAAGCTGCACTGCTTCTTAACACACAGTGCGCATCCAGCCCAGAAGCGAGCATCCAAGCCAGCCGCACCAATGTGTCAGAGGAAACACTGTGCACCTGGTGACCTGGTTACCGTGCACTGTGCCCAGCACGCCACAGGAGTCACTAGTGCATGATGAGACAAGGTTCTATTTCAGGATATCCCTAGGCCAATTGTGCGTCGCCCCATGGTCGCAGCCGGCTGTGACAGAGCCTGGGCGCGAACCCAGAGTCTCTGGTGGCACAGCTAGCACTGCGATGCAGTGCCTTAGACCACTGCACCACCCTTATTGTAACTTATTGTAATTTTTCTTATTGTAATTTTTTAAACAAGCCATAGTTGATCACAATTTCAGTTTCATCCCCCAGAAAATAAATAAATAAATAAATAACACAACAAATATTGTGGTTAAACTCTAACATACTAATTGATTAAAAAAACTTTTGCAATTGGAATCTTTATCAAGTGGAAGGGGGAAGGGTAAAGAACTTGTCTGTCGGCCATGCATTAAAGACCAAAATTAAAAGAAATTGAAAGAAAATTGTGATAAACAAAAATGAACTCAGCAACAACAAAAAAAGTCATTTTCAGGACCCTGTCAAAAATCCAAATAACTTCACAGATCCTCATTGTAAATGGTTTAAACACTGTTTGCCATGCTTGTTCAATGAACCGTGAAGAATTCATGAACATGCACCTGTGAAACGGTCGCTAAGACACTAACATCTACAGACGGTAGGCAATTAAGGTCATAGTTATGAAAACTTAGGACACTAAAGAGGCCTTTCTACTGACTCTGAAAAACACCAAAAGAAAGATGCCCAGGATCCCTTTTCATCTGCGTGAACGTGCCTTAGGCATGCTGTAAGGAGGCATGAGGACTACAAATGTGGCCAGGGCAATAAATTGCAATGTCCGTTCTGTGAGACGCCTAAGACAGCGCTACAGGGAGACAGGATGGACAGCTGATCGTCCTCGCAGTGGCAGACCACGTGTAAGAACACCTGCACAGGATCGGTGCATTCGAACATCATACCTATGGGACAGGTAGAGGATGGCAACAACAACTGCCCGAGTTACACCAGGAAGGCACAATCCCTCCATCAGTGCTAAGACTGTCCACAATAGGCTTAGAGAGGCTGGAATCTTATAGGGCTTGTAGGCCAGTTGTAAGGCATGTCCTCACCAGACATCACCGGCAACAACGTCACCTATGGGCACAAACCTACTGTCACTGGACCAGACAGGACTGGCAAAAAGTGCTCTTCACTGACGAGTCGCGGTTTTGTCTCATCAGGGATGATGGTTGGATTTTCATTTATCGTCGAAGTAATGAGCGTTACACCAAGGCCTGTACTCTGGAGCAGGATCTATATGGAGGTGGAGGGTCCGTCTGGGGGGAGGGGGGCTGTTGGATCGGAGGGTGAGGGCTTGGGCCTTTCCCCCCAGAAATGTCCTGGAACTTGCAGGTGCCTTGGTGGAAGAGTGGGGTAACATCTCACAGCAATAACTGGCAAATCTGGTGCAGTCCATGAGTGGGAGATGCACTGCAGTACTTAATGCAGCTGGTGGCCACACCAGATACTGACCGTTACTTTGGAATTTTATGCCCCCTTTGTTCAGGGACACATTATTCCATTTATTTTAGTCACATGTCTGTGGAACTTGTTCAGTTTATGTCTGTTGTTGAATCTTGTTATGTTCCTACAAATATTTACACATTTTAGTTTGCTGAAAAAAAACGCAGTTGACAGTGAGAGGATGTTTATTTTTTGCTGAGATTATATACCAGTTTCATTTAAGGACCAAAACATTGACAGCTGTGCCATATATATTGCAAAATAGTTTCCATGGCACATGGTTTATGAATTGACATGCAATTTTCAATTTATTATAACCTACTGCAGGCCTAAAACCTATGAGTTTAACGTTCTGAATGAATGATTATATTGAAGATATAAGCCACCTCTTAATGAGTTCCAATCTGTTATCCAACGATTGTTATTATTTTTATTGACCCTGCTTTATAATTATATAAAAGCCCCTTAAATATTCTGTTATTAGTTACAGTGGTGATGGACAGCTGTAGACATTTTGTTTTTCACAAGCGTAGCAGGCTGTGACTTCTGGGAAACAACAATAGAATCTTCATCCTTTACAAAAAGATACTTTATGAGCTGGTTACTGTATGTGTGAGAGAAAACAATCATGTCACTGGCGGAGAGTCAGGCGGAGAATGACATGTTGAAGAGGGCGAGGAATGAGATGGAGTCACAATCCATGCCAGGTACATCTGTGAGCTCTGAAACTCCACCTCCTGTTTGTGGACTCTGGAAACAACATGTTCTTTGTGGAAAAATCACCATGATTCACTCTTTAGTCATATCAGGGTTTTTCTATTTGCTTATGGTTTTGCCTACACCTGTTTAAATATGATCAAAAAATAGGACATTTGATTTGGAATGGTAAGCCAGACAAAATGAAAAAGGCCTATTCTCTCACCCCATGTTCAAGAATGGCCTTTTTCCCTTTATTCAGATTACATCCGCTCACTTTTGGAAATGTGAAAATGAAATAATCTCCAAAATATCGTTATTATTTGAAACAAGCCATAGAAAGTTGGTTGCAATGTCAGTTTAATCCATCAGAAAAGACAGAACAAATAATACAACAAATATTGTGGTTAAACTAAAATATGCTAATTGTTTTTAAAAAATGTTATAAATTGGAACCTTTATCAAGCTGTGCCATATAGATTGCAAAATAGTTGGGAAGGGTTAGGACTGTAATCACCAGAGGACTTGAATATGAAATGAGAATGGTAAATGACTGTAATTAATACATTAATTGAATACATTGGAATAGAAAAGAAGCCATCCACCCACGATGGGCTATTAGCAGGACAATAGACTCTTGTCAAAGAGGGTAGGGGGGACATTGTATTTAAAGACACTGCACAGTAGCCTAATAAACATATGCATTTTGAAATTATATTAAAAAATGTCAAATTAATAACATTTCTACCACTGTAGATGCTGTGTTTTTGATTGATGGCCAATATAAAAACAGTCAAATGCATTCTCTCCCCGTCGCCCACACACACTTTAAACATTTGGATAATTAAAAGATTGAAAGGCTGACATTGGTTGATTTTAATACTTCTGACAGACAAAATTCTGACTCTACCCATAACTTTTGGACTTTTTAACATTCCCAGAAGGCATGGATTCTTATAACCTACTGCAGGCCTAAAACCTTAGGGTTTAACCTTTTGAATTAATGATTATATTGAAGATAGAAGCCAATTCTTAATGAGTTCCGAGAGCTGATCTGTTACTCAAAGATTATTATAGTTATATAAAAGCCCCTTAGATATTAGATAACAACCTGTTTTTAAACACTTGTTTTTCACAAGGGCTATTAGCATGACAATAGACACAGAAACACCTCTCTGACATACAGTCCAGTGTATCTCTTGATGATGACTTGATGACCAGCTATTCTGGATGACTGTTTGATAACGCTCTCGGTAGCCGATGTGAACAAAACCTTTAATCAGGTCAATGTTCAGAAAGCCGCTGGGCCGCTGATTACCAGGACGTGTACTCAAAGTATGCGCAGACCAACTGTCAAGTGTCTTCACTGATATTTTCAACCTTTCCCTGACCGTGTCCGTAATACCTACATATTTCAAGTAGATTACCATAGTCCCCTGTGCCCAAGGTAACCTTCCTAAAGGATTACCGCCCTATAGCACTCACGTCAGTAGCCATGAAGTGCTTTGAAAGGCTGGTCATGGCTCACATCAACAACACCCTAGACCCACTCCAATTTGCATACCGCCCCAACAGATCCACAGATGACACAATCTCAATCGCGCTCCACACTGCTCTTTCTCACCTGGACAAAAGGAACACCTATGTGAGAATGCTGTTCTTTTGACTACAGCTCAGCATTTAACACCATAGTGCCCACGAAGCGCAGCATTTAACCTGTTACTCCTACCCCCTACTTTTTCGAACATTCTGTTAAAAATCGCGCAACATTTCAGCGCCCTGCTACTCATGCCAGGAATATAGTATATGCATATGATTAGTATGTGTGGATAGAAAACACTCAGACGTTTATAAAACTGGTTAAAACACGGCTGTGACTATAACAGAACGTGCGTTTCATCGAAAAGCCCAGGAAAATCTGATCACTGAAAATGTGAAAATATATCCATGCGCCACTAGAACCCATTGTTGAATGTGAACCACATTAAATGGGGCCGAGGTTGCAATACCTACAGCTTCCACAAGATGTCAACAGTCTTGTCATTTGCCTACGATTTGTTTCTTGGTCAAACCGACACAAGGTAGCGCCTTTCTTCCGGTCTCCGACCGGATACTTTGGTTGAGATTTACCCGGACATTATTTCCAGACGTACAGCTATAGAATATACATCGCCTCGTGATCAATTTGATCGCTTATTAACGTTTACTAATACCTAAAGTTGCATTACAAAAGTATTTCAAAGTGTTTTGTGAAAGTTTATCGTCAACTTTTTTAATTTTAAAAAATGACGTTACGTTATAAAACGCTATTTTTTTCCTTGATCACAGTCTTCATAGATCGATATCTAGGCTACATATGGACCGATTTAATCGAAAAAAAAGGCCCAATAGTGATGTTTATGGGACATCTAGGAGTGCCAACAAAGAAGATGGTCAAAGGTAATGAATGTTTTATATTTTATTTGTGCGTTTTGTGTAGCGCTGACTATGCTAATTAATTTGTTTACGTCCCCTGCGGGTCTTTTGGGGTGTTACATGCTATCAGATAATAGCTTCTCATGCTTTCGCCGAAAAACATTTAAAAAATCTGACTTGTTGCCTGGATTCACAACGAGTGTAGATGTAATTCAGTACCCTGCATGTGTATTTTAATGAACGTTTGAGTTTTAACGAGTGCTATTAGCATTTAGCGTAGTGCATTTGCATTTACTGATGTCTAGATGGGACGCCTGCGTATCGGGTAGGAGTAAGAGGTTAACACCATAGTGCCCACGAAGCGCATCACTAAGCTAAGGACTCAGGGACTAAACACCTCCCTCTGCAACTGCATCCTGGACTTCCTGATGGGCCGCCCCCAGGTGGTAAGAGCTCCACACAGAGCTGGAGCCCCTAACGGGTGTCAACTTAATCCTCTCCTGTACTCCCTGTTCACCTATAACTGCGTGGCCAAACATGACTCCAACACTATTATTAAGTTTGCTGACAACACAACAGTGGTAGGTCTGATCACCTACAACGATGAGATGGCCTATAGGGAGGAGGTCAGAGAACTGGCTGTATGGTGTCAGGACAACAACCTCTCCCTCAATGTGAGCAAGACAAAGGAGCTGATCGTGGACTACAGGAAAAGGCGGGCCGAACAGGCCCCAATTAACATCAACGGGGCTGTAGTGGAGCGGGTCGAGAGTGTCCACATCACCAACAAACTATCATGGTCCAAACATACCAAGACAGTAGTAAAGAAGGCACAACAAAACCTTTTCCCCTACAGGAGACTGAAAAGATTTGGCATGGGTCCCCAGATCCTCAAAAGGTTTTACAGCTTCACCATCGAGAACATCCTGGCCGGTTGCATCACCGCCTGGTATAGCAACTGCTCGGCATCTGACCGTAAGGCGCTACAGAGGGTAGTGTGAACAGCCCAGTACATCACTGGGGCCAAACTTCCTGTCATCCAGGACCTATATAATAGGCGTGTCAGAGGAAAGCCCATAAAATTGTCAGAGACTCCAGTCACCGAAATTATAGACTGTTTTCTCTGCTACCACACGGCAAGCGGTACCGGAGCGTCAAGACTAGGACCAAAAGTCTCCTCAACAGCTTCTACCCTCAAGCCATAAGAATGCTGAACAATTTTTAAAATTGCCACCGGACTATTTACGTTGATCCCCTCCCTTTTGTACACTGCTGTTACTCGTTGTTTATTATCTATGTGTGGTCACTTCACCCCTACCTACATGTACAGATGACCTCAACTAACCTGTTGCCCTGCACACTGACTCAGTATCGGTACCCCCTGCAAATAGCCTCGTTATTCTTATTATGTTACTTTTTAAAAACATTTTTTTACTTTAGTCTATTTGGTAAATAAACTCTTCTTGAACTACCAAATGTCCACCAAATGTCCACCAAATGCATTGTTTTCTAACCATTATCTGGATGGATCCATAATGAATTACTATGTGAATAAATATCACTGAATGACATAAATATTGGAATAGAGTAGGCTAATGAAGGCAACAAGTTGTTGCTTACTAAAACACCCAAAGTCATCCAATTGTTCTAATAGGATTTGAAGCAATAGCCTACCCGTGTGTGGTCAACTATTTCAGCACCGTTTCGCACGGGGACGGGTCTTGATAAATCAATTCGATTTTCATTTTCACTGAATCTCCATTAGCCTACAATTAGGGTGTGGAAATGTTAGGATTATTTTGCTCTTCACTTGCAGTCACTTGACCAGTCACGTTGCACAGAGCCATATTTTCCTAACGGAAACACTGAGGTTTTTCTTGGAATAGAATCACCATAATATTAATCAAATTAATAATGCCACATTTCTTCAAATCAATCCCATATTGAAAAAATGTTTTCAATTATCTAGTACAGCCAACATTAAAAACAGTCAAATGGTTTTCAAATATGCCCTCTGGTGGTCAAACTAGTGCTAACTAGCATTAATGGCAACAATGGCTGACACTTAAATAATGTGCCATAGAATTCTGCGGCAGCCCGCAAGCTGTGCTGCAGTACGACGCAACTTTTAAAGGAAGAACCACTGTAGGATGCAATTTGGTGTGTGACAGTGTATAGGAGTGACAATGTGTGACAGAGTGTATAGGAGGGGTGCTGAGGCCATGTCAGTTTCCACTGACAACCACTGACCCCTGTAGACTTTAGGGAACATCAAGCCAGCCAGACCCGTAATGAACACTAGCGGTTGATCTCGAGCCAAGATGGCCCATGTCTTGGCTCTCTGTAAAGGGATAATCCTCAGTGAAAAGCAGAAACTGCAGGCCGGGAGGAAATGTTAATGTATGATAATGGAGGGCATTTATGAGCTGAGGAAATTCAGACAGCTTTTACCGCCTGTAAAAAATATTTAAAAAACAACTTTAAAAAAACAAACAAAAAAACATCCAGTTTTTTTTCTCTCTTTCGCTCTCTCTCTCTATGACCCTCTTCAAAACAACCAGAGATAAGCTCAACTCATCTTAAACTTTTAACACTTAGCCTCTGTCACCTGAAAGTCCGCATTTCCATGGGATTTTCGACCCCTTGCTGATTTGGAGTGGTTGCCAGGGCCCTCTGTGTGTGAATAATGTGTGTGTATGATGGGTATGTCTTAGCCCTGATGCAGATGGCACCTCCCTGGCCCCCGTCCGTCCCTATTAAATAATCAACAATCTCATTAGCAGATGCTGCGGCTGCCTGGCCCTCCACAGAACCTCTTAAACACACACACACTCCAAGCTGGCACGATGCCCCCTAAGGCAGCGGAAATAACTTGTTTGGCCCGCAGGAAATACAAATCGAGTCTCTCTTATATTCACATGACAACACGCTTGACATTTCTGTTATTTTCTCCAGAGTCACCCTCATTATTCCAAACACGTGTTACGGTCAAATGCAATCGCTGTCAAATTGAAGTGTTCCTTTGGATATAAGAATGTGATTTACCTGCATAATAACCTACTAAACAGATAGGGGCCATTATGTGGTGTGAAACTTTACTTACCGTTCTTACTCCTTGGTGTGTTTTAAAGGTTTAACATATGCCCATGGAACTATATTGATTCTCCATTAAACAGTAGTGCCAAGGCTGGGATTGTGTGTGTGTTTGCTGAAAGACGACCAACTACGTGCAGAAATCAATTTAGCTGCAGCTCGTCCCTCCCTGCGCTTATTGGAGCCAAAGAGAAAAAAAAGAGTCTCCGTTTCCATGGAGACTCATGATAGGAGTGTCATGTGTACGGAGGAGTGTCTCTCTCTTCCTCTCCTCCCCTTTTCCCATCTTCTCTCTCTTTTTCTTGTTCGGGAAATGACCATCATAATACATACAGTCTGTTATTTTAAAGTCGTTCCCCATTGAAAGAGTACCACTTTTTGTTTCTGTGCTACTAGTGTTTCAGCCTGACAGCCTTTTCCTCTTCACTTCCTACTGTACTTACAAGCTCACCAGAGAATACCGTTGTTGCCCGTAGTATAGACCTAGCATCAACTCAAGGTAAATCACTGGAAACATTTTGAAAGATATTATGGGTGTATTTCAATGATTTCGTAAATGTAATGCATTAGCCAGACAGAAAAGTATAAAAAGATTTCAAACGCTTTTCACTAAGTTGAATCTAACATCTCAAGTAGGCATTAACCCAAGTACCTTAACCCTTCCCTTACATTCCAAAACGCTATACACGGATGATGTTCTGGGTAAATTTGACCCATTACAGTAAGTACAGCAAAATCATAAATACATTATTTTAACCTTCCACAATATATTTCCAGTAGCTGAGGATGTCCTATTTAATATGCTCGAGTTGATAGACCCAACTGATAAAAATGTAAAGTCAAATGTTTGATACAGGAGTCATAAATCAATCAAATGATCACATTTTATGACATTTATTACATTTTTAGCTCATTTATAGCCAACCTCCAGATCCCTGTCCCTCGGCCTCTGAACATCACAGGGAAAACATACTTACATCCCTTGTGATAGTCATAGTTCGACCTTTACTGCACAGAAGACCATTGTCTCTAGAACAAAGGTCAAGGTCAAATTGCAGGTCAAGTACATGGTCAAGTACAGAGTATTTTTTAAAATGTAATTTTCAAGGTTATTACCCCTACCTTGAGGACTAGATGAAGGGTCATGGTGAAAAAAATATGTTCAATAGTATTTTTGTGATGAATAACTTGCCCCACAACATAAGGGAAGGGTTAAGGCTGAAGCAGAGGAGCCTGCAGGTATGTAATAGCCAGCTTTTATAGAAGGGTGACAATTAGGACCACTATAGTCATTGTAAAGCTGAGGCAGAACCCACTGAGATCATTGTAGCCTTTCAAAGCAGTTTGATAGGGCCTCGTACAGGTTAGTTACAGTGCACTCTAAAAAGTAATGGTTCCTCAAATAACCTTTTGGGGTTCATTTTTTTTACCTCCCTCCCTCCATTATAAACAAATATTTTTATAATAATAACAATATTAACAATATTGATTTAAATAATTCATTGTTTATTTAGTGGCACCACAATTGTGAATTCATATTTACAAAACAATTTACCAAACAAAACACATTACAAAATTGCAAGATTTCTGCAGACATGTCAGACCATAATAAATTATACATTTACTTTGTATTGTGCTTTTCATTACCTTATTTAAAAAATAAAAAATAATGATGTACAATAAAAACAACATACATTAAAATGAATCATAGGTAAACTAACAATAACAACAATATTGATGCTAAATACAGATTGTTCTGCTTTAGTGTGTGTGTGTGTGTCCAACAACCAGTTAGCCAACAACCACTTAGTTAGGTTAGGAAGTTTGCTATCTTTATGACCACCCCAACTTCTCTTATCCCCAGAACACAGCAACTTCAGAACATAAGTGTGTTTCTGACATTTTTGGGAAATTTAACTGGGAGAAAAAAAATCCAGCCCTAGTAGAGCCCCAAGTCCCATGAGGACGTCCTCTAGGCCGTGGATGTTCTCCCCATCAAAGGCCAGCGTTATTTCATGGTGAAATGGATTTCCGCTGATGTGCAATAAATGAGTGGGGAGAGGTGAAAAGTAAGAAAAGATGAATATATGTACAACTGTAGCTTTATACATTAGAGAAAGGGAAGGAATACGAGCAAGTACCTCTTCTGTCTTGTCCATCAGGGACTGTGGAAATAGCAGGATGATGTCCTCACCCCTGCCTCGTCTCTTTAATTCTGTTAGTCCTTGAATGATCTTTTCGTCTATATCCATTCCGTGGACTTCATTCATTTCCGAGGAGATTTTTATGCTAATACATTTCAGTTGTATTGACTGCTTTGTAGGTTAAATGTACACTTCAAATGCAGCTCTCCTACAACATACCTTCTTCTTGTATCCCAATTGCATTGTGTCCATGTTCTGTCCTATAAACATTTCAAAGGAAGAGAAAATGTGTCAAAGAATAGTCTTACACGCATTTAAAATATATATATATTAAATAGATATTGAAAGATAAATGACATCGACATACAATTGAATGCAAAATAGAAGAACATATTGGAGAAAGTACTAGCCAATACAGTACTTCCAAACAGTAAAAGTACTGCCATACAGGCCTAATATCACATTTCAAGCTATCTTTGTACACACATTGTTCAATATTTTATCAGGCTGACTTGAAAGATTATACGCAACATTTTGCTGCGTGGCAATACTGTGCTTGGATTCTGAAGGACATAATAGTATTCATAATAGTATTGCATGCTGTAGCAGGCTCTATAAAGAGGAAGCACCCAATTGACGATTCAGATTGTTGTAACATCTCTTCTGGATAGGTCTCCGTCCTTAGTTAACGTAAACTTACCTCATTTCGTACAAATGTGCGCAACCGCAACATTCAAACGAGGCTACAGAGAAAACTAATGGGATTGTAGTGCCTGTGTTGATGTCAAAATCGGGGGTGTGAACTCGGTTTCTATTCAAGCGTTGATCGACATGGTAATGGCTTTATAGTAGTGGAGAAAAGTTGAAAAAACTGACCCTCCGTTACATCTTGACATGTCATGTCGTAACGTACAGCACGCATAAAGCAACTATTTCTGTCTTACAATCTCTCTCCACCAGGTGTAGTACTTCTATCATCCTCTAAAAGCAAGAAATGGACAGTGACGGGTGTAAAGGGGGGATATCTAGTCATTGTTTGCGTCATCACTGCATGCGATCATCATTCTCAAAGCCGCTGTTTACTTCTAAGATCACTTTAGCACCTCCCTAAAAACCCCATTCAAATTCGACACAAACCTTCAAATAGGTATGTAATGACACATTATATGTATCTTTATGGTGTTTTATTTACATTTTAGAGGCGATAAGGTGATAAGTGTGACAGATCGAGTGAAAAAAAGCAGTTTTCCCACACATCTCCTCTCCTTCTCACTATCACACATTAGTTTCGCTTCCCCACCCACCATTTTTAAAACGACCCGACGGAGCTCATTGCCTGCTTGAATTATGCAGAAACGTGCAACGTTTAGGACATGTAATTGATTTTGTTGGAAAGAGGAGAAATTGTGCTTTACAATGGTATTGACATTACAGTTGATCTGGAAGTATTACGTTATTGGGGCGCTAAAATAAGGGCAATTGTACGGACCAAGGCGAGTTTACGTTAATTGGTTAGTTGCTTAGTTAGTTAGCTAGCTAACGTCAACGAAGCTAACGTTAGCTAGTTCATTCTCACACAAGTGAGAACTGCTCTAGATTGGAAACTAACGTTAATGAGTGTAAAGTCATGTTGGCTTTATGGAAACGATATACAATATATGGACCAGAATATAGTTCAGAAAATAATACAAACCTAGTTCTGCGTAGATAGGACCTAGTTCTGCGTACTGTACTGTAGCTCATACAAAGCCAACGGTCAAACCCGGCTTTCTAATATTTGCGTTAATTCATCTGAACTAAAGCTATAGTAACGTTATGGAAGCTATTCACAGAAGACCATAATTGTCTTCGTTATTCATGAGTACTTTATATTATTATATAAATTATTTTGATACATATTCAGAGCCGAACATCAACCCAACTTACCTTTTTAACTGTTGTCGCATTCATACTTGGCACGAGCGTTTTCAGTTGCAATTGCTAAGTTCCCCGAAGAACTCCAGCAACAATGGGGGTTCCATCGATGAACCCCACTGCTCAAGTTTTTTGAAGAACCTTTTGGGGCTGTTTTTCATTGCCGAGAACCCTAAGGTTCTTAGAGGATCTTTGAGGAATTTAGAAGAACTCCAGTTTGACAAGTGTGTTGCAAGAAAAAGTATATGAACCCTTTACATTTACCTGGATTTTTGCATAAATTGGTCATCAAATTTGATCTGATCTTCATCTAAGTCACAACAATAGACAAACATAGTGTGCTTAATCTAATAACACACACATTATTGTATTTGTCTTGTCTATATTGAATATAGATTTAAAAGTATGTGAACCCCTAGGCTAATGACTTTTCCAAAAGCTAATAGGAGTCAGGAGTCAGCTAACCTGGAGTCCAATCAATGAGACAAGATTGGAGATGTTGGTTAGAGCTGCCTTGCCCTGTAAAAAACACATGTTGAGTTTGCTATTCACAAGGAGCATTGCCTGATGTGAACCATGCCTCGAACAAAAGAGATCTCAGAACACCTAGAATTATGAATTGTTGACTTGCATAAAGCTGGAAAGGATTACAAAAGTATCTCTAAAAGCCTTGATGTTCATCAGTCCATGATAAGACAAATTGTCTATAAATGGAGAAAGTTCAGCACTGTTGCTACTCTCCCAATGAGTGGTTGTCCTGCAAAGATGACTGCAAGAGCACAGTGCAGAATGCTCAGTGAGGTTAAGAAGAATCCTAGAGTGTCAGCTAAAGACTTACAGAAATCTCTGGAACATGCTAACATCTTTGTTGACTAGTCTTCGATACGCAAAACACTAAGCAGGAATGGTGTTCATGGGAGAACACCACGGAAGAAGACACTGCTGTCCAAAACAACATTGCTGCACGTCTGAAGTTTGCAAATGTGCACCTGGATGTTCCACAGCGCTACTGGCAAAATATTCTGTGGACAGATGAAACTACAGTTGAGTTCTTTGGTAGGAACACACACCACTATGTGTGGGGAAAAAAGGCACAGCACAGCACAGCACACCAACATCAAAACGTCATCCCAACTGTGAAGTATGGTGGAGGGAGCATCATGGTTTGGGGCTGCTTTGCTGCCTCAGGGCCTGGACAGCTTTCTATCATCGACGGAAAAATGAATGCCCATGTTTATCAAGACATTTTGTAGGAGAATGTTAGGCTATCTGTCCACCAATTGAAGCTCAACAGAAGTTGGGTGATGCAACAGGACAATGACCCAAAACACAGAAGTAAATTAAGAATGGCTTCAACAGAAGAAAATACGCCTTCTGGAGTCCTGACCTCAACCCGATTGGGATGCTGTGGCATGACCTCGAGAGCAGTTCACACCAGGCATCCCAAGAATATTTCTGAACTGAAATAGTTTTGTAAAGAGGGATGGTCCAAATGTCCTCCTGACCATTGTGCAGGTCTGGTTCGCAACTACAGAAAAGGTTTGGTTGAGGTTATTGCTGCCAAAGGAGGGTCAACCAGTTATTAAATCCAAGGGTTCACATACTTTTCCCACCCTGCACAGTGAATGTTTAATGAATGTCCGTCAATAAAGACATGAAAACGTAGACTTGTTTGTGTGTTATTAGTTTAATCAGAGTGTGTTTTCTCTATTGTTGTGACCTAGAGGAAAGTCAGTCAAATTGTATGACCACTTTATGCAGAAATGCAGGTATTTTCAAAGGGTTCACATACTTTTTCTTGCCACTGTAAATCCATCAAGTCAAATCCCTGTGATTTCAGATACTGTCAAGTTTTTACTTGACTAGTGTGTTCTAACCAGCTTCTTCTATTTCTATGCAACACAAAGCACACAATACAAGGTGTTATTACAGCTAGCTAGCACTTTGGTACAGTGAGGCAGTATAAGAGCTAGGCTATTGAGACAACAGGAATACCACCACAGTCTCTACATTGAGTTTTTCTCTGAATTTATTTTGTATGATGTTTTTCAGTGTACATTTTCCTTCAGTCTTTACGAGGGGAGACATGTTGCCTAAGAGTGCAACTGAACTGTTAGGAGGGGATAGAACACAGAATAACTCTAAATGTTCATCTGTCGAAATAAAATGATAGCTGTTCTTAGAAGTGTACTGTATGTGTACTTCCATAAGAGCAATGCCTACAGTTGTACTGCAGGCACTGATGTCTGTGCACAGAGAGAGAAATTCTTCTGACATACTGCAGAACTCTGAGAGGGGAAACTAAGTTTGCTCGAGCAGCCAGTGTCTTTGTGAAGTCAGAGCCCACAGGCAAGGCTTGGAGAGCTGTGCTGCACTGATGCCCTCGTCCTCTGTGTGTGTTGACTGTGTTCCTAATGTGTGTATTAATATGATAGTAATGAACTGTCAGTGCATCAGTATCACAGAGGATCTCTCTCACTCTCTTTGTTTCTCTAAACAGACAAGGTTCCCCACTTCTCTCGGCTGGGGGATGTGGAGGTCAATGCAGGGCAGAATGCCACCTTCCAGTGTGTCGCCACGGGCAAAACTACAGAGACAGAACCCTTCCTACTGGAGGTAATGTATGTGTCTGCGTATGTGCACAAATGCTTGCGGGCGTGGCCACCGGAAAGACCACATAAACAGAGGCATTCCTGCTGGAGGAGAGAGTACAGACTGATTGCCCTGGTCTAATGCTATTCTTCTGGCTTTGTTGACGAAGCAGAGCTGGGGAGCTTTGTGCATCGTGGGAATAGTTTTTTGGCAGTACACATGCTGCTGTTCTACTGCGCGTATAATGATGTCAGAGGGAAAAAAACAGTGTTCGTTGTTTGAAATGACCTCTTTGTTGTTGTAATATCACAAACGGACGTGGCTGTTTCACCATTAAGGATTCCAGCTTAATAAGAGCTCTGTTCTTTCTACGAGGTCTGATATATACGAGTACTTCAGTGGATTAAAGATAGACCCAGCATAATGACGTCATCAAACACAGAGGGCCGAGTCCCTGCATATAGACTAGCTGTAACTAATTAATGGCATCAGCGGTTTGTGTGGCTTTTTGATTTGCTAGCTGATAGTTAGTCATATTCCTCCATAAAGTAATCACTCAAAAATGTCTGCTGCATGAATTCAAGCTAATATTAGTCTTCTGAAAAACTCCACTTTCTCTCTGTATCCTTGAAGCTCGTACTTGTACTAAGTGCTATTGAAATGTTAGATGAGGAAAAGAAGGACGCAAGAAGACGCGATGCTAATTAGATCTCTGTGTTCATAGTGTTCCGTCCCCTGTGATTTCCACCTTTTTCTTTCCGTCTCCCCTCCTCCTCTTCCTTTCTTCTGTATTGAAGTATTTTGTATCCAAAACCTAACTTTTTTTTTTATCCTCGTTGTAGTTTTCTGACACAGATACAGAGAGACACAAACACAGTCTCGCACTCAACAAGGCCCACACACGCAGAACGGTTGTTTCGTTGAGGCAATATATAAAGTGTTCTGTGCATTTGAATGACAGCGTTGATAGACCGATTTCACTTTTGCATATAAAAATAGAATCACCACTGCTGCACATGCTGCCACTGTTTTGATGACCAAAAGTGATATTTTGAGAACGAAGAGCGCGCAGCCAGCTCCCGAGTGCATCGGTGACATAAGCACAGGGAAAACGCAACAATCACACAAGCGACAAGTGAGACAAATGATCTAACTGGGGATAGCTAGCTAGCATAATGTCACAAGCATGATGAGCTCGCCAGTAACCTTAGTAAGACTTGATTGGCAGGCAAGCTAGCAAGCTAGATACTGGTATGCTAGTTTGCCGGTAGCTTGTGTCCAATAGCTAGCATCTAATGGCATTGTTCAAAATTGGGCACAGAGCCATGTTTTTTAGTTGTTGGAAATACCAGATCTGCAACAAATGTTTTAACTGGTGTATCCCTCTGTCCTTTGACTGTTGATGGGTGTGACTGTCTGGTTCAGGTCTCAGGCAACCAATGACTGTCATGATTATTCATTGTAATTTACTCTTTAGCACCATCTGTTCAGTACCTGATAGAGCAGACCCACAAGACCTGTGCATTAATTTCAACGCCCCAGGACAGTCCATTTACTTTGTGCTGTGAAAATCATGTGATGAAATCCTGCAATATCAGTGCTGTAGTTGCCCCAAATAGCAAGCAATGTAATAGCTGGCAATGGAATCCAAGCCTGGGCAGCCAGCCGAATGCCTGGAGCTGCTGATGGCAGAGAAGTAGTTAACTGCAGCTTGTTTTGAAAAATATAATTTTGAAACAGTAAAAGTTAGACAAATTAACCACACTTGTATGGACATTTTCAATTATACTATCTATATATACTACCGTTCAAAAGTTTGGGGTCACTTAGAAATGTCTTTGTTTTTGAAAGAAAAGCCAATTTTTTGTTCATATAAAATAGCATCAAATTGATCAGAAATACCGTGTAGACATTGTTAATGTTGTAAGTGACTATTGTAGCTGGAAACGGCTTGTGTTAGCTAATCCAAGTTTATCATTTTAAAAAGCCAATTGATCATTAGAAAACCATTTTGTAATTATGTTAGCACAGCTGAAAACTATTGTGCTGATTAAAGAATCAATAAAACTAGCCTTCTTTAAACTTGTTGAGTATCTGGAGCATCAGCATTTGTTGGTTCGATTACAGGCTCAAAATGGCCAGAAACAAAGACCTTTCTTCTGAAACTTGTTAGTCTATTCTTGAGAAATGAAGGCTATTCCATGTGAGAAATTTCCAAGAAACTGAAGATCTCATGCAACACTGTGTACTACTCCCTTCACAGAACAGTGCAAACTGGCCCTAACCAGAATAGAAAGAGGAGTGGGAGGCTCCGGTGCCCAACTGAGCAAGAGGACAAGTACATTAGAGCGTCTAGTTTGAGAAACAGACACCTCACAAGTCCACAGCTGGCAGCTTCATTAAATAGTACCCGCGAAACACCAGTCTCAACGTCAACAGTGAAGACGTGACTCTGGGATGCTGGCCGTCGAGGCAGAGTTGCAAAGAAAAAAACATATCTCAGACTGGCCAATAAAAATAAAAGATTAAGATTGGCAAAAGAACACAGACACTAGACTCTGCCTAGACGGCCAGCATCCCGGAGTCGCCTCTTCACTGTTGACATTGAGACTGGGGTTTTGCAGGTACTAATTAATGAATTTTCCCTTGATGTCACGCAAAGAGGCACTGAGTTTGAAGGTAGGCCTTGAAATACATCCACAGATACACCTCCAATTGACTCAAATTATGTCAACTACCTAACAGAAGCTTCCAAAGCCATGACATAATTTTATGGAATTTTCCAAGCTCTTTAAAGGCACAGTCAACGTACTGTACTTCTGACCCACTGGAATAGTGATACAGTGAATTATTAGTTAAATAATCTGTCTGTAAACAGTTGTTGGAAGAATTACGTGTGTCATGCACAAAGTAGATGTCCTGACTGACTTCCCAAAACTATAGTTTGTTAACAAGACATTTGTGGAGTGGTTGAAAAACAAGTTTTAATGACTCCAACCTAAGTGTATGTAAACGTCCGACTTCAACTGTATACACCAAAAACATTATGAACACCTAGGGCTGTTGCGGTGACTGTATTACTGCCACACTGGCGGTCATGACTGCAGTCAAATTCCACTTTACCACTTAGTCACAGTAATTAGGCTTCTCCAAAACTGCAGTCTGATGCTACTGATGGTCATTTGTAGTCTACCAAACTTGCTTACTGCCTGGTACTCAGCATTATATTGTCCCTTCAATCACTCTGACATCAATTCAAATGTGTTAAAAAATCAAGTCAAACACTTCATGAGAGCTAATGAGCTTGTGATGTGCAGCATATCCCGAGGCTGCATTTATTGTAGCTGGGCCAGTCCTCTATTTATTGTAGAGGACTGGCCACCCCTCATAGCCTGGTTCCTCTCTAGGTTTCTTCCTAGGTTTTGGCCTTTCTAGGGAGTTTTCCCTAGACAACGTGCTTCAACACCTGCATTGCTTGCTGTTTGTGGTTTTAGGCTGGGTTTCTGGCTGGGTTTCTGTACAGCACTTTGAGATATCAGCTGATGTACGAAGGGCTATATAAATACATTTGATTTGATTTGATATAACAAAGCAAATCTGAGGTAAACGCTGCCAAAGTTCTATCAACACAATGCCTGTAGTAGTCGTACTTCAAAATCTCTTGACCATTGTTACTCTCCCTTCCGGACAGGCTACAAGGCCCTCCCCTGCCCTCCCTTTGGCAAATCAGGTCACGCTCCACCATTCCTATAGGCAGAAACTCGTGCTAAGGTCTATTCAACCCTGGTCTGACCAATCGAAGTCCATGTGCCTCAAAATTGTTTTGATCACGTGGACTGGGATATGTTCTGGGTTGTCTTTGAGAATAACATTTGACGTATACACTGACACGGTGACTGAGTTCATCAGGAAGTGTATAGGCAATGTTGTTCCCACTGTAACTATTAAAACCTACCCAAATGAAAAAACGTTGATAGATGGCAGCATTCGTGCAAAACTGAAAGTGCGAACCACCGTATTTAACCACAGGAAGGTGACTGGGAATATGATCGAGTACACCTTCTTCGCCCGCTTTGAGAATACCACAGTGCCGCCGACACAGGTAGCTCCCGAGGACTGTGAGCTCTCGTTCAAAGCATTTCATGGCTACACATGTGAGTGCTACGGGTCGGTACTCATTTAGGCAGGTTAACTTTGTGTTCTTGGGCACAGGGACTATGATGGTCTGCTTGAAACATGTTGGTATTACAGACTCAGACAGGGAGAGATTGAAAATGTCAGTGAAGACACTTGCCAGTTGGTCAGCGCATGCTCGGAGTACACGTCCTGGTAATTCGTCTAGCCCTGCTGCCTAGTGAATGTTGACCTGTTTAAAGGTCTTACTCACATCGGCTGCAGAGAGCTTTATCACAGAGTCATCCGGAACAGCTGATGCTCTTATGCATGTTTCAGTGTTACTTGCCTCAAAGCGAGCATAGACGTTTTTTAGCTCTTCTGGTAGGCTCGTGTAACTGGGCAGCTCTCGGCTGTGCTTCCCTTTGTAGTCATTCATTGTTTGCAAGCCCTGCAACATCCGACAAGCGTCGGAGCCGGTGTAGTACAATTCGATCTTAGTCCTGTATTGATGCTTTGCCTGTTTGATTGGTCGTCGTAGGGCATAGCAGGATTTCTTATAAGGTTCCGGGTTAGAGTCCCTCTCCTTGAAAGCGGCAGCTCTACCCTTTAGCTCAGTGCGAATGTTGCCTGTAATCCATGGCTTCTGTTTGGGGTATGTATGTACAGTCACTGTGGGGACGACTTCCTCTATGCACTTATTGATGAAGCCAGTGACTGATGTGGTAAACTCCTCAATGCCATCGGAAGAATCTCGGAACATATTCCAGTCTGTGCTAGCAAAACAGTCCTGTAGTTTAGCATTTGCTTCATCTGACCACTTTTTTGTAGACCGAGTCACTGGTGCTTCCTACTTTAAATGTTGCTTCTAAGCAGGAATCAGGAGTGATTAGTTTTGTGTTGTTAGATTTTACTGCACTGTTGGAACTAGGAAATAGCATACACCTGCAGTAACATCTGCTAGTATGTGTATATAAAATTTGATTTACAGCCCAACAAATAATATAAATTAAGCATATAGGAATACCTATTTATTTGTTAACCTCTCAACACAGAATAGCCGCATGTCCGCAAATCATTTGGAGGAAATATCCTTTCTATTTTATTCAGCTGTGTTCAATTGTATTCTTATAAAATAATATCACAGAATTCTAAGAAAATCTTGTGTGCTAGATGAACTTGTGTAGCCCACAGCCAAATGGCATAGCAGGTCAGGACCTAACGTAAGGACAACTCAGATGATGCTCTTCTGTTCTTCTGAAATAGACTACATTTTCTTCATATCATGTCTCTTTAGATCTGTCTAAAATAAATAATTGATTTATTATGATGGTGTAGGCTATATTAAATGGATTTATTAGACATTTTAAATGGTAGATGTTCCAAAAGGCTGTGTCAGTGGCTTGTAGGCTGTGTGTGGAAACCAGGAGATGGTAAACGTGTTTATGTTAATTCATTGACTCTACAAGGTGTCAAAAGCGTTTAACAGTGATGCTGGCCCATGTTGACTCCAATGCTTCCCACAGTCAAGTTGGCTGGATGCCCTTTGGTTGGTGGATCTTTCTTGATACACACGGGAAACTGTTGAGCGTGAAAAACCCAGCCGAGTTGCAGTTCTTGACACATACTGGTGCGCCTGGCATCTACTACCATACCCCGTTCAGAGGCACTTACATTTTTTGTCTTCCCCATTCTCCCTCTGAATAGCACACATACACAATCCATGTCTCAATTGTCTCAAGGCTTGAAAATCCTTCTTTAACCTGTCTCCTCCTCTTCATCAACACTGATTGAAGTGGATTTAACAAGTGACATCAATAGGAGATCATAGCTTTCACCTGCATTCACTAAAGGAATGAATAAGAATATGTACATATACATATATGGATGAGCGATGGCCGAACGGCATAGGCAGGATGCAGTAGATGGTATAGAGTACAGTATATACATATGAGATGAGTAATGTAGGGTATGTAAACATTTTATAAAGTGGCATTGTTTAAAGTGACTAGTGATACATTTATTACATCCAATTTTTTATTATTAAAGTGGCTAGAGATTTGAGTCAGTATGTTGGCAGCAGCCACTCAATGTTAGTGGTGGCTGTTTAACAGTCGGATGGCCTTGAGATAGAAGCTGTTTTTCAGTCTCTCGGTCCCAGCTTTTATACACCTGTACTGACCTCGCCTTCTGGATCATAGCGGGGTGAACAGGCAGTGGCTCGGGTGGTTGTTGTCTTTGATGATCTTTTTGGCCTTCCCGTGACATCGGGTGGTGTTGGTGTCCTGGAGGGCAGGTAGGTTGCCCCCGGTGATGCGTTGTGCAGACCTCACTACCCTCTGGAGAGCCTTGCGGTTGTGGGCAGAGCAGTTGCCATACCATATCACTGCGGTGATACAGCCCGACAGGATGCACTCGATCTGCATCTGTAAAAGTTTGTCACCTCCTCCCTGTAGGCCGTCTTGTCTTTGTTGGTAATCAAGCCTACCTCTGTAATGTCGTCTGCATACTAGATGATTGAGTTGGAGGCATGCATGGCCACGAAGTCATGGGTGAACAGGGAGTACAGGAGAGGGCTGAGAACGCACCCTTGTGAGGCCCCAGTGTTGAAGCACAGAAGCTCGCCCCAGTCTGAGCTTCTGTGCACTCTGGAGCAGGTTTTCATCAAGGATCTCTCTCTGTACTTTGCTCCATTCATATTTCCCTTGATCCTGACTAGCCTCCCAGTCCCTGCCGCTAGAAAACATCCCCACAGCATGATGCTGCCACCACCATGCTTCACCGTAGGGATGGTGCCAGGTTTCCTCCAGATGTGATGCATTCAGGCCAAAGAGTTCAAGCTTGGTTTCATCAGACCAGAGAATCTTGTTTCTCATGGTCTGAGAGTTCTTTAGGTGCCCTTTGGCAAACTACAAGCGGGCTGCCATGTGCCTTTTACTGAGGAGTGACTTCTGTCCGGCCACTCTACCATAAAGGCCTGATTGGTGGAGTGCTGCAGAGATGGTTGTCCTTCTGGAAGGTTCTCCCATCTCCACAGAGGAACTCTGGAGTTCTGTCAGAGTGACCATCAGGTTCTTGGTCACCTCCCTGACCAAGGCCCTTCTCCCCCGATTGCTCAGTTTGTCCGGGCGGCCAACTCTAGGAAAAGTCCTGGTGGTTACAAATTTCTTCCATTTAAGAATGAGGCCACTGTGTATTGTAGGTATGTTCTTGCGGAGGCCATTGTCTTCTTGCATACCTTCAATGCTGCAGACATGTTTTGTTACCCTTCCCCAGATCTGTGCCTCGACACAACCCTGTCTCGGAGCTCTATGGACAATTATTTCGACCTCATGGCTTGGTTTTTGCTCTGACATGCACTGTCAACTGTGGGACATTATAGACAGGTGTGTGCATTTCCAAATCATGTCCAATCAATTGAATTTACCACAGGTGGACTCCAATCAAGTTGTAGAAACATCTCAAAGATAATCAATGGAAACAGGATGGACCTGAGCTCAATTTCAAGTCTCATAGCAAAGTGTTTGAATACTTATGTTAATAAGGTATTTCTGTTTTTATTTGTAGTACATTTGCAAAGATGTTTTAGAACCTGTTTTCACTTCGTCATTCTGGGGTATTGTGTGTATAATGATGAGGGAATGAATATATTTAATCAATTTTGGAATGTAACATAAGGCTGTAACATAACAACATGTGGAAAAGGGATGGGGTCTGAATACTTTCTGAATGCACAGTATATTACAAAAGAACGCCGTAATGGACAGGTCTACACTGGTTGAAATACATCTCTTTCAGAAGGATGCATGGCAGTATTATGACTCATATCACCCATATTGGACTGAACACATGTTCTACACACTACACATAATGTATGTTGAACCATACATCGTCTCCCAGTTTACCCAGTTCAAACAAGATTCCAATGTTTGCTCTGACTCTCACCCACTGTACTCATGAAGGTTAGAATGGATTGGTTAACAGCAGGAACAGCAAGGCGTTTCCTCAACCCATCGTTGTCTTCAGTTTCTCTATTTGCTGTTTAGGGTGCTGTTTGATCCTTAGCACCATGTGTTTCTCTATTTGCTGTTTAGGGTGCTGTTTGATCCTTAGCACCATGTGTTTCTCTATTTGCTGTGTAGGGTGCTGTTTGATCCTTAGCACCATGTGTTTCTCTATTTGCTGTGTAGGGTGCTGTTTGATCCTTAGCACCATGTGTTTCTCTATTTGCTGTGTAGGGTGCTGTTTGATCCTTAGCACCATGTGTTTCTCTATTTGCTGTGTAGGGTGCTGTTTGATCCTTAGCACCATGTGTTTCTCTATTTGCTGTGTAGGGTGCTGTTTGATCCTTAGCACCATGTGTTTCTCTATTTGCTGTGTAGGGTGCTGTTTGATCCTTAGCACCATGTGTTTCTCTATTTGCTGTGTAGGGTGCTGTTTGATCCTTAGCACCATGTGTTTCTCTATTTGCTGTGTAGGGTGCTGTTTGATCCTTAGCACCATGTGTTTCTCTATTTGCTGTGTAGGGTGCTGTTTGATCCTTAGCACCATGTGTTTCTCCCTTTTTCTCTCCTCAACTCTGGAATGTTGGTGTGTGTGTGTGTTTCTCTGTTACTCTCCTCAACACTAATTGCTACTTTCTCTTTGATCTCCTCTGCTGGTGAGGTGGCTCTCTGGATCTACTGAGTTTTCTCTCTCTCTTAACATCCCCCCCTGCTCATGTGTGTGTTTAAATAAACAAATTGTTGCATAAGAATTCTTATTCAATTAATATTTTCTTTGTCTTGCAGTCTTTTGTCTTTCTGTCAGAGAGTTGTACTTGTTCTATTTCCAATTCTGTTTAGATCTGTAGACGTTGACATTTGTTTGTGTTCAATTGGAGTCCTGAATGAATTAGTTACCACGGAAACTCATAATTATTGTATGATATGGGCCTTAGGGGAAGAGATGGGAAGACATACAGGTTTAATACTGTATGTTTCATTTGTGTAACAAGCTTTAGGATTGTCTGTTTGTTTTGACTGAATGAATGTACATTGAGATGTGATGGGACTGTGGTTTATAGCTGAACAAACACACACACACCTGTATCTGTGCATACAATAACCCACAGTAATGAAAATGTGGTCCAGCATGCAATGGGCTTATGGAAATGCTAACCCAATAATACCCCCAAATACCAAATCACAACTCCAGCTGTCGAAGCCACTTACTGGTGAAAAGCAGGAGAGAACGGTGTGACGGGCTAGCTGATATAACATCCTGCTGACATTATTCTGAGAGCAGAGCAGCATATAGCCTGCACCTGGTTAAACTTCACGCTTTGAGTGTGTGTGTATGACAGGCGACGAGTTGTGATTTCCTGTCCCCCTCATTGATCCGAGCGCTCGTGTGCATCGAGCGATCACATATTAGCACTAGTTGTCTGCGTGTGTGTGTGTGTGTGTGTGTGTGTGTGTGTGTGTGTGTGTGTGTGTGTGTGTGTGTGTGTGTGTGTGTGTGTGTGTAGATCTATGCGTGTGGCTGTTCTTTCAGCAGCCCACCATGCCAAGATGGTGATATTTAGAATTGATTCATTGTCTCCACCGCCCACAATACCTCATCTCTCTCTCGTCTTTTCCCTGTCTCTCCTTCCTTCCTTCCTTCCTTCCTTCCTTCCTTCCTTCCTTCCTTCCTTCCTTCCTTCCTTCCTTCCTTCCTTCCTTCCTTCCTACCTACTCACAATCCCATTATTTAGGGCTATATCTCATGGCCACACAGTATAATAAACATCACAATCTATGTAGGTCAGTTTGGCTAACCTAACTCCCTCTCTGTGACTGTGTGTTTTTGGTGGAAGTGACAAAGGTGGTGGCTACACAGGTAAACATGATCACCTGTGAATGGCTCAGTTAGCGTGACTTTCTCTCGCGCCCTCTCTCTGCAGCGTCGTAACGGTGTGGTTGTGGCTGCGTCCTCTATCCAGCGTCTGAGCCACAAGCGTCTGATGGCCACCTTCCAGGTGGCGGCTGAGAGAGGGGAGCAGGACCTGTATCGCTGCGTCACAGAGTCCACCCGCGGAGCTGCTGTGTCTAACTTTGCCGAGCTCATCGTCAGAGGTATAGTACAGCCAGTCCGTATAGTCAGGTTTTGATTGAAAGGAGTCCTGTACCACTCCACCACACACCACCTCCCCTATGACACCTCCAACCCACCATGACACCTAGCTACCATTCTGGGATCTCTTAACACCCTCCTCCATACAGTATGTTCTACCTCCTTCCCCACCCAACCACTTCCAACTGCTTCTCCTAATGTGAGACATGCACACGAGCACTCACTCACTGGCACCCTTAGTCAATCACACGCACACATGCACAAACACACATGTTAAAATGGACACACACGCACATGAATTCAGCGAAAAAGAAACATCCTCTCACTGTCAACTGCGTTTATTTTCAGCAAACTTAACATGTGTAAATATTTGTATGAACATAACAAGATTCAACAACTGAGACATAAAGTGAACAAGTTCCACAGACATGTGACTAACATAAATGGAATAATGTGTCCCTGAACAAAGGGGGGGTCAAAAACAAAAGTAACAGTCAGTATCTGGTGTGGCCACCAGCTGCATTAAGTCCTCCTCATAGACTTCACCAGATTGGCCAGTTCTTGCTGTGAGATGTTACCCCACTCTTTCACCAAGGCACCTGCAAGTTCCCAGACATTTCTGGGGGGAATGGCCCTAGCCTTCACCCTCCGATCCAAGAGGTCCCAGATGTGTGCAATGGGATTGAGATCCTGGCTCTTCACTGGCCATGGCAGAACACTGACATTCCTGTCTTGCAGGATATCATCCACAGAACGAGCAGTATGGCTGGTGGCATTGTCATGCTGGAGGGTCATGTCAGGATGAGCCTGCAGGAAGTGTACCACATGAGGATGTCTTCCCTGTAACACACGGTGTTGAGATTGCCTGCAATGACAACAAGCTCAGTCCAATGATGCTGTGACACATCGCCCCAGACCATGACGGACCCTCCACCTCCAAATCGATCCCGCTCCAGAGTACAGGCCTCGGTGTAACACTCATTCCTTCGACAATAAACGAGAATCCGACCATCACCCCTGGTGAGACAAAACCGTGACTCGTCAGACAAGAGCACTTTTTGCCAGTCCTGTCTGGTCCAGCGACGGTGGGTTTTGTGCCCATAGGCGACGTTGTTGCCAGTGATATCTGGTGAGGACCTGGCTTACAACAGGCCTACAAGCCCTCAGTCCAGCCTCTCTCAGCCTATTGCGGACAGTCTGAGCACTGATGGAGGGATTGTGCGTTCCTGGTGTAACTCAGGCAGTTGTTGTTGCCATCCTGTACCTGTCCCACAGGTGTGATGTTCGGAGGTACCGATCCTGTGCAGGTGTTGTTACTCGTGGTCTGCCACGGCGAGGACGATCAGCTGTCCATCCTGTCTCCTTGTAGCGCTCTCCTAGGCGTCTCACAGTACGGACATTGCAATTTATTGCCCTGGACACATCTGCAGTCCTCATGCCTCCTTGCAGCACGCCTAAGGCACGTTCACGCAGAGGAGCAGGGACCCTGGTTATCTTTCATTTGGTGTTTTTCAGAGTCAGTAGAAAGGCCTTTTTTAGTGTCCTAAGTTTTCATAACTGTGACCTTAATTGCCTACCGTCTGTAAGCTGTTAGTGTCTTAACGACCGTTCCACACGTGCATGTTCATTAATTGTTTATGGTTCATTGAACAAGCATGGGAAACAGTGTTTAAACTCTTTACAATGAAGATCTGTGGAGTTATTTGGATTTTTTGCGAATTATCTTTGAGAGACAGGGTCCTGAAAAAGGGACGTTTCTTTTTTTGCCGAGTTTACATAGGAAATATATTCTGAACTAACAAAACGTCTCTCATAACTCTCCTGTATATTGTGGAAACACGTGGAAACGATGTATTCTTGCATCTATATGTCATTTACTCTGTGTCATTGTGTAAACATTGTTTTTCCCTCTACATGTTGCTGTAATGAGGTGTCCTCGCTTGATGAGGGTCGTGTGTGTGCGTGTGTGTGCGTGTGCGTGTGCGTGCGTGCGTGCGTGCGTGCGTGCGTGTGTGTGTGTGTGTGTGTGTGTGTGTGTGTGTGCGTGCGTGCGTGTGTGTGTGTGTGCGTGTCTCTTTGTCTAACGCTGAAAGGACAGGCAGATTTACTCACACAATCACTCATGCAAATAATTCACATTCATTATGGTGAAAATTAAACATTCCCTTCCCTTCAAGTGCCTCTCGGAAATCATAATCTGAAAGTGATTAAAAGATTGTGTGAGTCAACGCTCTAGCAGAGTAGAAATAACACTAGGGAAATTATAAAACAAGAAACGTACGAAACATGAAAAACCCTTGACTTCCTTTTTTTTCTGTGCGAGAGAAGATAGTTATTGCTTATTCTATGGAAATTCTGACGTCTTTTCATTTTTTTTTTGCGTTCTGTAAAAATTCATAAAGTGATGATGGACTGTACGTGTCTGTATTGTACTGTTCTAATGTCTTGCTGGTAAACAACCGTACAACTATGGATCATTGTATTTCATTTGTATCTCTGTTCATTTGACAGCAAATGATGGTGTTTTTATAATGAGCAGGGTTACATAGATTAGGGTTTCTATCATTATATGTCATTGCTGATAGAAACGAGGAGTTGACTAACTGTAGACACAGTAATACTAGGGCATTGTCTCAGTTATCTTGTTAACTGTATATTGTGTTAGATAAAAGGTTCTACTACTGTAAATGACAACATCACACTGTACCATGTGTAAAAACTACACCCCTGCATGCACTCACTCAGTCACTCAAAACTCTTCTGTTTAACACTGTACCCGCCCCTCTCCCCCTTCACCCTGGCAGTGCCCCCCACCCCCATCGCTCCACCCCAGCTGCTCCGGGCTGGCCCCACCTACCTGATCATCCAACTCAACACAAACTCCATCGTGGGGGACGGCCCCGTGATCCGTCGCGAGATCGAGTACCGGGCCAGCCAATCACCATGGTCGGAGACACATGGCGTGGGCTCGCTCACTTATAAGGTGTGTGTGTGTGTGTGTGTGTGTGTGTGTGTGTGTGTGTGTGTGTGTGTGTGTGTGTGTGTGTGTGTGTGTGTGTGTGTGCGTGCGTGCGTGCAAAAATTAATGAATTAATTGTTAAGAATTATTACAAGTTCTTATTTGTTATTAAATAACTCTCAATTACAAAAACATCCATGTTGATTTTATTTTAAATGCTATTCATGTCTTTGCTAAATAATAGAAAACATGTTTCTCCTCTACTCTATTGTAAGGTGTGGCATCTGGAGCCGGACACAGAGTACCGTATCAGTGTTTTACTGACCCGGCCAGGGGAGGGAGGCACAGGGGCGCCTGGACCCCCCCTGGTCAGCAGGACCAAGTGTGCAGGTGAGTTAATGGGGCTGAACAGGTCTAAACCCAAACCTAGCTTCTGTTCTATTCTGTTCTACTCTACTCCTTTCTATTCCATTCCTTCAGCGTTATTCATCCCTTCAGGAACGGCATTGATAGATCACATACAATAACATCCTCCATAACACAAGGACAAAAACATTCAAACACACACTCTAATGGCTAGCTGTCCACCGGTTGAGAGGATGTGTGTGTGGATTATAGTGCTCAGTGGCTGATATATATGTAGGTACCTCTTTAGAAGCCGGTGTGTATGCATGGACAGGTACACAAATAAGAATTTGTTCTTAACTGACTTGCCTAGTTAAATAAAGGTTAAATAAAAAAATACAAAAAAATGTAATTATACAGTAGAATGAACAACCTACAGCCTACTCTCCGACACTTACATGTACTACACTCCCCCTCTCTCACACACACACACACACACACACACACACACACACACACACACACACACACACACACACACACACACACACACACACACACACACACACACACACACACACACACACACACACACACTTATCTGCACTTACCCTCCCCAGAACTCAGTGCTCATCTTTATGAAACAGCTCTCTGTAGATGTGTCAAGTGGACCGACATGACGCCTTGTCATCTATCATAGTCTCTGATCCCTCCTGTCATGAGGCTCCAGTCGCCCACCTCCTGTCTGCTCCACATGCCCAGATGTGAGCCTCGATCTCTGGGAAGAGAGAGTAAAGAGAGCCCCTGTGACACTACATGCTCTAAATCAGGGGTGTCAAACTCATTTTGCCCGGGGGCCACATTCGCTCTTCAACGAGGTCCGGAGGGCCGCACTGGATATTGGTTATATTTCCTTGCTGTCAAAATCTGACCAAAATAGTCCTCTATCGATTGTTTTGGGGATTTTCAATGTGATTATTAGCAAGCTGAACAGTCATGAATGTAATACATTTTAAAGTATATTTTAAAGCATATCGAGTTTGTTGTCTAGTATACAGTACCAATCAAATATTTGGACACACCTACTCATTCAAGTGTTTTTCTTTATTTATACTATTTTCTACATTGAATGATGTGAAGACATCAAAACTATGAAATAACACATATGGAATCATGTAATAACCAAAAAAGTGCTAAACAAATCAAAATAGATTTTAGATTCTTCAAAGTATCCACCCTATGCCTTGATGACAGCTTTGCACACTCTTGGCATTGTCTCAAACAGCTTCATGAGGTAGTCACCTGGAATACTTTTCCAACAGTCTTGAAGGAGTTCCCACATACTGTATGCTGAGCACTTGTTGGCTGCTTTCCCTTCACTCTGCGGTCCAACTGCACTTTAAAAAACATTAAAAGTTCTTGACATTTTTCGCATTTACTGACCTTCATGTCTTAAAGTAATAACGGACTGTCGTTTCTCTTTGCTTATTTGAGCTGTTCTTGCCATAATATGGACTTGGTATTTTATCAAATAGGGCTATCTTCTGTATACAACCCTACCTTGTCACAACACAACTGATTGGCTGAAATATATTTGGAGTTTTTTTACACACTTTATTTTGTTACTACATGACTCCATATGTGTTATTTCATAGTTTTTATGTCTTCACTATTATTCTACAATGTAGAATACCACATAGGTAATAATATAGTAACCAAAAAAGTGTTAAACACATTAAAATGTATTTTATATTTAAAATTCTTCAAAATAGCCACCCTTTGCCTTGATGACAACTTTGCACACTCTTGGCTTCTCTCAACCAACTTCATGAGGTAGTCACCTGGAATGCATTTCGATGAACCTTTCTAGTGCAGGGGTTCAGCTAGCGGAACACCTCGACAACATTCCGCTGAAAAGGCAGCGCGTGAAATTCAAAAATATGTTTTAGAAATATGTACAGTGGGGCAATTTTTTTTTTAATCAAGCCACCGATTGTGCAAGTTCTCCCACTTAAAAAGATGAGAGAGGCCTGTAATTTTCATCATAGGTACACTTCAACTTTGACAGACAAAAAAAAATAAAAAATCCAGAAAATCACATTGTAGGATTTTTTATGAATTTATTTGCAAATTATGGTGGAAAATAAGTATTTGGTCATCTACAAACAAGCAAGATTTCTGTCTCTCACAGACCTGTAACTTCTTCTTTAAGAGGCTCCTCTGTCCTCCACTCTTTACCTGTATTAATGGCACCTGTTTGAACTTTTTTGCCCCACTGTAACTTTCACACATGAACAAGTCCAATACAGCAAATGAAAGATAAACATCTTGTTAATCTACCCATCGTGTCCGATTAAAAAAATGCTTTACTTAGCTGTAAACAACATATGATTATGTTAGATCAACGCCAAGTCTAAAAAACACACAGCCATTTTTCCAGCCAAAGATAGTCACAAAAAGCAGAAATATAGATAAAATGAATCACTAACCTATGATGATCTTCATCAGATGACACTCCTAGGACATCATGTTACACAATACATGTATATTTTGTTCGATAATGTGCATATTTATATCCAAAAATCTCAGTTTACATTGGCGCCTTACGCGCAGTAATGTTTTAATTCCAAAACATCCAGTGATTTAGCAGAAATACTAATAATAAATATTGATAAAAGATACTTGTGTTATTCACAGAATTAAAGATAGACTTCTCCTTAATGCAACCGCTGTGTCAGATTTCAAAAAAACTTTACGGAAAAAGCATAATCTGAGAACGGCGCTAAGAACCCAAAACAGCCAGAGAATAGCCGTCATTTTGGAATCAACAAAGTTAGAAACAAAGTATTCACTTACCTTTGATGATCTTCATCAGAAGGCATTCCCAGGAATCCCAGTTCGACAATAAATGACTGATTTGTTCCATAAAGTTCCATCATTTAAGTCCAAATAGCTACTTGTTGTTAGCATGTTCAGCCCAGTAATCCATCTTCATGAGGCGTGAGCGTTTCATCCAGGAGCGCGCGTCATGAGACCGAGGCACTATGCCAGACCACTGACTCAAACAGGTCTCATGAGCCCCTCCTTTATAGTAGAATCCTCATTCAAGTTTCAAAAGATGGTTGACATCTAGTGGAAGCCCTAGGAAGTGGAACCCCATCCACATCTCAATGTGTACTCAGTTGGCCAAGCTTTGAAAAACTACAAACCTCAGATGTCCCACTTCCGGGATTTTTCTCAGGTTTTTGCCTGCCATATGTGTTCTGTTATACTCACAGACATCATTCAAACAGTTTTAGAAACTTCAGAGTATTTTCTATCCAATAATAATATGCATATATTAGCATCTGGGACTGAGTAGGAGCCAGTTCACTCTGGGCACGCAAATTTCTTTTTAACTTCCTTAGCTTTCATGTTCAAAAATGTCCACTCTCCTCAAACAATAGCATGGTATTATTTCACTGTAATAGCTACTGTAAATTGAACAGTGCAGCTAGATTAACAAGAATTTAAACTTTCTGACAATATCAGATAAGTCTATGTCCTGGGAAATTTTCTTGTTACTTACAACCTCATGCTAATCGCATTAGCCTACGTTAGCTCAACTGTCCGGTGGAAGGGACACCGATTCCAAAGAAGTTTCCTGAATGCGTTTGAGCCAATCAGTTGTGTTCTGACAAGTTAGCGGGGGTATACAAAAGATAGCCCTATTTGGTAAAAGACCAAGTCCATATTATGGCAAGAACAGCTCAGGTTTTAAATGTTTTTTATTTATTTAACCTTTATTTAACTAGGCAAGTCATTTAAGAACAAATGCTTATTTACCAGATGGCCTACATCGGTCAAACCCGGACGACGCTGGGCCAATTGTGCGCCACCCAATGGGACTCCCAATCATGGCCACAAAGAGAACAACAGTCCATCGTTACTTTAAGACATGGTCAGTCAGTGCGGAAAATGTCAAGACCTTTGAAAGTTTCTTCAAGTGCGGTCGCAAAAACCATCAAGCGTGATGATGAAACTGGCACTCATGAGGACAGACACAGGAAAGGAAGACCCAGAGTTACGTCTGCTGCAGAGGACGTTCAATAGAGTTACCCGCCTCAGAAATTGCAGCCCAAATAAATGCTTCACAGAGTTCAAGTGACACACATCACCATATCAACTGTTCAGAGGAGACTACGTGAATCAGGACTTCATGTTCAATTCCTGCAAAGAAAAGAAATCACTACTAATGGACAACAATAATAAGAAGAGACTTGGCTTGGGCCAAGAAACATGAGCAATGGACATTAGACCGGTGGAATTGTGTCCTTTGGTCTGATAAGTCCAAATGTACGATTTTTGGTTCCAACCGCTGTGGCTTTGTGAAACATATGTGCTTCCCACCGTAAAACATGAAGGAGGAGGCGTGATGGTGTGGAGGTGCTTTGCTGGTGACACTGTCAGTGATTTATTTAGAATTCAAGGCACACTTATCCTACACAGCATTCTGCAGCGATACGCCATCCCATCTCGTTTGTTCTTAGTGGGACTATCATTTGTTTTTCAACAGGACACTGCCCGAAGACACACCTTCAGGCTGTGTGAGGACTATTTGACCAAGAACGAGAGTGATGGAGTGCTACATCAGATGGCCTGGCCTCCATAATCACCTGACCTCAACCCAATTGAGATGAGTTGGACCGCAGAGTGAAGGAATATGTGGGACCTCCTTAAAGACAGTTGGAAAAGCATTCCTCGTGAAGCTGGTTGAGACAATGCCAAGAGTGTGCAAAGCTGTCATCAAGGCAAAGGGTGGCTACTTTGAAGAATCTCAAATATGAAATATATTTAGATTTGTTTAACACTTTTTTTGTTACTACATGATTTCATATGTGTTATTTCATAGTTTTGATGTCTTTACTATTATTTTACAATGTAGAAAATAGTAAAAAATGAAGAAAAACCCTTGAATGAGTATCCAAACTTTTGACTGGTATTGCAATCGGAAATTACGTATTCAGACCCCTTGACTTTTTACACATTTTGTTACATTACAGCCTTATTCTAACATGATTAAATAATACATTTTCCTCCTCAATCTACACACAATACCCCATAATGCCAAAGCTAAAACAGGTTTTTAGAAATGTTTACAAATGAATAAAAATTTCAAAATAGAAATACCTTATTTACATAAGTATTCAGAGTCCTTGCTATGAGGCTTGAAATTTAGCTCAGGTCCATCCTTGTTTCCATTGATCATTTTTGAGATGTTTATACAACTTGGAGGCCACAGGCCACCTGTGGTAAATTCAATTGATTGGATATGATTCTGTCCCTGAACAAGGCAGTTAACACAATGTTCCTCGGCTTTCATTATAAATTAGAATTGGTTCTTAACTGAATTGCCTAGTTAAATAAAGGTGTAAAAAAAATGGCAAAAACCAAGGCATGAGGTTGAAGGAATTGTCTGTAGAGCTCTGAGACTGGATTGTGTTGAGGCACCAAAACCCTTCTGCAGCATTGAAGGTCTCCAAGAACACAGTGGCCTCTATCATTCTTAAATGGAAGAAGTTTGGAACCACCAAGACTCGTTCTAGAGCTAAACTGAGCAATTGGGGTAGAAGGGCCTTGGTCAGTGGGGTGAACAAGACCCCGATGGTCACTGACAGAGCTCCAGAGTTCCTGGAACCTTCCAGGCCTTTATGGTATTGTGGCCAGATGGAAGCCACTATTCAGTCAAAGGCACATGACAGCCCACTTGAAGTTTGCCAAAAGGAACCTAAGGGAATCTCAGACCATGAGAAACAAGATTCTCTGGTCTGATGAATCCAAGATTTAACTCTTTGGACTGAATGCCATGCATCACATCTGGAGGAAACCTGGCACGATCCCTATAGTGAAGCATTTTGGTGGCAGTGTCATGCTGTGGGGATGTTTTTCAGCGACAGGGACTGGGAGAAGAGTCAGGATCGAGGGAAAGAAGAATCTTGACGAAAACCTGCCCCAGAGTGCTTAGGACCACAGACTGGGGTGAAAGTTCACCTTCCAACAGGACAATGGCCCTAAGCACACAGCCAAGACAACGTAGGAGTGGCTTTGGGACAAGTCTCTGAATGTTCTTGAGTGGCACAGCCAGAGCCTGGATTTGAACCCCATCGAACAACTCCGGACAGACCTGGAAATAGCTGTGCAGCGACGCTCCCCATCCAACCTTGAGAATATCTGCAGAGAAGAATGTGAGAAACTCCCCAAATACAGCTGTGCTAAGCTTGTAGCGTCATTCCCCAGAAGACTCAATGCTGTAATCACTGCCGAAGGTTCTTCAACAAAGTAATGATTAAAGGGTCTGAATACTTATGTAACTGTTTCAGTTCTTTTTTAATTATACATTTGCAAAAATTGCCCTAAAACTGTTTTTGCTTTGTTATTATGGGGTATTGTGAGTATATTGAGGATTTTATTTTTTTAAATTAATTTTAGAATAAGGCTGTAAAAGTAACAAAATGTGAAAAAAGTCAAAGGGTCTGAATACATTCCAAATGCACTGTGTAGATATATAAAATAAAATAAATATAGAGTAAAATATATATAACTACCCGCGGGCTGGATGGGACACTCATGCTCTAGATCAAGCTGTCTCATATGCCCTCTTCCTGTCCAGCACAGAACGTTTTGGGCTAGAAACAGGAAACGACAACAGCCCTTGCCTGAAAAACATGTTCATCCAATTACCTTCAGTTATACTTTTAAAAAAAAAAATCATTTCACTATTTGAATAGTATCATTAATTTTTGTTGGATATTGGAAATACATGTGTTTTTAAAGTTACGTTTTTAACCTGAGCAATGCTGTGCGAGGGAAAGGCTGAGGCTCTATTGCTACAGCTGTGGAGGTTCCGTGCCGGTGAAATGGGAGCGAGTAGATGGAGGCAGAGAGAGAGATGCTACTCGGCTACAGCCAAGACTACCTAACTTGTAGCAGCCACGTTATTAATCATCCCATATAACAGTGCCTGTCTTGACTGGAGTAGCCTAGATAAGCTAACTAGCTAGCAAAAATGAATACTCACACTAGTATTTGAATACTAATGTCCGATATTCGAATAAATAATTCTCAGTGTGTATTTCAGACATGTCACCAGTTTACCTCACTCATTGCAGGAGAACAAAGGAGACTACAACTTCTCTGGCTGCATTCTTTGCTCTTTTGAGGAGGCGCATTGGGCAAATTGGAAACAGGCAGATTTTTTTTTCCTGACACGACACAACTAGACCGTTCCCTCCCTCCATCTCTCTCCCTGGGGCATAGATGTGTATCACCCAGCTTCTTCCTATAAACGTCAGAGGCTTTAACCTCTCTTAACCCATGACAGTGACTCAATGATGGGTCCAACTGGCACTACCAGAATTTTCCTCCACCCATCCCTCCCTCCTTCCTCTCCCTCCTGATGCTGTGATTGTATCTGTAACACCGTGTGACCTGTATGTTGGAGTAGAGCGAGGCTGATTGTGTTCATAACAACAGTTGACCCCATGTCCTCTCTGTTAGCTCACTGACATGTTTTAAGACGAGAGGGAAAAGGAGGAAGATGGAGGGAGAGAGGAGATGAGCTGGATCCAGCAGAGCCCAGAAGGGGGCTGACAGCCAGTCGGACATACCCCTCCACGCCATCCACCCCTCCGTCCACCCTCCTCTCTCCCGCCCCTGGCTTGTCCCTTTGATTAGTCTCATCAACCTGAGTCTGTGGGCCTGGATGTCTGTCGGCTGCCGTGGTGTTTGTGTGGGCTGTGAGGTTGTGTGCTGCTGGACAGACAAACAGACAGAGACGGGGAGGGCAGCCTGGGTGGGTGGTAGTGTGATTAATCTAATAATGAGCCATAATTTCATATTGCAGCCTTCCTAATGGGGTTCTCATCCCAAATGGCATATAGTGCTCTCCTTTTGACCAGGTCCCAGTAGTGCACTATTGGAGGGAATAGGTTCTACATTAGCAGCATCTGTGACTGCAGTCTGGCAGATATGGTCCTGTTGGACATCATCATGACAGAGCACACAGGGATCCGTCACCCCAGTCTCACACATGGCATCAGTAATTAGCAAGTTCCATATCCCATCATCTCAGCTAATAGGGCATCGCCTTTGGATCTGGAGCTGAGCAGCCTGTGCTCTGTAAGAATTAAAGGATGCGTGAGATTATATTAATAATGTGTTATTGTTGTACATCGCTCCCTCCTCCTCCCTTCTTCCCAGTCTCTCCAGGGTGTTTTTAATCTTTATCCAGCTTCCTGTGGTGAGTTTAGAAAGTAATCATCTAACCAACCGTCTGTCTATTTCTCCTTATCTTTCTATTTTTCCTCATCACTCCATCTCACACTGTCTTTCTTTGTCTCTCTCTCTGTCTCTTTCTCTCCCTCTGGCTCACTCTCCCACCCACCCCTCTTCCCTTCCATCTCCCCCTCCCTCTCTCCTCCCTCCATCTCTCCATCAGAGCCCATGCGTGCGTTGCGAGGCCTCACAGCGACAGAGATTCAGCCTCGTCAACTAACTTTACAGTGGGAACCTCTGGGCTACAACCTGACGCGCTGCCATACCTACTCGGTCTCTCTCTGCTACCGCTACTCCACGCCTGCAGGGGGCAGCACAGGGAACAACGCCACAGTGAGGGAGTGTCTCTCTGTGGAGAGGAACCAATCACACTTCACCCTGAGGGACCTGCCACCGTTCCGATCCGTCCACGTCCGACTGGCTCTGGACAACCCAGAAGGCAAGAAGGAGAGCAGAGAGGTCACCTTTCAAACTGAGGAGGACAGTAAGTGGACTCTATTACCCAACATGCATTGTAAAGTTATAGTCTAGGGCAAGAAGATGAGCTGAGAGGTCACCTTCCAGACCGAGGAGGACAGTGAGTGAACTTTATTACCTAGCTTGCATTGTAATTGATAAGAAACCCAGAGTGTTGGACCCAGTAGTAGTCAATGCAGTGACCTACATAACCATGTATTGAGTAGTGGAATCGGATCCAATTTAAGTGGCAGGACCCAATTCATTGATTGTCATTTTTATAGTGGTTTGATAGATATAAAAAATACTGTTATTACTTTCTATATAATCAAGGTTGTATAACCGACTATACTTTCCTCACTGAGTAGCTTGAAGTAGGCATATAAGTATTGTGGAATTGTGTGCTGGGTACACTATGATTGTGTGCTGGTACACTAAGTTATCCTGCCTCCAGTTATTAAATACAGTAAGAGGGCGAAAAAACACATATTGACTTGAAAAATAAGCAGGATCAGCATAACTAAATGGAAGATAAGCCTTTTAAATGAAAGCAGATTAAAAATTAATCAGTCAGTCAGAGTCATGGCCACCAGCGAAATGGTGAAATTATTTTGCTTGTTTTTTCTCTTAATATGTTCCTGTATAAAACAGTGGATTAAGCACATTTTAATATACATTTCCCCTACATGAATTGAAGAAATAGGTCAGAGAAAATGTACAATGCAATGAAACGTTGCTCACAGCAGTTCTTGACCCATGAGAGAGAGGAGAAAGAGAGAGAGACAATGAAACATTGCTCACAGCAGTTCTTCACCCATGAGAGAGAGGAGAGAGAGAGAGAAAGACAGGGAGACAGAGAGAAAGAGAGAGCGAGCAAGGTTACAGTACAATATATTTTATGAGTATGAAATTGGCTGCGTTTGGAAAACTACAAATTGCAAGGTCCTCCCATGAGTTTGAGGACAATGTGCTCCTGCAATATAATGTAATATATTTCATAGTCATTTGAACAGCAGCACTTGGAGAGAGAGGGAGGGAGAGGGGGAGAGAGAGAGAGAGAGAGACTCTCTCCACTATCTTCCCCTTCCAGAGCTCTCTTTGGGCAAGAGAAAATAATGAAAAAGACTACAGGGAGACCTAATAAAATGACATCTGTTTTTTGGCACAAACACACACGTACGGATGCACAGATTCAACCCAGAGTTCATGAGTCCCAGACAACCACAAGCCATTATTCATCTCTAGGGCTTGTTGAACTTTCCCAACTCTGTCCCTGAACCTATCAACTGTGTCTCCAACACATGCATGGCCTGATTTTACAGGCCTCTATTAGATCCAATGACTGCTAGTCCCTAATCCCCATGTTAAAACAAGAGTCTCTGTCTCAAACAAAGTCTCAGACCCAGTTGGGTTTCTTGTTTGGATGCCCATTTCCCTGCTTGGCCCTGCCATTACACTGCGGCCATTGTGTTCCTCTCAGGTCTGTTGTGGAGAGAGAGAGAGGACAGAGCAGGTTTAATCTTATGGATACGTGGGACGGTAGTTTCCCACCTGGCCAACATCCAGTGAAATTGCAGAGTGTGAAATTCCAAAATACAAAATTTAAATATTTAACATTCTTGAAAATATATGTGTTACACATCAAAATAAAGCTTAACTCCTTGTCAACCCAGCCAAGGTGCCAGATTCCGAAAAGGCTTTACGGCGAAAGCAAACCATGCGATTATCTGAGGACAGTCCCCCGCACACAAATGCATGACAAATCATATTTCAACCAGGCAGTTGCGACACGAAAATCAGAAATAGCGATATATTATATGCCTTACCTTTCAATCAATAATCCACCGATGCCCTCCTTCAAAATGCATACAAAATGAATCTCAAACGTTACCAATAAACGTATCCAAACAAGTTAATCAACGTTTATAATCAAACCTTAGGTACCCTAATGTGCAAGTAAACGATACAATTTAAGACAGAGAATCGTTATTGTCTTTACCAGAGATAAATAACAAATAACGCGCTTTCCTCCACACGCTTGGAAACGCTACAGCCAAAATGGGAGCCACTTAGAAAAACTACAAATTCTCCCTCATTTTTCAAAAAACCAGCCTGAAACTCTTTCTAAAGACTGTTGACATCTAGTGGAAGCCCTAGGAATTGCAATCGGGAGGATTTCGTCTTATTTGAATAGTGGCAGCAATTGAAATCAGTGTTATGCTGAAATTTTTTTTTTTTTTTGGGATGGTTTGTCCTCGGGGTTTTGCCTGCCATTTCAGTTCTGTTATACTCTCAGACATTATTTTAACAGTTGTAGAAACTTTAGAGTGTTTCTATCCAAATCTACGAATTATTTGCATATGCCTGAGTCGCACGCTTTTCATCCGGACGTCAAAATACTGCCCCCTGGCCCAAAGAGGTTAACTGTCAGCCACAAGGCAGTGCTCTAGACTTTACCCATCTGAGCCACAGCCTCAGAGCCAGACAGACAGCCAGACAATCAGAGGAGCTTGTTAGTTGAAGAAACCTGCATGAACTGTAGCAGCGACATCTTTCAATCAGACTCAGATGTACACACAAACACACATGCAATCTTCCACCCAGGCACACACTCCCCAAATCTTCTGGTCCTCAATTCGATTTGCCTGTCTAGGGTTGGAAACCAGATATCCGTAATCACTTCCTTCCCATAGGACCCCCTATGCAATCAACTGCGAGTTCTCAGAATGTTTATGTTGTGTTTTCTCTTCCAGTTCCTGGTGGCGTTGCCCCAGAGTCACTGACCTTCACTCCATTGGACGATATGATATTTCTGAAATGGGAGGAGCCTGTGGAGCCCAATGGGGTAATCACACAGTATGAGGTATGGAACATGCCCTCAACTTTCCGTCTGTCTACCTTTTTGCAATCACATAGCTATCTCGGACTCAATCTTGATCTCTCTCTTTCTTTTTCTCCCCTATTCATATTTTTTGTCTTTGTTTTACTGATATTTATCTCTATCTCTAATTTCCTTCAACTTGACACAGACCACTGTGTTGTGTTTTTTTTTCTAAATGTTTTGGTCCAAAAATACTCAAATCACTGGGAATCCAGCTACAAATGGTCCATGTGATCATGGTGATCATGTCTCAATGTAATCAATGTATTAAACATTTGTTATTTTGAAATACAGTCTGTTTTTGGACTTAGTTGTAGTCAATTTGCAGTGTACAAATGATTATAAATGATGTTCCGGCCCCCCGACCATCCGCTTTAACAATAATCAGAATCTGAATCTAGTTGCCTGCCCGTGCAATACAGTTTACATCCGCCCTGATCATTAATAGGAATGTACCCCCCCCCCCCCTCCCCGCCCCCAGTTCAGGCCTCCGTATAAGTTCCTATGCTCATGAGACGAGCTGAGCCTCTGACTGCAGCACTGCAATTATATATAGATAAGCAGTATAATTACTTATTGGCCGAAGAGACACTTTCACATGGGGGGAAACCTTAAATGCTTCTAATTAATAATACATCTTTGCGTATATATGTCCCTGGTCACCTCCGACACAGGCCTCTGTAGCCAACTCTTAGAGCTTACAGGCAGGCTGCGGTGACACAGCTGAATGAATGAAAGGTGTCCACACAGAGACAGGTCTGGGCCTGAGGAGTCTGCTCTGACAGAGAGAGAGTATGTTGAAAAGGAAGAGACATGTAAATAGTGAGATGGAGAGAGACTGATAGAATGAGGCTGGGGGTAGACTTGATGACTTGTTCCTTGTTTTGTCCTGAGTGATGGGACTGACTCTGTGTAAGCAAAAATCTAATCCAATCAAATTGTATTGGTCACATACACATGGTTAGCAGATGTTAATGTGAGTGTAGCGAAATGCTTGTGCTTCTAGTTCTGACCATGCAGTAATATCTAACAAGTAATCTAACAATTTCACAAAAAGTACCTTATGCACACAATTGTAAAGGAATGAATAAGAATATGTACATATAAATATATGGATGAGCGATGGCCGTGTGGCATAGGCAAGATGCGGTAGATGGTATAGAGTACAGTATATACATATGAGATGATATGCCATTGTTTAAAGTGACTAGTGATACATTTATTACATCCATTTTTTTATTATTAAAGTGGCTAGAGATTTGAGTCAGTATGTTGGCAGCAACAACTCAATGTTAGTGATGGCTGTTTAAAAGTCTGATGGCCTTGAGGGAGAAGCTGTTTTCAGTCTCTCAGTCCCAGCTTTGATGCACCTTTGCTGACCTCACCTTCTGGATGATAGCGGGGTGAACGGGCAGTGGCTCGGGTGGTTTTTGTCCTTGATGATCTTTTTGGCTTTCCTGCAACATCGGGTGGTGTAGGTATCCTGGAGGGTAGTTAGTTTGCCCCGGTGATGTGTTGTGCAGACCTCACCACCCTCTGGAGAGCCTTGCGGTTGTGAGTGGAGCAGTTGCCGTACCAGGCGGTGATACAGCCCGACAGGATGCTCTCGATTGTGCATCTGTAAAAGTTTGAGTGTTTTCGGTGACAAGCCAACGTTCTTTAGCCTCCTGAGATTGAAGAGGCGCTGTTGCCCCTTCTTCACCATGCTATCTGTGTGGGTGGACCATTTCAGTTTGTCCGTGATGTGTACGCCGAGGAACTTAACTTTCCAGCTTCTCCATTACTGTCCCGTTTATGTGGATAGGGGGGTGCTCCCTCTGCTGTTTCCTGAAGTCCACGATCATCTCCTTGGTTTTGTTGACGTTGAGTGTGAGGTTATTTTCCTGACACCACACACCAGGGGCCCTTACCTCCTCCATGTAGGCCGTCTCGTCGTTGTTGGTAATCAAGCCTACCACTGCAGTGTCGTCTGCAAACTTGATGATTGAGTTGGATGCGTGCATGGCCACGCAGTCATGGGTGAACAGGCAGTACAGGAGAGGGCTGAGAACGCACCCTTGTGAGGCCCCAGTTTTGAGGATCAGCGGGGTGGATATGTTGTTTCCTACCCTCACCACCTGGGGGCGGCTCGTCAGAAAGTCCAGGACCCAGTTGCACAGGGCGGGGTTGAGACCCAGGGTCTTGAGCTTAATGACGAGTTTGGAGCGTACTATGGTGTTAAATGCTGAGCTGTAATTGATGAACAGCATTCTTACATATGTATTCCTCTTGTCCAGATGGGTTTGGGCAGTGTACAGTGTGATTGTGATTGGTTGTCTGTGGACCTATTGGGGCGGTAAGCAAATTGGAGTGGGTCTAGGGTGTCAGGTAGGGTGGAGATGATATGATCCTTGACTAGTCTCTCAAAGCAAGTGAGTGCTACAGGGCGATAGTCGTTTAGTTCAGTTACCTTAGCTTTCTTGGGAACAGGAACAATGGTGGCCCTCTTGAAGCATGTGGGAACAACAGACTGGGATAGGGATTGATTGAATATATCCGTAAACACACCAGCCAGCTGGTCTGTGCATGCTCTGAGGACACGGCTAAGGATGCAGTCTGGGCCGGCACGTTTAAATGTTTTTCTCATGTTGGCTGGGTTGATGGAGAGCCTGCAGGTTTTGGTAGCAGGCCGTGTCAGTGGCACTGTATTGTCCTCAATGAAAGTAATGAAGTTGTTTAGTTTGTCTGGGAACAAGACGTTGGTGTCTGCGATGGTGCTGGTTTTCATTTTGTAATCTGTGATTGACTGTAGACCCTGCCACATACGTCTCGTGTCTGAGCCGTTGAATTGCGACTCTACTTTGTCTCTATACTGACACTTAGCTTGTTTGATTGCCTTGCGGAGGGAATAGCTACACTGTTTGTATTCGGTCATGTTTCCTTGCCATGATTAAAAGCAGTGGTTCACGCTCTCAGTTTTGTGCGAATGCTGCCATTAATCCACGGTTTCTGGTTGGGGAAGGTTTTAATCGTCATCGTGGGTACAGCATCACCGATGCACATGCTAATAAACTCGCTCACCGAATCAGCGTATAAATCAATGTTGTCTGAGGCTATCCGGAACATATCCCAGTCCACGTGATCGAAGAAATCTTGAAGGTTGGAATCAGAATGAGCACGTGCGTTTTCTGTTTTAGTTTCTGTCTTTAGCCTGGGAGCAACAAGTCGTGGTCAGATTTGCCATGGTAGGTCCACACAAAGATGTTTCAAAAGCTTTCTTTATGTTTACGTGTTCACTGCATCAGGATAGCATACGGTTCCTGGGTCTTGTTCAAGGAAAATATGTTCCCTTCTCCCACAAAGTGAGCTTGCGAATGATCCCATACCGATTTTTTCACCAATGTTTTAGCCTCATAATATACAGTATGATCATTTCCAAACACGGAGTGTGGTAGCTTTTCAACTTCTCTAAAGCACCTGACAATAGCAGCCCCTGGGTGTCCGATTTGCATTTCTTCCTTTTTCCCCCCCGTTTCGTGAGAAATAATACCATTTACTGGGAATTAATGGCCAGTTAGTTTAGTGAGTCACTCTAGAATCAAGATAATTCTATTGCACGAGGAGGCAAGTTAACAACCTGTGGCTTTTCCACCCCTTTAAATGTACAATCTGCAATATTCACTGCTGTTCAATGACCATTTAAATGAATGAAGAGTTTGGTTGTAAAACAAATGACAGAATGTGGCATTAAAGTATGAAATAACATCATGGTGGAGCATGTATGGCTGGATAAATCCCACTGGCTCAGTCCATCTCCTTCACTTTTGTGTGGTTGTACAGGTCTTCTCTATTGAGCCACCGTCAGTGCTGTGAGCTGCTGTGGATAAAGTACTGCATGAGACATGTAAATAGTGAGATGGAGAGAGACTGATAGATAGAATGATGAAATGAAGAAATTGTTGGAATAGATATTGAAGGTTGAGAAAGGAAAAGAAAGATGCAGTAGGAATAGGGAGAAGATGATGAGAAGTGGGAAGATGAATGTAGGCAGTGTGTGAAAGAAGGGAGGAATGGAGGAGTGAGAATAGACAGATGAATCAGGAGAGAGGAGAATGAGAAACAAGGACGTGTCAGAGCTGCCTGGTGAGTGGATAGAGAAGAGAGAGAAGAGAGGGAAGAGAGAGAGAAGGGAGATGGGGGAGGAGAGCGAGGGAAAGAAGAGAAGAGAGGCACTGAGAACGGGCTCTCTGAGAAAAGAAAGGAGAGTGAAGCAGAAAAGAACAGCAGCAGAAATAATTGGGGTGTGTTGGTTGTCTGCGTGGTGACAGAGGAGATGTTCTGAGTGCTTCCCTCAGTAACACATGATGATAACAGGAATGATCTCATTCTGGGCTGCATGGTGTCACTGTGGGTTGGGGTGCCAGGTAGGCAGGCACAGTCAGAGACACAGTAACACCACCTCATTTGTAAAATATCTGCTTGACTCCCCACATTGAAACAACCCACAGCAAAACATCTCTCTCTCCTCCAAGAACAATAACACCAACAACAATAACAACACTAACAACACCTATCAAATGATCTCAGGTAGCGGAATCAAGTCTCATTTTGATTCATCTATGTTCACAGTTTGTCATCAGAGACTCCTCATTGTGATTCTATGGTTTGTGTTTTGTTCCTTGTTCCTAAATCTGTTTGAACAACAATACTCTTACTACTACAACAACAACAACACATCATTGTGACCCTATTTGTCTGTTTTTTGTTCCCGGTCCCCCAGATCAGTTATCAGGGCATCGAGTCATCTGACCCAGGTATCAACGTACCAGGCCCTCGCCGTACCGTTTCCAAACTGCGGAACGAAACATACCACATGTTCTCTGGCCTACACCCCGGCACCACCTACCTGGTGTCTGTTAGAGCTCGCACCGCCAAGGGCTTCGGACAGACCGCCCTCACTGAGATCACCACCAACATCTCCGGTGAGGTTCTATGGAATAAGCAGTGACTGAAGCCTCAGGGTTAGGGCTGGGGCTGAGAATGAAGCTGGGGGTAGACTAGAGGGGTTGCTGTGGGTTGTTTGACTTGATGACTTGTTCCTTGTTCTGTCCTGAGAGATGGGACTGACTCTGTGTAAGCAAAAATGTGGTAGGTCCACAAAAACAAAGCTTACTTTATGTTTGGATTATATTTCACCCTTGTTCACTGCATCAGGATAGCATTGGGTTCCTGGGTCTTGTTTCAAAGAAAATAGGTTCCCTTCTCCCACACAGTGAGCTTGTGAATGATCCCATACCTATTTTTGCACTAATGTTCTATCCTCACAACCTGCGTCAGAGCAAGACCGGGAGGCCTGAACTTTGGCACACAAATAAATACTCAGTATGATCGTTTTCAAACATGGTGTGGGGTAGGTAGCCGTTCAACTTCTCTAAAGCACCTGACAATAGCAGCCCCTGGGTGTCCGATTTGCATTTCTTCTTCCCCCCGTTTCGTGAGAAATAATACTATTTACTGGGAATTAATGGCCAGTTAGTTGAGTGAGTCACTCTAGAATCAAGATAAATCTAATGCATGAGGAGGCAAGTTAACGACCTGTGGCTTTTCCACCCCTTTAAATGTACAATCTGCAATAGTCACTGCTGTTCAATGACCATTTAAATGAATGAAGAGTTTGGTTGTAAAACAAATGACAGAATGTGGCATTAAAGTATGAAATAACATCATGGTGGAGCATGTATGGCTGGATAAATCCCACTGGCTCAGTGCATCTCCTTCACTTTTGCGTGGTTGTACAGGTCTTCTCTATTGAGCCACCGTCAGTGCTTGACCCATGACCTGTGAGCTGCTGTGGATAAAGTACTGCAACTGTCACCTCTGACCTGTCTCATCTCTCTCTCTCTAGCCTTTCCACTTAACTCTATTCATGTATTTCTCTAACATGCCCTCTTAAACCCACCACAATAAAGGAAAGTGTGCTTTCTTCATTGGTCTTAAACATCGGTCCTTCATACATTTACAAAGGCTTGGTTTTCTATCCTGCGGTTGAAGGTATTGAATCTAGCCATACTACACACCTTCTCCAGTTTCTCCATACTGAGTTAGTACTAGCCTTGAATGTGTATGTTACACTCTTACTCTGTCTAATATTTTTGGGTTTAACCTCAACTGAGCGTACAAAACATTAGGAACATCTTCCTAATATTGAGTTGCACCCCCATTTGCCCTCAGAACAGCCTCCATTCGTCGGGGAATGGACTCTTCAAGGTGCCGAAAGCATTCCACAAGTGATGCTGGCCCATGTCAATTCCAATGCTTCCCACAGCTGTCTTTCGGTGGTGGGCCATTCTTGATACACACGGGAAACTGTTGAGCGCGAAACTCAGCAGCGTTGCAGTTCTTGACACACTCAAACCTGTCACGATCGTTGTAGTGAGGAGACCAAAGTGCAGCGTGATGTGAATACATCCTTTTAATTTTAGATGAAAACAAACAGGAAGTACACTAAACAAACAAACAAAATATCAAAACAAACGTGACCTCTATAAATACTGAGTGCAAACATGCAACATCACATAGACAATAATCCACGAAATACCCAAAGAATATGGCTGCCTAAATATGCTTCCCAATCAGCTGCCTCTAATTGAGAACCAATCTAGGCAACCATAGACATACATAAACACCTAGATGGTAAACAACCCCATAAACCTACAAACCCCTAGACAGTACAAAACACATACATCACCCTAACCAAAATATATAAAGAAAACAAAGAATACTCAGGTCAGGGCGTGACAGTACCCCCCCACAAAAGTGCAGACTTCGGCCGCAAAAACCTAATGTAAAGAGGAGGGTCCGGGTGGGCCTCTTTCACGGCGGCAGCTCGGGTGCGGGACGTGGACCCCGCTCTACCTCAGTCTTGGCCCACTTAGGGGACCCTCGCAGCGGGCCACGGACTGAAGATCATCGCAGAGAGCGCCACTGGATGGAAATGCGCCTCTGGACTGAGGAGCGACTCTGGCAGCTCCGGACAGGAGGGAGACTCCGGCGGCTCCGGACAGGAGGGCGACTCCGGCATCGCAGGCGTGACAGGCGGCTCTGGCGGCTCCTGGCTGACTGACAGCTCTGGCGGCTCCTGGCTGGCTGACGGCTCTGGTGGCTCCTGGCTGACTGGCAACTCTGGAGGCTCCTGGCTGACGGGAGACTCTGGCGGCTCCTGGCTGACGGGAGACTCTGGCGGCTCAGGACAGATGGGAGACTCTGGCGGCCCAGGACAGACGGGAGACTCTGGCGGCTCAGGACAGACGGGAGACTCTGGCGGCTCAGGACAGACGGGAGACTCTGGCGGCTCAGGACAGACGGGAGACTCTGGCGGCTCAGGACAGACGGGAGACTCTGGCGGCTCAGGACAGACGGGAGACTCTGGCGGCTCAGGACAGACGGGAGACTCTGGCGGCTCAGGACAGACGGGAGACTCTGGCGGCTCAGGACAGACGGGAGACTCTGGCAGCTCAGGACCGAGGGGAGACTCTGGTGGCTCAGGACAGGGGACACCATACGTAAGGCTGGTGCCATGTACGCCGGCCCGAGGAGACGCACTGGAGACCAGATGCGTATAGCCGGCATCATGGCACCTGGCTCGATGTCCACTCTTGCCCGGCCGATACGAGGAGCTGGAATGTACCGCACCGGGCTATGCACACACACTGGGGAGACTGTGCGCTCCACCGCATAACACGGTGCCTGCCCGGTCCCTCTCTCTCTCCTGTAAGCACGGTAAGTTGGCGCAGGTCTCTGCTGTCGCTGCCTCCAGCTCTGCTTTGGGGCGGCGATATTCCCCTGGCTGTGCCCAGGGTCCTTCGCCGTCCAGAATCTCCTCCCAAGTCCATGAGTCCTGCGTTCTTTGCCGCAGCTGCTGCTGGCCTTTACCACGCTGCTTGGTCCATTGTTGGTGGGTTATTCTGTCACGATCATCGTAGTGAGGAGACCAAAGCGCAGCGTGATGTGAATACATCCTTTTAATGATAGATGAAAACAAACACGAAGTACACTAAACAAACAAACAAAATATCAAAACGAACGTGACCGCTATAAATACTGAGTGTAAACATGCAACATCACGTAGACAATCACCCATGAAATACCCAAAGAAGATGTCTGCCTAAATATGGTTCCCAATCAGAGACAACGATAAACAGCTGCCTCTAATTGAGGACCAATCTAGGCAACCATAGACATACATAAACACCTAGATGGTAAACAACCCCATAAACCTACAAACCCCTAGACAGTACAAAAACACATTCACCCATGTCACACCCTGACCTAACCAAAATATATAAAGAAAACCAAGAATACTCAGGTCTGACAGGTCTGACACCTACTACCATACCCCGTTCAAAGGCACTTACATTTTTTGTCTTCCCCATTCTCCCTTTGAATAGCACACATACAAAATCCATGTCTCAATTGTCTCAAGGCTTGAAAATCCTTCTTTAACCTGTCTCCTCCTCTTCATCAACACTGATTGAAGTGGATTTAATAAGTGACATCAATAGGAGATCGTAGACTTCACCTGCATTCACTTGGGTTCCATGTAGAACCTTTTGTGGAAAGGGTTTTACATGGAACCCAAAAGGGTTCTACTTGGAACCAAAAAACAGTTCTCCTATGGGAACAGCCAAAGAACCCTTTTTCTTCTGACCCAAAATGGAAAAACAACACCAGGTAGACTCCGCGATATGAGTAATCAATTTCCACAACAGCTCAGAGCGTTGAAGCGCGAGGCAAAACTTCTCCGCTGTTTTGGCGCCCTGGCTACCACACTGGGAACAGCGTGAAAGGAACCTGTGCACATGCGTGTGACTGTGTGAGAGTGAAGTCTTGCATCCTTTAATTTCAGAGGCTGTTGGTTTAGCTGATTATTAATAATCTTTCTTTACTGTGAAAGCTCATGTTTTTTATTGGCTGGCTGCTCCTTTGCTAATTGTCTTTTAACGGTAAACAGAGACGGGAACACAATGTGTGTGTGTTCCCCATAGATGGGAGCTCACCAAGGTATGTTCCAGTCTGCAGTCCTGTTCAAGGGGGTGTGGCTGTGGGATGTATTGTAATTATTCTTATCGTCCCTGTGAATAATTATGGGAATGTCCTGCAGCTGTCTATGTGAATGTCTATGTCTATGTTTCTTTTAGCATCATTTTCTATCTCTTTCTCTCTCATGTTCTATCTCTCTCTTTCTCTCTCTTTGTTCCTCTCTCTTTCTTTCTTTCTCTCTCTTTCTCTCTCTTTGTTACTCACACACACACACACACACACACACACACACACACACACACACACACACACACACACACACACACACACACACACACACACACACACACACACACACACACACACACACACACACACACACACACACACACACACACACACACACACACACACACACACACACACACACTATCCTGCTCTACCTCGTTATCTCCTCTCTCTCCCTTCCTCCTCTCTCAGCCCCAGTGTTTGACTATGAGGATGTCCCAGCCCCACTCAGTGAGTCAGAGAGCACCATCACGGTGCTGTTGAGACCAGCGCTGGGCAGAGGAGCACCAGTCAGGTACAGTCACATTACTAATCACAGTAATAGGCCTCACACAACGGTCACTCATGTCTACCACTTGATAAATATATTCACTTGTATAACAATAATGTTTTGAATAAATGTCATTGCTATTTGATTTGTGTTTCTTATTTTATTCAACCTTTTATTTAATCAGAAAGTGTCTTTCAGAACTTTTTTTACAAGGGTGACCTTAAAGGGACAATCCGTAGTTGAAACAACAATAAAGTATTCTCCCCACCACTGTTTCGTTATAAAGCTGAGAGATGGGCCTGGCACTCTCACATTCATAGACCGAGCTATGGATGCAAGGACTGACCATCCATGATATCAAAATTAAAGTCTTAACCATGTTTTGAGGCTATAGAGTGTTACTTTGTTTACAAACATTGGAGTAAAACAACATTATATTTTGGGTTCTGATGGGGTACAACTGTTGAACAAAGCTCATTAGGCATTTTTTAAGTTGGATTCTTTAAGAATCTATATAACTAATTTACAAGTCCAAAAATGGATGTAGCTAATGCAGATTTCCCCTTTAAGAGGGCCATTTGTTTCCAGCGTAGTTATCACCTACCAGTCTGTTGTCACCCCTCTCCCCGCAGTGCGTACCAGGTGGTGGTAGTAGAAGAGGACGGTTCCAGGCGGGTCAGGAGGAGCAGGAGGAGGAGGAGGGAGCTGGGTAGCGGGTCGGACTGTTTCCCTGTGCCAGCGTCCCAGGTGGAGGCTCAGTCTAAGTCCCACTACTACACGGCTGAGCTTCCCCCCTCCAGTCTCCCTGAGGCCACTCCATTCACCGTAGGGGACAACCACACCTATAACGGCTACTGGAACACTCCTCTGGACCCCTCCAAGAACTACCTGGTCTTCTTCCAGGCTATAAGCAACTTCAGAGGGGTGAGTTTATTGACCTGTCAATAAAGTCTGAGTCAAGTCTGGAGACTTTGTCAAACATGCCATAGGAGTAAGCAAGACAGCACGGACAGATCAGGGGACCAGGCTAAACTACAGTCCTTTGGGACAAATCAAGTGTTATTGAATTGAGAAGGTCAAACTGTAGCTGTAGGAGAGAAGTACTTCAGCTCTGAAACTCAGGCTGTTCTGGACTCTCTCTGTCTCTTTCTTTCTTTCTCTGTCCCCTCTGAGCCTGCTGCCTAGAGGAAACTGAAATGAGACTTAAGGTAGATAAAAAGAGGAAGTAGTGGGCCATGTGCTGTTTCAATCATAAAGCCCATATGGAGCTAAATGACTACAGTCTGGTCTGCCTGGCTTCAGCCTCTCAGAGAGAGTTGGATATCATGCATCATATATACAGTATGACCATATGACTCTGGTAGCTGCATATTTATTTAAAAAGTGTTTAGTAAAAGGTGTGCGCCAAGGCGGTTTGGAAACTGCGTCTTCAGTCGTTGTACTGCAATCGCCTGGGTCAAAATGCATCAGAGAGAGTCCCAGAGCAGAACCGGTCAAACACGTGTTTCCTACCTGGTTGCTAGGATTCAGTAGGGGAAAAGCACCACAGGTTAGAAGTTTCCATAGGTTGTAATGCTGAAATGACTAACTTCCCTTGGCTGTAATGTCAAGGACTTATCCTCAGTGTGTGTCTGTCTTCTGAATCACACTCTGACTCAATCTCTTGTGTGTCTCAACTATCGATCATTAAAACTAATACTGAACCCTTTGACGTCAGTGGCTTGCAGTTCTAATGACTCCTCCGTCCTCCCTTAATACCCAATGAAATGTTTTTTTGGTGTGTGTGTGTGTGTGTGTGTGTGTGTGTGTGTGTGTCATTATGACAGTGTTATTATAGTTGTACGTTTACCTACCTCTTAGAGCACTCTTAGCCACCGTTCTATTCCATCCTGACAAAGCAGCTCATAAGATTGGAATATTCTAATTCATGTATATTAGTGTTTCTCTGTCTGCCCTGCGAGCAATTTTATCTCAATCTGTTTATAAAACTTCTCTATTCAAATCAGCCTGGACTTGCGGTGTGTGTGTGTGTGTGTGTGTGTGTGTGTGTGTGTGTGTGTGTGTGTGTGTGTGTGTGTGTGTGTGTGTGTGTGTGTGTGTGTGTGTGTGTGTGTGTGTGTGTGTGTGTGTGAGTATGAGTGTGTGTGTGTGTATTTGCTGGCTCTGCAAAAAGGGGGAACCAAATCATTTTTTGACAATTATTCAGGATAATTAGCTGTCGATTTCCAGAACCATGGCTCTGAGAGCTGCTGCTGCCACTGAATGGAACTGTAATTGCTTTGACGGATGTCTTTACTGGAGCTTGAAATACAGCAAGATTGGTGTAATCAGTTCTTTATAAAACACAGAAGTGCTCAGACACATACCCACACACACATCACACACACATCACAAACACACTCCTACAGACACTGAGTCACGTGGCTGTGGCTTGCTATATAAAACAAGCAGACGGGCATCGAGGCATTCAGTTACTGTTTGAATGTTAGAATGGGCAAAGAGTGAGCTAAGCGACTTTGAGTGTGGTATGATCACAGGTGCCAGGCCCGCCGGTTCCAGTATGTCAGTACTGTTAACAGAGAATGGGCCGACAAACAATACACATCCAGACAGCGGCAGTCCTGTGAGCGAAAATGTTGACGAGAGGTCGAAGGAGAATTTCTTTACATTTTTTTATTTTTTATTTCACCTTTATTTAACCAGGTAGGCTAGTTGAGAACAAGTTCTCATTAACAACTGCGACCTGGCCAAGATAAACCAAAGCAGCGCAACACAAACAACAGCAGAGAGTTACACATGGAATAAACAAACATACGGTCAATAATACAATAGAAAAAGTCTGTGTGCAAATGAGGTAGGATAAGGAAGGTAAAGCAATAAATAGGTCATAGTGGCGAAATAATTACAATATAGCAATGAAACACTTGAGTGATTGATGTGCAGAAGATGAGTGTGCAAGTAGAGATACTGGGATGCAAAGGAGCAAAATAAATCAAATAAGAGTATGGAGATGAGGTAGTTGGATGGGCTATTTACAGATGGGCTATTTACAGGTGCAGTGATCTGTGAGCTGCTCTGACAGCTGGTGCTTAAAATTAGTGAAGGAGATATGAGTCTCCAGCTTCAGTGATTTTTGCAGTTCGTTCCAGTCATTGGCAGCAGAGAACTGGAAGGAGAGGAAATGAGGAATTGGCTTTGGGTCACCAGTGAAATATACCTGCTGGAGCGCGTGCTACGGGTGGGTGCTGCTATGGTGACCAGTGAGCTGAGATAAATAAGGTGGGTCTTCTCCAAGCAAAGTCTTATAGGTGACCTGAAGCAAGTGGGTTTGGCGATGAATATGAAGCGAGGGCTAGCCAATGAGAGCATACAGGTCGCAGTGGTAGGTAGTATATGGGGCTTTGGTGACAAAACAGATGGCACAGATGATAGACTGCATCCAATTTGCTGAGTGTTGGAGGCTATTTTGTAAATGACATCGCCGAAGTCTAGGATCGGTAGGATAGTCAGTTTTACAAGGGTATGTTTGGCAGCATGAGTGAAGGATGCTTTCTTGCGAAACAGGAAGCCGATCCTAGATTACATTTTTGATTGGAGATGCTTAACTTCTTGGCACACCCACCATGTTAGCGGGATCATTTTTGTCAACATCCGCTGAATTGCAGAGCGCCAAATTCAAATTAATTTACTAAATATATTTAATTTTCATGAAATCACAAGTGCAATATTGCAAAACACAGCTTAGCTTGTTGTTAATCCACCTGGTGTGTCAGATTTCAAAAAAGCTTTTCGGCGAAAGCTATCCAAGCGTTTATGTTAGGACATCTCTCTCAGCAGACAAAACATTACAAACAGCTAGCAGCAAAGTAGATTGGTCACGAAAGTCAGAAAAGCAATAACAGGAATCGCTTGCCTTTGATGATCTTTCGATGTTTGCACTCATGAGACTCCCAGTTACACAATAAATGTTCCTTTTGTTCCATAAAGATTATTTTTAAATACAAAAACCTCAATTTGGTTGGAGCGTTATGTTCAGAAATCCAAAGGCTCCAGCGGTCACGACGGGGCAGACGAAAATTCCAAATAGTATCTGTAAAGTTCGTAGAAACATGTCAAATGTTTTTTAAAATCAATTCTCAGGTTGCTTTTACAATAAATAATCAATAATATTTCAACCGGAGCGTAGCTTTTTCAATAGGAGTGAGAGAGAAAATGTCTGCTCCAAACTGCAAGGGCATGCAGAACTCTGCTGGTGCCTTCCACTGACGCGATGTGATCGTTCTCGCTCATTTTTCAGAATAACAGCCTGAAACTATGTCTAAAGACTGGTCACACCATGTGGAAGCCATAGGAAAAGGAATCTGGTTGATATCCCTTTAAATGGAGGGAAGGCATGCAATGGAACATGGAGCTTTCAAAATAGAAGGCACTTCCTCTTTGGATCTTCCTCAGGTTTTCGCCTGCAATATCAGTTCTGTTATACTCACAGACAATATTTTTGACAGTTTTGGAAACTTTCAAGTTTTTTCTATCCTAATCTGCCAATTATATGCATATTCTAGTTTCTGGGCCTGAGAAATAGGCAGTTTCATTTGGGTATGTTTTTCATCCAAACATCAAATACTGCCCCCTACACTCAACAGGTTAATGTGAGTCTGGAAGGAGAGTTTACAGTTTAACCAGATACCTAGGTATTTGTTGTCCACATATTCTAAATCAGAACTGTCCAGAGTAGTGATGCTGGACAGGCGGGCAGGTGCGGCTAGCGATTGGTTGAAGAGCATGCATTTAGTTTTACTTGCAGTTAAGAGCAGTTGGAGGCAACGGAAGGAGCGTTGTATGGCATTGAAGCTCTTCTGGAGGTTAGTTAACACAGTGTCCAAAGAGGGGCCAGAAGTATACAGAATGGTGTCGTCTGCGTAGAGGGTGATCAGAGAATCACCAGCAGCAAGAACAACATCATTGATGTATACAGAGAAGAGAGTCGGCCCGAGGATTGAAACCTGTGGCACCCCCAGAGACTGCCAGAGGACCGGACAACATGCCCTCCGATTTGACACACTGAACTCTTTCAGAGAAGTAGTTGGTGAACCAGGCAAAGCAGTCATTTGAGAAACCAACGCTGTTGAGTCTGCCGATAAGAATGTGGTGATTGACAGAGTCGAAAGCCTTGGCCAGGTCGATGAATACAGCTGCACAGTATTGTCTCTTATCAATGGCGGTTGTGATATCGTTTAGGACCTTGAGCGTGGCTGAGGTGCACCCATGACCAGCTCGAAAACCACATTGCATAGCAGAGAAGGTACGGTGGGATTCGAAATGGTCGGTGATCTGTTTGTTAACTTGGATTTCGAAAACATTAGAAAGGCAGGGTAGGATAGATATAGGTCTGTAGCAGTTTGGGTCTAGAGTGTCAGCTTTCCAATCTTTGGGAATCTCAGACAATACGAAAGAGAGGTAGAACAGGCTAGTAATAGGGGTTGCAACAATTTCGGCGGATAATTTTAGAAAGAGGGTCCAGATCCTGCCTGGTGTCAACGGTGCAGGCTGGTGGCGGTGGTGTACTGGTGTGAGGACGTTTTCCTTTGCACATTGATATTATTTTAGCAACATGCCCCAGAGAATTCAGTATGTTCTGGATGCAAAGGGGGGGTTCGACCCGGTACTAGATGGGTGTACCGAATAAACTGGCCACGGAGTGTATAAAATCTGTCAGTGTCTTTTGCTGTGTCCGTCACACATATTTTGACAGAATTTCCAGACCAACCTAGCAAAAAACTACTAAATAGTTTTGATACAAATCTTTTGACCCTTTTCCCAGTTCTCTATTGATGCAATATTAAAGATATTAAACAGCATAGTCAGCTGCAGCTTCTTGAAATGCTTCTGTCCACTATCGGATCTGCTGGTTAATTTCCTGTCAATGTAGTTATCAACCGTAATCATCTTCTGCTCCCAGCTACCTGTCACTCAACCTGTGATATCGGCTAGAAATATTGGCATCATATCTGAGGATCATTCTATAAATAACATCAGAACACAGCAGGCAGGGAGGTGTCATCAGCAGTCAATAGGATACTATGGCTCAGTCCAACATTCTATTTTGACCAGGGTCATAAGCAGTGTACTATGTATGGAATAGGGTGCCATTTTGGATCCACTCTGTTTTAATGCCAAAAGGGGCTGTCTCAGAGTCAGGTCAACCTTGACAGAGGACAAGATGACACATGATATATCAGCAGGTGGGGCTGTAATAACCTGTGAATTGTGGGTAAATACAACTGACTAAGAGGTGGGTGGATACAGATCCACCCAGAACAGGTTTTCAATTATAAAAGGCAATTTCGCAGGCGCTGAGGTGAAAGGGTTCTGACTCCAATATCAGAGCTCCGATTAGATTAGCATAATTGCCCCCCTTGTATAAAACCTGATTTAGCATGTGCTAATCTTAATTTGACAATGTGTCTCTGGTATCGCTGTGATGGGCGAGCTAGGTGGAGGGTTAGGAGGGGGGCATGTGTGTAATGGGTTGGGTGGGCCAGGGGTCCGGATGTTGTTGATGAGAACAGAGGACAGGTCACTCACAATCACATTTAAAATTAGATGTCATCTGCTTTCTTCCCTGACTGAGTTTTTTAATTAGCTAGTTTGCACTTTACCACACAGAGGTGGACTCGGTGACTAAGACAAACACAGATACACACACGCTCTGACACCTGTTCTATGCTTATAAAATATGTGTTTGGTGTGTTTTATTTTTGCTTGTGGCTATCCCATGCTAATGACCCTCCCATTCTTGTTTCAGGAGACGAGAATGAACTGCATCCGGATTGCCCGTAAAGGTACATTCAGATCGTTCCCTTCTATCTTCATCATTGAGAGGCTTTGAGAAATAGACTACATAAGAATGCTTTCTGGCAAAGCAGTGTTTACATGTTCTGTGTTCTTCATGATGTTTCACAGACACACTGATGCATTTTGAAAGATGAAGCTGAGAGAGAGAGGGGAGAGAGCGAGAGAGAGAGGGGAGAGAGCGAGAGAGAGAGGGGAGAGAGCGAGAGAGAGAGGGGAGAGAGCGGGGAGAGAGAGGGGAGAGAGCGAGAGAGAGAGGGGAGAGAGCGGGGAGAGAGAGAGAGAGCGAGAGAGAGGGGAGAGAGCGGGGAGAGAGAGAGCGAGAGAGAGAGGGGAGAGAGTGAGAGAGAGAGGAGAGAGTGCGAGAGAGCGGGGAGAGAGAGAGTGGGGGGAGAGGGTGAGAGAGGGGGCTGTAGAAATTAGATTCCTTCTTCTCCCTTCTTTCTCTCTTCCTGCATTCTTTCTGTTATTTGATGCATCCTGACATCAAGAGCACACTAGAGAAGGAAGCCCTGTAGAAATTGGATTCCTTCCTCTCCCTACTCTCTCTCTCTCTCTCTCTCTCTCTCTCTCTCTCTCTCTCTCTCTCTCTCTCTCTCACCCTCTCCTTCTCCCCTTCTCCCTCTCTCCCCTCTCTCCCTCTCTCTCTCTCTCTCTCTCTCTCTCTCTCTCTCTCTCTCTCTCTCTCTCTCTCTCTCTCTCTCTCTCTTCTCTCTCTCTCTCTCTCTCGCTCCCTGCACACTGTTATTTGAAGCGTCCTGACATCAAAGAGTCTCTCTTCGCCATTGTCTGCTGGCACTACACCCCATCAGGACAGAGGATCTGTGTGTGTGTTCAGAGGATGGTTCTCAGAAGCATATTTATAATACCCTTAATTTGGTACGTGGCGGTGACAAGGTGGCATGGTGAAGGGAGAAAGGAGAGATTGGTGCTGTTCCAGTTTCTGTGGTGGTGGGAAAGAGAGGTTCAGGAGGCAGGGTACTCTGGCATTCTTTATTTTCTTCACACACACACACACACACACACACACACACACACACACACACACACACACACACACACACACACACACACACACACACACACACACACACACACACACACACACACACACACACACACACACACACACACACACACACACACACACACACACACACACACACACACACACACACACACACACACACACACACACACACACACACACACACACACACACACACACACACACACACACACACACACACACACACACACACACACACACACACACACACACACACACACACACACACACACACACACACACACACACACACACACACACACACACACACACACACACACACACACACACACACACACACACACACACACACATTCTGTCTTTGCTTGTCTTATTGTCTGTCTGTCCGCCTCAAGCTTCTTCTCTCACTCTCTCATTATACAACCTTTCTTTATCTCTCTCTAACACGCCCACACACATGCACACATATAACATGTTCCTCTCACACATTTATTTTCCCATCTCTCTTTCACTCCCCCGTCTCCCTCTTTCACCCCCCCTCTCTCTCTCTCCCTTTCACTCCCCCTCTCTCCCTCTCTCTTTCACTCCTCCCTCTCTTTTTCACTCTCTCTCTCTGACTGCGTAATGAAAGGATAGAGCTCATGTCAAGTGTGAAGCAGGGAGACCGATGGGGAAAGAGACGGGCCGCTTAAGGCAAAACCGTCACAATTATTGACATGTTGAGGAAGTGTATGCTGGCGACGGCGTCTCAAAATGGACAAACAGTACTATTGCTGCTTTTTTTTCTAGTTTTTGAAGCGAAGGCCATTGAAGGGAGTACGCAAGCACACTCGTTCGGTTCAGCTAGCCAAGGAGGCAAATTGATGCATGCTGATGTCTTTAGAAGACTAGTGTCACACCTCAGGTGTTCCAGGCTGACACGAGCACAATATCTGATTAATGACATACTAACACTGGCAGATGAAGATAAAATGTATGTCCTCTCCGTCCCACCACCTTTCGTTCCTCCTCCCACCATCCTAATCTTTTTTCTCACACACATTCTCTCATATATTCTCTCTCCTCTTACTCTCTCTGTCTCTCCCTCTACCTTTCCTCCATGCAGAAAGTTTTAGTGGTGTAAACTTTTGCATGGCAACGTGCTTCCTACAGCAGAAGTCAATAAGAACACAGTGATTCACACACACATTAGTAAAGGGGACTTGGAGGCTGGAGAGAGAGCCAGCTAGCTAGCAGAGCTACAATCATCTGCAATCCAGATTTCAGCAGGCCACACTCTGTTTTCCTGAACAGGCTTCTAAGGCTCAGGCAAAATTACCCACCATGCCGACAAAATATTATGCCTTAGTGGGAGGGAGAGAAGAAAACATGGATGCTATTCAAATTGGTTGTGCTGTAGCTAACTGGTAGAAAGGGATTGAGACAGAGTGAGCAAAACAGAGAGAGAGAGAGAGAGAGAGAGAGAGAGAGAGAGATGGCAAACGAGAGAGAGATGGCAAAAGAGAGATTTTTTAAATGGTAAGTGAGCTGACGGAGAAAGGACCACATCCAGCTGAAAGGATAGAAGGACGGATGGTGAAAATAGGTAGATAATTGGTTTTGGCTTCGTGCCTCCAGTGATAGACCATTTCATTCACTTTCCTTTTTGTTTACCCATCAGAGAGAAGACTTTTAATTAAGCGTGTGCTCGCAGGTGTACAGGATTATAATTCTCAACCAATTCTGTCTCTAGTCGGTCAATAAACATTTCTTGGAAAATGACACCACGGAAGCTCTAAATTCACCATGAGAGATGTCATGCTGTTATAGCTCTGATGGAAATGTAGAGACACAATGAACACTGTGAGACTATGACATAGTGGGGCAAAAAAGTATTTAGTCAGCCACCAATTGTGCAAGTTCTCCCACTTAAAAAGATGAGAGAGGCCTGTAATTTTAACCATAGGTACACTTCAACTATGACAGACAAAATGAGAAAAAAAATCCAGAAAATCACATTGTAGGATTTTTAATGAATTTATTTGCAAATTACGGTGGAAAATAAGTATTTGGATAATAACAAAAGTTTATCTCAATACTTTGTTATATACCCTTTGTTGGAAATGACAGAGTTCAAACGTTTTCTGTAAGTCTTCACAAGGTTTTCACACACTGTTGCTGGTATTTTGGCCCATTCCTCCATGCAGATCTCCTCTAGAGCAGTGATGTTTTGGGGCTGTTGCTGGGCAACACGGACTTTCAACTCCCTCCAAAGATTTTCTATGGGGTTGGGACCTGGACTGTCTAGGCTACTCCAGGACCTTGAAATGCTTCTTACGAACCCACTCCTTTGTTGCCCGGGCGGTGTGTTTGGGATCATTGTCATGCTGAAAGACCCAGCCACGTTTCATCTTCAATGCCCTTGCTGATGGAAGGAGGTTTTCACTCAAAATCTCACGATACATAGCCACATTCATTCTTTCCTTTACACGGATCAGTCGTCCTGGTCCCTTTGCAGAAAAACAGCCCCAAAGCATGATGTTTCCACCCCCATGCTTCATAGTAGGTATGGTGTTCTTTGGATGCAACTCAGCATTCTTTGTCCTCCAAACACGACGAGTTGAGTTTTTACCAAAAAGTTATATTTTGGTTTCATCTGACCATATGACATTCTCCCAATCTTCTTCTGGATCATCCAAATGCTCTCTAGCAAACTTCACACAGGCCTGGACATGTACTGGCTTAAGCAGGGGGACACGTCTGGCACTGCAGGATTTGAGTCCCTGGCGGCGTAGTGTGTTAATGATGGTAGGCTTTGTTACTTTGGTCCCAGCTCTCTGCAGGTCATTCACTAGGTCCCCCCGTGTGGTTCTGGGATCTTGTGATCATTTTGACCCCACGGGGTGAGATCTTGCGTGGAGCCCCAGATCGAGGGAGATTATCAGTGGTCTTGTATGTCTTCCATTTCCTAATAATTGCTCCCACAGTTGATTTCTTCAAACCAAGCTGCTTACCTATTACAGATTCAGTCTTTCCAGCCTGGTGCAGGCCTACAATTTTGTTTCTGGTGTCCTTAGACAGCTCTTTGGTCTTGGACATAGTGGAGTTTGGAGTGTGACTTTTTGGGGTTGTGGACAGGTGTCTTTTATACTGATAACAAGTTCAAACAGGTGCCATTTATACAGGTAACGAGTGGAGGACAGAGGAGCCTCTTAAAGAAGAAGTTACAGGTCTGTGAGAGCCAGAAATCTTGCTTGTTTGTAGGTGACCAAATACTTATTTTCTACCATCATTTGAAAATAAATTCATAAAAAATCCTACAATGTGATTTTCTGGATTTTTTTCCCTCATTTTGTTTGTCATAGTTGAATTGTACCTATGATGAAAATTACAGGCCTCTCTCATCTTTTTAAGTGGGAGAACTTGCACAATTGGTGGCTGACTAAATACTTTTTTGCCCCACAGTATGTGCATAGAAAATGGTTGACTCAATGAACTTCCAGCTAGCTATTAGCTGAGGTAATTGGTGTGTTTTCTAAACACATGTAGGCCAAGTCTGTCCAGCTTTCCACCCTGGCTGCACCAACTGTCGCTGGTTAGTTAGCGGCTTAAAATCTTCCTCCTTATCCAAGCCTGTTACCTATTATGGAACATCGTCAGGGACAAAGGCAGAGCTGCACTTCACTACCATGCATTATCTCTTACTACCATGCATTACCTCCCTCCCTAATACAGTCTTGTGGTATACAGAAGACTATCACTCTAACTTGTCTCTCCTTTGTAGCTGCCTGTAAGGACCATAAAAGGGGTTTGTTCAGCTGGCTTTAGTTCAGCAGGCTAACACAGTGTTGTCTCTCCCCTGTAGGTGCCTGTAAGGACCATAAGAGGACCCTGGAGGTGTCCCAACATGCAGAGGACATGGGTCTGATCTTGGGGGCCTGTGCTGGGGGACTGGTGGTCCTTATTCTGCTGCTGGGGGCCATCGTCATCGTCGTCAAGAAGGGGTAAGTGGAGGGGTAGGGGTGAGTGGAGGTTTGTGTGGTGTGTGTGTGTGTGTGTGTGTGTGTGTGTGTGTGTGTGTGTGTGTGTGTGTGTGTGTGTGTGTGTGTGTGTGTGTGTGTGTGTGTGTGTGTGTGTGTGTGTGTGTGTGTGTGTGTGTGTGTGTGTGTGACGGTGGTTCTGATCATGAGGTCGTCCAGAGAGCTGCCTGTGACTAAGTGCATCCTATTAGGGAAGTAATTTCTCTATCACCTCTTGGCAGGCTTAGTCCAACTCCATTCAATTAGGAGTTAGGCAGGTAATGGGGAGTATATTACTTCCAAAACTGCACACATGGCCCGGTATTATTCGTGAAACATGGTGCAGTTATAGTTGCCAAGCTTATTATTTTTTGGCTGCAGCACACCTGTCCCAGAAACTCTATACACTCCAGCATCATTGGCCAAGTTCCACCAGGAAATACTGTTTGGCAGTACTGTACTCTCCTCTCCTCCTTTATTCCTCCTCTAACCTTTTCCTCTACCGTTATATTAGCAGAGCAACACTCAGTGTGCAGTATTTCATCAAGGGCCACGATATCCCATTGCTCTTTCAAGTCAAAGCAGATATAATAGCAGCATCTGGGTTGGTGTGCAGTGCACAGTGAACACAGTGCCTGTGGTTGAGCCATTCATTGGAGAGGAAGGTTGTTGTTGCCTTTCCGATAGAATTACCACCTCATGTTTTTGCATGATGAAGGGAGTGGAGCTGGGATGCACGTCAGAGAAGCAGGGTTGGACGTCACAAGGAGAAGAGTCATAGTGACCGAAAATGGTTGATTATGTAAACACAATGGCAACCAGCCAACCAACCACCAGTAGAACGTGGAGCTAACTGTACCTTGGTTGACAGCTGTATGTGTACCTGTGCTCCCTGGCATATTAATCAATCTATTTAGCTAGGAACCCAGTCAATGTCAAATTAAATCAAACTTTATTTGTCACATGAGCTGAATACAACAAGTGTAGACTTTACTGTGAAATGCTTACTTACAAGCCCTTAATCAACAATGTAAATAGTCCAGTGGCCATTGGATTAATTGTTCAGCAGTATTATGGCTTAGGGGTAGAAGCTGTTAAGGATCCTTTTGGTCCTAGACTTGGCGCTCCGGAACCGCTTGCCATGCGGTAGCAGAGAAAACACTCTATGACTCTAGTGACTGGAGTCTCTGACAATTTTTGGGGCTGCCCTCTGACACCGCCTAGCATATAGGTCCTGGATGGCAGGAAGCTTGGCCCCGGTGATGTACTGGGCTGTACGCACTACCCTCTGTAGAGCCTTACGGTCAGATGCCGAGCAGTTCCACCATTCATATACAGGTAACTGACTAAATAAAGGAAACACCAACATATACATCCTATAGGCCGTTGGGCCACCACGAGTCAGAGCAGCTTCAATGCACCTTGGCATAGATTCTACAAGCAACTGGAACTCTATTGGAGGGATGTGACACCATTCTTCCACGACAAATTCCATCATTTGGTGTTTTGTTGATGCTTGTGGAAAACGCGGTCTCAGGTGTCACTCCAGAATCTGTCATTGTGTTCAATTGCTTTGAGATCTGTTGACTGAGACGGCCATGGCATGTTTACATCATTTTCATGCTCATCAAACCATTCAGTGACCACTCGAGCTCTGTGGATGGGGGCATTGCCAACCTATAGCTGGGGAATTAGTCATGTTAGCCAAAATAATGGCCCTGCCCAGCATTTTTAAACATGACCCCAAGCGTTCTGGGAAGTTAATTGTTTAATTTACTCAGGAATCATACCTGTGTGGAAGCACCTTCTTTCAATATACTTTATATCCCTCAAGCATTTCCATTTTTCCATTTCACTCAAGCGTTTCCATTATTTTGGCAATTACCTGTACATTTCAATATTTAATAATGGACATTTTTATTTTGCCTTGTGGAAGGCCACCTCACTAACCATGGCTCCTCCTTTCACCTCTGTTTTCTTTCTCTTCTCTCTCTCTCTCCTCATCTATCCTCTCCTCCTTTCTCCATGCTAATCAGAAGGGACTTCTATTCTTACTCTTACTACCCGTAAGTGACTCCTCCCTAGTCTCTCCCTCCACCCTTTCATTCTGGCGCGATCTTCACCTGCTTTCCCTCTGTAGCCCTGGAAGATGACACTCATAGGAGATAAGCATCTCCTCCACCTCATCCCCTATATACCTCTCATGTCTCTCCTCTCTCTCCCTCCCTCTCTCTCTCACACTCTCGCTCTCTCTGGGCCTCCTGCTACTATCACAAAATCTTCCTTTATCTCCCTCTCCTCGACTCAATCCCTTATGTTTTTCCTTCCTTCCAATCTCATCTCCTTGACCTCAACCCCCCTCCTACTCGTTTCCCTCTCCTTGACCTCAACTCCCCCTCCACTCGTTTCCCCATCTCCTTGCTGTCTCCTTATTTCGATCTCTCTCTTATTCTACCCTCCTTTTTATATTCCCTCTCCTCCTCTCCCCCTCTCTCCTCCTCTCTCCTCCTCTCTCCCCTCTCTCCTCCTCTCCCCCTCTCTCCTCCTCTCTCCTCCTCTCCCCCTCTCTCCTCCTCTCTTCTCCTCTCTCCTCCTCTCCCACTCTCTCCTCCTCTCTCCTCCTCTCCCACTCTCTCCTCCTCTCTCGTCCTCTCTCCTCCTCTCCCCCTCTCTCCTTATCTCCTCCTCTCTCCTCCTCTCCCCCTCTCTCCTCCTCTCTCCTCCTCTTCTCCTCTCCTCCTCTCTCCTCTTCTCCCCCTCTCTCCTCCTCTCTCCTCCTCTCCCCCTCTCTCCTCCTCTCTTCTCCTCTCCTCCTCTCTCCTCCTCTCCCCTCTCTCCTCCTCTCTTCTCCTCTCCTCCTCTCTCCCCCTCTCTCCTCCTCTCTCCTGCTCTCCCCCTCTCTCCTCCTCTCTCCTCCTCTCCCCCTCTCTTCTCCTCTCCTCCTCTCTCCCCCTCTCCTCCTCTCTCCTCCTCTCTCCTCCTCTCTCCTCCTCTCTCCTCCTCTCCCCTCTCTCCCCCCCTCTCCTCCTCTCCCCCTCTCTCCTCCTCTCTTCTCCTCTCTCCTCCTCTCCCACTCTCTCCTCCTCTCTCCTCCTCTCCCACTCTCTCCTCCTCTCTCCTCCTCTCTCCTCCTCTCCCCCTCTCTCCTTCTCTCCTCCTCTCCTCCTCCTCTCCCCCTCTCTCCTCCTCTCTCCTCCTCTTCTCCTCTCCTCCTCTCTCCTCTCTCCTCTTCTCCCCCTCTCTCCTCCTCTCTCCTCCTCTCCCCCTCTCTCCTCCTCTCTTCTCCTCTCTCCTCCTCTCCCACTCTCTCCTCCTCTCTCCTCCTCTCCCACTCTCTCCTCCTCTCTCCTCCTCTCCCCCTCTCCCCCCCTCTCTCCTTCTCTCCTCCTCTCTCCTCCTCTCACCCTCTCTCCTCCTCTCTTCTCCTCTCCTCCTCTCTCCTCCTCTCCCCCTCTCTCCTCCTCTCTTCTCCTCTCCTCCTCTCTCCCCCTCTCTCCTCCTCTCTCCTCCTCTCTCCTCCTCTCCCCCTCTCTCCTCCTCTCTTCTCCTCTCCTCCTCCTCTCTCCTCCTCTCCCCCTCTCCTCCTCCTCTCCTCTCCTCTCCTCCTCTCCCCCTCTCTCCTCCTCCCTCCTCCTCTCCCCCTCTCTCCTCCGCTCTCCTCCTCTCCCCCTCTCTCCTCCTCTCCCCCTCTCTTCTCATCTCCTCCCCTCTCCTCCTCTCTCCTCCTCTCCCCCTCTCTCCTCCTCTCTCCTCCTCTCCTCCCCTCTCCTCCTCTCTCCTCCTCTCTCCGCAGCAGGAAGAATGTAGCGCTGAACAAGGCAGCCATGTCGTACCGTCAGGAGAAGACCAGGAAGCTAGGTTCTTTGGACTGCAGCATGACAGAGCAGAGCACCTTGCAGCAGGACGAGCGCACCGCTAACTCCTTCATGGACGCCCATGCCTGCAACACACGGAGTAAGAACCAAGAACACAATGAGCCCTGAGAGAGAGTACAGCTGATAGTATATTAGTCTGTAGGCTAACCCTGTGCCTCCTACTCAGACAGAGAGAGAGAGAGAGACAGACAGACAGACAGACAGACAGACAGACAGACAGACAGACAGACAGACAGAGAGAGCTGAAGGAGGGGTAAATACAATGTTCCAGCTGTGCAGAGACAGGTGCTCTACTCCCTGCACCACAGAATATGCTAAGATAAAGTACCATCTTCAGTTTCTCAGACTTGCTAGCTGTGTTTACTTCTCTATGAATATCCGTCCTCTCTCTCTCTCTCTCTCTCTCTCTCTCTCTCTCTCTCTCTCTCTCTCTCTCTCTCTCTCTCTCTCTCTCTCTCTCTCTCTCTCTGTCTCTCTGTCTCTCTGTCTCTTCTCTAACGATTGAAATATTCTGTCGTGCCAGTCAATACATACATACAATATGTCTCCATAGAGATACATGCTTTTCCTTGAGCTGCCTGACGGGCTGAGCAGAGTGTCAGTTTAGTGTTGTGTTGAGCAGTTGGAGGTTGACCTTCAGTCATTCACTGAGGCCCACACTTGAATAGAATAGCATATACTGGCACTTATATAACATATGTTATTTTGTGTAATGGTTAACACGTGTGTATGTACATTTGCGTCCGTCTTTGTGTATATGTCTGGGTATCCATCTTCGTGTGTTTGTGTGTCTTGCATGTTAATGAATGTGTATGTCTCCTCTAGACGAACAGAGGAGTTCAGTGAATGAGTCCAGCAGCCTGTTGGGAGGTTCCCCTCGACGCCACTGTCGTAGAAAGAGCTCTCCGTACCACACGGGTCAGCTTCACCCCGCGGTCAGGGTGGCAGACCTCCTCCAACACATCAACCAGATGAAGACTGGGGAGGGATACGGATTCAAACAGGAGTATGAGGTGAGAGGAGGGAGGGATGGATGGAGGGGTCTGGGAAGGGGGAGAGAGAGGGAGAGAGAGGGAGGGATACGGATTCAAACAGGAGTATGAGGTGAGAGGAGGGAGGGAGGGATGGAGGGGTCTGGGAAGGGGGAGAGAGAGAGAGAGAGAGAGAGAGAGAGGGGAGGGAGGGAGGGGAGGGAGGGAGGGAGGGATACGGAAACAGGAGTATGAGGTGAGAGGAGGGAGGGAGGGATGGAGGGGTCTGGGAAGGGGGAGGGAGAGAGAGAGAGAGAGAGAGGAGAGAGGGAGGGAGGGAGGGATGGAGGGAGGGAGGGAGGGATACGGATTCAAACAGGAGTATGAGGTGAGAGGGATGGAGGGAGGGAGGGATGGAGGGGTCTGGGAAGGGGGAGAGAGAGAGAGAGAGAGAGAGAGAGAGAGAGAGGAGAGGGAGGGAGGGAGGGAGGGAGGGAGGGGATACGGATTCAAACAGGAGCATATGAGGTGAGAGGAGGGAGGGAGGGATGGAGGGGTCTGGGAAGGGGAGAGAGAGAGAGAGAGAGAGAGAGAGAGAGAGAGAGAGAGAGAGGAGAGGGAGGGAGGGAGAGGGAGGGAGGGAGAGGAGGGAGGGAGGGAGGGAGGGAGGGAGGGAGGGATAGGGATGGGATTCAAACAGGAGTATGAGGTGAGAGGAGGGAGGGAGGGATGGAGGGGTCTGGGAAGGGGGAGGGAGAGGGAGAGAGAGGAGAGAGGTGAGAGGAGGGAGGGAGGGAGAGAGGGGGAGAGAGAGAGAGAGAGAGAGAGAGAGAGAGAGAGAGAGAGAGAGAGAGAGAGAGAGAGAGAGAGAGAGAGAGAGAGAGAGAGAGAGAGAGAGAGAGAGAGAGAGAGAGAGAGAGAGAGAGAGAGAGAGAGGGAGGGATACGGATTCAAACAGGAGTATGAGGTGAGAGGAGGGAGAGAGAGAGAGAGAGAGAGAGAGGGAGAGAGAGAGAGAGAGAGAGAGAGAGAGAGAGAGAGAGAGAGAGAGAGAGAGAGAGAGAGAGAGAGAGAGAGAGAGAGAGAGAGAGAGAGAGAGAGAGGGAGAGATTCAAACAGAGAGAGAGAGAGGGAGGGAGGGAGGGATACGGATTCAAACAGGAGTATGAGGTGAGAGGAGGGAGGGAGGGATGGAGGGGTCTGGGAAGGGGGAGAGAGAGAGAGAGAGAGAGAGAGAGTAAAGAATGAAGATGTTGTAGCATCCTTTGGGATTCAATGATGTAATTTTGGAGACAGAAGGCATTTTAATATAATTTCTCATCTCTGAGTCCAATGGCTTGTGTGTTCAGTAGGCTGCTGCTGGGGGCTTATTTTAATAAGCAGCATTCAATATAAACCTATAGTGGCTGTTTTATACCATCTCTCAATGTACAGATATTTCATTCTTCTCATATCTCTTTCAGATCTATTTGTATTTTTACCAAGAGTATATTAATTAAATGGCTTTCAAAAAAAATGTATTGTTCTCTTTGTGATTTACTTCAAAATCCCTCTATTCACCCAGTAACATTTAGCTTTTATTTTTACCTGAATCCAAACCTCCAGGATTCCAGATGTGCTTTTCGATTCAGTAACCTCCCGAGGGCCCAACAAATTCCCCCTTCTGAAATCAATACCATGGTTGCTTTTTCACTCCTCCATCGCTTTCCCTCTCCTCCCATCTTGCTCCCTTAGTCCAGTCTGTCGCCTGGAGAAATAAAGGAGATGAAGGAAAGATCAGTGGGAGACTGGTGTGTGTGTGTTTGTGTGTGCGTGTGATGTATGTATCAGTGTGAGAATGGCTGTAGGACTTCATAACCCTTATTTCCCACTGGGCTGCTGAGGCGGCCATTGATCAGGCATGCCGCAAAGGACTGTGGGAGTTTATAAATGGCACTACAGGGCTTCAAGACTGGCTCAGATAGAACAAGGCTGAAGTCAGATAGCCATAACCAGATTACAACCAACTGGTTAGACTGTCAGGTTAGATCCAATCCTCCTCGGGGCTTCTGCCCAGCAGGCAAAACTGGTTGAAAGGATGTCATTACAAACCAGATTACAACAATGATTTATATTCATCACAGGATTAGAACCAGTTGACATCATTTCAACGGGGCTTCAGACATTATTCCTTGGGGCTTCAGGGGAGATAAAGAACATTGATTGAAACAAAGAGCATTTCCTTCTGACAATCAGCAGCTGAGACCCTGATGCATGATATAGGCGTGCAAAAAAGTCTGTCTATGGGCTGGTTCAATGTTAGTCACGCTCTGCTGTAAGGAGAGTGAGAAGAAAAGTGAAAAGGAAAGAGGGAAGGAGAGAAAAGAAGAATGAGAGAGGCATCATGTCTTCTCTAAACAGGATTAGGTATGGTATTACCTGTGTAGGAGCGCGGTGCAGGTGTAATCCTCTGATCAGCATGCTGCCCCTGTCCCTGCGCTGTAGGTGGACGGCCGCCCCACGCTGCGATTGGGCCGGAGCTGATGAGGGTCTTAGTGTGCCAGGTTTGGAGCGCCTGGATGTGCCCGGTAAAGCAGCCAGGAGATAAGCCTGACTTAGCGTTGGAACGCGTGAACGTGCCACAACATGGACGCTACCGCCACCATTGTAAAGTGTTTTCCATTAGTGCCGGCTGTCGGCCATACACCTGATTGGACTCATTTTCAGCCTAATACTTTTTCCACTTAAATTAACAATGGTACTTTTCAATTCGCTAGCCAGAAAAACCGGAAGGTTGCAAGTTCCAACCCCCGAGCTGACAAGGTACAAATCTGTCGTTCTGCCCCTGAACAGGCAGTTAACCCACTGTTCCTAGGTCGTCATTCAAAATAAGAATTTGTTCTTAACTGACTTGCCTAGTTAAATAAAGGTAATAAAAAATAAAAAAAATTGATAGGACAAGGGCCTGTCAGTTACAAAGGGAGTTAGGCCTGGGAAATACTGCTGTCCTGCCTCTTGGAACCTGGGTGCATGTGTGTTGCGTGCACTGTTGTTGCAGTCAAATTTCTTTACACTGCAGGAGAGAGCATGACTTTGCATGTCCCGTATAATGTGGTAACGATGAGTTGAAATCCACTTAGCCTATTGTTTTCTGG